>NC_132985.1:2028125-2356250 GCF_047496725.1 Anoplolepis gracilipes
CTTACTTTCGCTTAATTACCCATTCAAGGAATTAAAAAGTTCAGATCTTTCATGGAAATTGCAAAACAGATTTGATCTCGCAATTGTAACGTGATTTACAATCGTAAACGATGTCGGTCTCATGAATTTCTTTTGTAACAGTCTAATTATCTCTTCAATTTGTTTTTACATTATAAATGCCGTACAAGTAAAAAAATGAATAGATAATAACTCATAGTAGAAAGTTTTACTGGCAAAATTTCTTATCGTACTTATATGAGACTCCATATAGCAGGTTTAAGTAAATTTCAGCAGTCATTCTTAAAAAACACAATTATAAAAAGCTGTTATTTGCCGTTTGCGTAATTGAAACAACAGTTTTCTCGGCTGCCATGTGTTTCGCGTTGGAATTTGGTTCATTTCTTCGGCGTTACCTTGTGATAATTGACTAAAGCGCATAAATCATCGATATTACATTGACTTAAAACTGCAAAATTCTTTCGCAGAACTTGTTAACTTTATTTACTGTTGTAATATAATAACGATATTAAAAGTTGATCATTGTATTATATACGAAGAATAGCGACAAAAGTAAATTAAGATAAACTTGAAATATAAATTACGTTTCAGCAAAATGTTAGGCGTATTAAATTTGTTCAAAAGATTTCTAAAATCCATTTGCTCTACATTTATACTGGTTCGAGAAATTCTCGTACACTAAACAAATACAACGGCAACGCATTTAGACACGCTATATAAAAAAAGAGAAGATACAAAAAGCGGAAGCACACGAGAATTCTTTCCTTCTATAAAATCTGATAACAGTTCGCGCGTTTGCTTTGAGGAGACTTTTTCGTTAGCTCTCGCGTGATAGTAAAGAGATTTTAACTATTCATTGTTCTGGTATAATAATGGGAGCGAAATGGCCGCGCGTCACTAAAGGAGGAGAAAACGCTCGCGGTGGAACGCACGAGCAAAGGATCCTAAGCAACTTAATGTCTCTAATTATGACCGGTTGTAAAATTATACCTTTCGCACCGGGTAGGAGTGACCGAACGCGTTCTGGTCAGATCATAAATTTCCTCTAAAAACGAAGAAGGCAAAGAGAGAGAGAGAGAGCGGGGGGAGAGGGGACCAGCACCGTCGCCGCCAGAATTTCAAGTACACTTTGCATCGCGCGCGAACATATTATCAGTCTTTAAATCTCTCTCCAGGGCGATTCACCTGGTGTAAATCAATTCGCGAATTTTCGTCGCGGTTCCTCCTCGAAACGCACGTCCTTGAAAAACGTTGCACGAATACTGAGTGTCAGCAGTAAACATTGCGCAAATTACGAAAGAGGCAACGCTGACACAGTCTTGGAAGAAAAGTAAGCGCTATATCTCTGAGCGTAATATAATTTTGCAACATTGCTGCAAATTGCGGTGAAAGTAGGTTCAAAAAATGTTTACCGGTAAATTATATATTTAAAGAAATCTACAATCAAATCTTTTGTCTTGGATTATTTAATACGAAACTTTAATTATATGTGTATTCTATTATTTTCGGTTTTAAATGTTTTGCTTATTAAATCTCTATAATCTAATTTTTAATCGAAATTTACTTCTAAAAGTTGCTTTATATTTTAGTTATAATTTAATCAATTGCATAAAATTCTTTTTGTTTCGTAAAATAAGTTATTTTAATTCATTTTCTTGCATTTATATTTTCATATTGTATGTTGTTGATATTTTCGATATGACTTATCACGAAATCGTAAAAGGTAAATAAAAATACTACAAATTGATATATGATTTCGCGGCATATAGCATCGAACAAGCTGCCGAGAGAGCAATTTAATCTTAATTAAATCTCCCACGGTTATCTAACGTTGTGTGTACGCCAAGTATCCTGAATCTTTTTAGAAAATTGCATCCTATTGCAATCTATTCTTCGCGGCGATCCTGGCAAGCCACGCGAGTGAATGCCGTAGCAGTAGTGCTGATAAGGTTCACATCGACTATATCTTATAATATAAATCCTGTTATCGAAAGCCGTGAAAGAAAACCACGTGTTGCACTTGCAGCTTGAAATGTAACGCTTTCTATCCGAGATAAATTAAATTCTCGCATGTAAACAATCATCTCTTGATTCTTTACGCATTGTTAATTAAAATCTACCTTTATTCACTTTCTAATAAAATTATTTTTAGAGTTGAAAGAATTCCAAAGTAAAAGTAAAAATACACAAGAAATATGTCAAATAATCAAAGATTAAATAAATATACCATATAATATGAAATGTTGTATCGATTTTAAATTATTCTAAAGTAAAGAGAGATTTTAATTCTTTATAAAAAAATATATATATAAGTGCGATGCAAAATAATAAAATAGTATTTCTCGAAAATTCGAGAATTTTGACGTTGATGCATATCCACAGGGTGGCGCAAAGAAAAGAGCAATGACAGAACGCAATCAAATTTAAATTTCGCAAACAAATACCGAATAGCTTATGAACCGGTCCAGATTGCACACAATTAGTATCGCATGATTCATTAGGGATTACCTTTTACAAGTTGTAAATAACACTAAGAAATCGTAAACTACGCGATCATTAAATAAACGCCCGCGGCCGGCGAACAGTTATCCGTAGGCCATCTTCGCACGAAGTCCCTCCTTTTCACAGCAACCTCGACACATACATACTATTTGCAATAAGGTTGGAAGATTTTACACGGTGCCCGATGCCAGAAACGTTTTCCATGCGCATCCCTTTATTGCATGCATATGCATTCGTCGCACTACGCATTGTCGCACGTTGAAAAACGATTCCCGGAAAGTTATTCGCTCTCGGCGATCTTTCGGGAATACCAAATGTTCAAGGGAATACCTTTGTTTCAGTTATTTCAATTTTTAACAAAATATCTCAAGTATAGAAGTATCAGAAGAGCAATAATCGCGTAATCTAATAATTTAATGCGAATTCATTAGAAACATGTTTGTAAAAATAACGTAAAATATTTGTGAATATGCACACGAATGAAGAAAATTTGAAAAATTATCTTTATTAAAAAAAAAAGAGTCTAAATTTATCAAACGATCTATTGCGAAAATATCTCCATCATTATACACATATATTTTAAAATAATGAACATTTAACTCATTATCAGTGAAACTCGGTCGCGTAGAGATTAGTCAGATTATTATTAATACGTGCATTGAACTCAATGAGTTATGAAGAAACTGTTTTTTTCTCACAATCAGTTGCTTTCTTTTTAATAAATATCAATCGGGCCTAAAAAGTTGTAAGCATGCGAAAGCATCTAAATCGCCATTTATCGTTCCAGGGAATCACAATTCATTAATTTCAACGCGCCAAGCGATAGCCTCGATATTTTCTTAACACCGTGTCGAAGTGTGCTAAAGTGTCATTGACGATGATTTAACGCGAAACGCAATCGTCGCGGAAAAAAGTCCGATATGCAGGCGGTGTCAAAAATTATTTGTTGCATTTATATCGCGTTCGGCTGCCAATAGAAAGCGCGATCGCGCGAATAATTTGTACTCAGAAAGAGAACCTCAGGGTGAGAGGGTTCATCAAGCTTCACCGTCGACACGCGCACGAGGCGACGTGCTTCCGCCTTTCTAAGTGCATGCAAATTAATCGATTTAAGATCGAGGCGACAGATGCGGCTCAACAATGAGCACCGGCGCATTCTTAAGCGCCATGGGAAACCGATTCGACTCTATTATCAGACTGAATTTAATTGCGACACTGTACACGCATCGCAAACGCGCAACGAATCATAGGTAGCGTTTGAAAAGTATCCGGCGATACGAGTGAAATCAGTTGATTAATATTTAATTCGAATAGTAAGATTATAAAAGTAAAGAATGCATTCATTAATAAAGTATGAATGCATTCATTAATAAAGTATGAATAGATAATAGAAATATAAAATGGTAAAATATTAAAAGTAATTTTTTTATAATACACATATATAAAATAAACATGAATATATGTATGTAACGTGATAGCACATAATTAAATTGTAATATAATTAAACGGGAAATCAATATAAATCCTCGATATATTTTGTGAAAATGCGCTCTATACATATATACATTAATAATCATAAATGTGAGCCATTTTTTATGTAAATTTAATTATAATACTTTTAATGTAAATAAATAGAATTAATAGACTCACGCGTTCTTTCGGAAGTATTTAATGGATTTTGCAATCTTCGCGATTTATAGAGAATCTACGAGTATTTTGCTGCGACGTGATGGAAGATGAGCGAACGTACTTTCACAGAAGCAAGCGAGTGCAAAGGTCGTTCTTCATCGGCAAAGCCGAGACGAGCAACAAAGTTCAGACATTCACCGTCATTGCAATAATCACCAGAGAGTGTGGTCCTCATGCAAGAATGAAAGGGAGAAAAATCGATAGATAAGGATGCAATGACGATGAAATGTCTTGAATATGTTCCTCCCTCTTTGCCTATCCTTCTATATTATTATATTTTTATATACAAGTTTTTTTACAAAACGTGTGCTATGAAAAAGATATAATCAACCATCAAGAGTAACAATTACGATTATTTTTTTTTCATTATTAATGTAAAAAGGATAAAAAATAAAATATATATATATTTCTTCTGTACAAACATAATATTACGTTGTTTCATTACCAATGTTTAATTGCTTTACTATTCTGTATAATTTAACCACTTTGCATAAGTTTAAATTTTTAATATTTTTGCCCTTTTCATTGTTTTCCCATACATTTAATATCCAAAGGCATAAATAAATTTTTATTTAATTTTCTAATGTTTTAATTATTAGACACATCAAATTTAATTTAATTTAATATATTGTTGTATTAAATTATTATGTGACTATTTATATATGTAATTATTAAAAAAATATAAATGCATAAACGCTCGCAAAATTAAGAACCAATAATAAAAACTGTTTTTATGCTTTTATTCTTTTCATTTTGCAATCTTTTTCATATCACACTTAAGTAAAAATATTATTTTCCCATAGAAATAATCGAAACTTGATAAAAATTTCGATGATGATAAATTGAAAGCGAATGACAGAAACGAAACAAAAACTGATCGACTCACCTGTATCAAGACGCGGCCGCTCGCTGGACGCCGAAAGGGATTCCAGGTCGTCCTCCAAGGTCGCGACATCCTCAGCGTGCGCCAATACTACTAGCACCACGGAAGTCAGCAGCAATGACGTCAATAACACTGTCCTCACCGATGTCCAGCCGATGAGCGTCATTTTTCAAACACTTTTCCGCACTCGAGCCAGGTCGTCGCACCGCGATCACCGCGTGCCGTGTCGCGATCACATTTTTTGTCGATTCGCGAGTCCGATCACTGTCAAATTCACTTGTACGCGTATTTTATCCGAAAAACTTGCGACTGGACGCGACAGACGAACTGCCGGACGAAACAACTTTGAAACGATAACGATTTCGAAACGCGAACGTCGATGTCGTTCGGTGTCGGTGCTCCATGTGAAACTTAACCCCACTGGTCCGGTGAAAAATCGCGAACCCGTTACTTGTAATCACACTGTTATATATCGCACGAAGACAGGAAAGGATGAGAGGGAGAAGGAAAGGGAATCGCCGTTGGTGTCAGCCGGTAGCGCGTGCTACCTGTTTTGAAAGAAGTGTGCACCCACCTCACCAGTCCATGCCGCACTGCTACGCCGCCGTCAGGTGTTTGAAGCCAGCCGCCGCCGCCGCCGCACGATCAAGCCGCGACATCTTACGGGCGTTCGCTGAAGTGACCGTGTACGCGCTCGCGACACTTCGCTCGACTGTCACGTGAGCCGCGCACTCACTACGCTCGCCTCCTACCTCCCGCGCGACACGTGATCCCCCACCACCGACTCATTCATGCAGACACGCGCTTTTCACTCGACTCTGTCTCTCTCTCTCTCTCTCTCTCTCTCTCTCTCTCTCTCTCTCTCTCTCTCTCTCTCTCTCTCTCTCTCTCTTATACTCACGTATGCGCCTGCTCCGCGATTATCACATACCTATCGATGCGTCCTCGCATGTTATTGTTTATGTTTCAATATATGACGCGTGAATGATTGAAATCAAAGGAAGAAATAACATATATATATATTCGATAGATCCAAAGATTTTATAAGATCTCGATAGACAAGGGAAAAATAATTAATTTTATTTCCAATAGAATTTTTAATTATGATGTAGTTGCGATTGTAATCATATTTGTGTTTAACATATAATACAAATAAAAAATAGAAAATTATAACTCAAAAAAAGGCCAGGGTCAGTAATAATCGATATCATTTGAAATGTAATGCCTGAAAAACGCGGGATCGCCATTTTGCGGGCTACTGCTAATCTCACTTTATTACTAATACTGATTTTCGTAATATTTATATAAATAATAAAAATAACAAAGATAGCACGCATCATTAGACAAATCAAATAATTACAAATTAAAAACTAATTCTGAGCCTTAGTCAGTATGTTGAAAGCGTGAGAATTTACCTTCTTGCGTTTCTTCGGCGCGTCGTCAATTCGCGGCAGCAAACGGGATTCGCGCGATGCAGCAACCTTGATGCATCGTTCTCGGCGTGAGGCATGCAGTACTTGCAGCATGTACCTACGTGGTATTTAATTAAGCCTGGTCGTTCGGGAAAAAGAAGCTGTTGGTACAGGAAGCGCGATGGGTTTCGAGTACACGAGCAACGAACCGTACTTCGAACTCCGTTACGCGGACTACGCAATGACGTAGTATGAATCGATTGGCGCGCTATCTCGATCGATACGACTTGAAATGTGATGCTTTAAAAAAGGCGGGATCGCCATATTGCGGGTTGCTGCTAATTTCGTTTACAATTAGTTATTGATTTTTAAATATTTTTACGGTTGACGCTTGGAGGCAATTAATTGTTTTACTCCAAGACAAAGAGATAATTGGGGATAAAATGAGATGAAATGTCTTTACATAGTTTGATGATAATATAAAATATGCGTATTCTCGAAGTATATCACCTGACTGTATCGATCTGAAAAATCCTGAACACGCGTCGTGAATGCAATGAAAAGGACTGGTATATCTCGTCCGCCTGATCGGCTTTCCTTTCTTCCTCTTCCCTTCTCGTTCTCTTTACCTTCGTCTTCTCCGTCGACCGCGAATGGACAAGTGGTCTGCGGTTTTTCATCCTGAGGAAGAAACGCGCGGTCGATGCACTTGGGATCGCGGGTCGATCAACGATGCGCGTGATATTTGTCGCGAATCACCCTCATTTGTATTACGGCGAATCCACACCGGAGGTCGTTCATCCCTAGTGATTTTTGTGCGAATTCGCCATTATAGGAACATATTTTTAATTTATATAATTTACGTACTAGATTAATTTATGTAAACCTTGACAAAATTATTTCCCTTTCCTTCGCTCTAAAAATAAATTGTTTATATTATTGACTATATTATATTAAAAAATTATAGATACAAATATAATATAGAAAAGAATGATATATATTAAAAAAATAAAGGAAATGTATTTATATAATATCTGTATTTTTTCCAGATTTTATCTTGAATATATGTAATTAAGCTTCGATCATGACGATGATATAAATAAACTGATAAATGATATATTTAATAAATGTGTATATTGTCAAAAAATTAATCACAATAATAATTTACAAATTAACTTTTAATCAATGAGAAATTTTATTTTAATTCAAAAAGTGCTTATTATTTTTTATCCTCTCTTGAAAATATTTTTTAACAATATTTCTGACATACAAAATTCTTTTATTTTTAATTTATATAATTTATATCGACGCAGATAGCGATTACATAATGATTATATGTGTTTTTATCCTACTTATTTTTCAGTAATTCCACCTAAAAAATATTTCTTATACGCGTGTCTAAAAATATATGTAATTTTCTTATTTTTATTTTATTTGTGACTATAAATAGCTTGTATAAACAGCAGCGGCATTTTAATTTCAACATCTTTAACGAGATACCGCGCTATCAGTGACGTTGGTCTGATAGCTTACCGTTTGAATAGCGATCTCTTAATTCCGTAATTAATTCGTGAATACGTTTTCATAGTTTATGCAAAGCCTCTCGAAAAGAGGTACATCGTGTGATCGTCGAATACTCGTAAATATATTCGGCGGCGTGTTTCGCGCTGCGCCAGCCCGAAGAAAACAACATCGTCTGTGCTACGCGTCTTCTTCTGCTTCGCCGGCTGATCTGTGACGGCGTAGGGCTCGTACATATTCGAGATATCGCGCGTGAGAATCTGCCGTAATATCTAAACGCATGTACGATACGCACACGAGCGAGACTCCCGTGGCTAAGGGACACGTGAATATTCATAAATTACGAGTAGAGTTCTTTATCCGAGTTTACTTAAATATTTTTTCAGAATATTAATTCCATTCAAGCGGTTCGAAAACTCTCAGTTATATTTGAACTCGATCGATTAGTCCTGATTAATCCAATTTTGTCGTGAAAAATTAAAAATCTATTTTGCGTCTGTTTTAGAACATAGTTTCACAAACGCAGTTCGTCTGGATTATATCTGTGTACTTGAATCTGCTTTCTGGGTTGACTTTCTTTCTTTTTTTCCGAAGATGATATTGAAGAGTAGATTCTCACGAAAGCCGGTTTTACTGGTTTTTTAATTAGATTCGGAGACAGTTATCTTGGTGGCACGAGGATTTGGCACTTTCATCGATTGTCATCACCACATTACTTTCACGACTACAGATTCGCTTGTCGATTTGTAAATTAGATAGTCTAAAACAGAATTTATCGTCAGAACGCGTTGATAACCGGTGATACATAAAAAATCGATTGACAAGTAAATAAATATTGAAATCGTAGAACGATATCTTTTTGCGCTTCCTATCCTTTATCTTATCGTGATACATAAACTAAACCATCAATTACCATCTGGTAGGAGCTCGATCGCCGAAGAAAGCTAAGTATTTCCGTCGTCGATTCGCCTTCCAGGAATAAATGGAAGGACATTAACAGCTCTCACACATTACCGGTTACCACGCTCTCTTGTCCGGAGAGGACGAAATTTATTGCATCAAATTGGTTACAAAATATGCCATAAGTCTTGCTCGATTTACGACCATACAGGCGACGTCGACGATGTAAGTCCTCCATAATGTTACATGGGGTGTTCTAGATTCACCGCATCTTCTCCTTCTGGAGTAGAAAATATATTAAAAGTATTAGCGCATGATTCACAATATCAGATCGATAGCTAATCAGTTATAAGCACAGCTAAAACTTAAAATAAAAATTAATAAAATATTGTTTCTTGATCTTAAATACGAAATAACTGAATTTATTACATCTTTTTCAATTAATTTTAATTTTGCATGCAAATAAAAAATTTAAGTTTGCATAAATAAAACTTTCGAAAGAATGGGTTTTACTGCAATTATTAAAGTTGTCACAAAGAATAAATTAATTTTGTATTCATCCAGAAAGGGAAGGACTGGAACACACCTGGGCCACTCTGTAGATATGCATGGAATATACGAGGGCGCATCGAGATGCATCTAAATATTCATATGCAATGCATCATGCGTTGTGTGCTGCACAGCATGCGAAGATATGAAAATTTAACGCAAGAAACATTTATTCCCGCGACGGGTGGAGGCTTAATTAAAAATCGAGTTTGGAATACCGCGGGGAGGTGGAATAAATTTAAGATACACGAGTCATTAATTAGAGCGCTATCTCCGCGACAAGTATTTTCGTGTTTCGCATTTAAGATCAAAAGGAGCCCTTTGAGAAGGGAATTATGAGATACATCATTATGCATCATATGTGTGGTCAAATCTAAAAAAAAATCCCTCTTGCATTATATTTTAATAAAGTTATTAAATTATTCGAAACTCTCTAAACAAAAGAAAAAAAATGTTACATGTTCTGGCAAACGGTTAAAAACAAATTCCATGCTAATGTTAACATCTATTCGAGGAAATCACTGGACTTCTATGGTTGAAAGAAATGCATACGCAATGTGCGTTTTATAGAACGATCAAGATCAGGCGTTGAAAAAAAGACCGTTTCTAAGGGTTCCGTAACAGAGTGCGTTTACGGCGGCATCCTCCGGTATTCTCCGCACGCAATATCTCACCGGTACGATCTGGCGCACATTGTGCGTGCGTAGAAAAGTTCTCTTAAGCGTGCACAGCATTGTTTCGCTCGTCTCGCCTGATTTTATGTACGCGAAAAACTATGATTTACGTAGCAGCGCGTTTAGAATGATACATTTTTAAAGGTCACCAGGAGTCAAAGCTTGCTTTTCATTCCAATGTTTATATGCAGACCGAGTAACATGTAACATTTTTTAAAGGTATTTTACATATGTTTGTATTTGAAATTAAATTTTAGAGAAAAGATAAAGATATCCTCTGTTAATAAAAAAATTACATATCTAAACATATAATAAATTGATATACTTGTATTATATGTAAAGACAGATATTTCGAATAAGAAATGAAGTGATGACCTTTACTGAGAATTACTTAAATAACCAAGCGTATGTTTTACAGCAGAGGAAGTCTTCAATTACTCGAAGGAGCTTCGTCGAACCTGTAATTTTCTATGGCTTGAAAATGCGATTCCGCAAGGCCACATCGATATTTAGCAATAATATTGCCAAAGACCGTCCTCTTCATGATCTTCAGAAATCGTAGAAAAATATCGGTTACTTGTTCGTATTCAATTATAGTATAGCTTAATTACGGTTATTTTTTTTCGTCATCATGCGCGAAACGTCTTCCTGTATTGCAATCATTCGATGCGCAAGTCTCTCTAACGCAATTTAATAAAAGTGTAACATATAGCTTGTAATTCCATGTCCCATATATTGTAGGCGATCTTTCAAAATCTAGAGTCAACTTTTTTCATATTCTTTCGTAATTCGTTCGGCATTACGCATAATATATATATAATCGAAGAGAGTAAACTTTTATAAAAGAAACAATTATCTATCTCTTATGCAACTAAAAATCACCAAACGGAGATATTATTTCCAATTATATTAATGGTTTTATAATGTATTATGATATTATCTAGAACATAAATATTACATATGATTAGATTTGTCATAAAAAATATTTGATATATAAAATATATATTATTTAATTAAATATATATTTTATATATAAAATAGAAAATAATATTGCAAAATAATTTCTATCTAAAAAAAAGAGAGTTATAATGTAATATTTTCATCATTTTTAATAAAAATGAATGAAAATATTTATCAAAAAAATGAAAAGCATTTATCTTGAAACAAAAACAGCACTGAATATGATTAATATTCAAGATACAAAAAATTTGACCAAATTATTTCATGTAGAATTTTAATTGGATATAAGAATAGAGAATACATAGAAATAGAGACTAGATTAAATTGTTACCTTGATTAATTTGCTTGTTCGATACAAATGAGCTTAAGCAATAAGCCCAATAAATACCTGCCGCGATCTCACGCAAAATAGATATTGCAAATGTTACTGATAGTTAGTAAATGTTGAGAAACGCCATTTGAATAATATCCTTAACAATAATTGCTTTAGTCACGAAAGCGTTGTTTCCAATAAATTGTTGTATTCATTGAATCGGTTAATCCTTTTGCCTAGATGTCACTCTGTAATTGTGCATTTTCACAAAGTACTTCCGAACATTAAATAACAACGATAGGAAGCTTTATAAATGAAGCAGATTTATAAAATATAGCAGTTTAATAAAATAACTTTAATAATTTAAACATTTCCTCTGTAAATAATGTATAATTAGACATAACACACACAAAATAAATTAACTTTGTAACACAATATAAACTTGGAAAAATTTTATAAAAAACATATCTATACCCTCTTTGTTCAACCACGATTATTATTACTTAAGTAATAATCAATCAGTTTAAATGAATAATCAGTTCAATACACAAACTATATTATATTACAGTATATGGCAATGGCAACATCCAGTAGGTACGTAAGTTCGCATAAATGGATGAGGTGGTTGGGCTGGGTCCAGATTCAAAGAGTCCTCGCTTTCATCGCTTAACTCACCGATGCTAAATGTATCTGTAAGATCTTGTTTGTGCTTTGAGGGATCCTTTGATTTTGCAGGAAAAAGTGTCAGTTCATCCTCACTATAATTGCACATTAAATAGAATATATTAATTAAATTTTATTACATGTTCTTTATATGTTTATATATATAAACATGTTTTTTTATAAAATATAATCTATTATTGCATAAAATAATTTCAAATTATATTTATTATGTTATTAAAAAAACATTATATGTTATTGAAAAAACATACATATAATAAAAAGGAACAATAAAGAATTAATTTTTGAATATAATAATGTGTGTTAATGTCATCTAATAATTCTTTGTGTACATGATTATTTAATACCTTTCACTTTCACTATGCCAGTATTCGACTAAAGGAAGATGTTCCTTATTCTTATGTGGTATAGGCAATCTTTGGATCGATATCAATCCAGAACTGCTGGTACTACTTGTATTTTCATTATCATATTTTGGAAGCTTTATATAATCTGAGTTGCGTTGGATTCGTTTTGCCTGTTCAATGCGTGTCTCTGCAGAAAAACGTCACTT
This sequence comes from Anoplolepis gracilipes, assembly GCF_047496725.1. NCBI lineage: Eukaryota > Metazoa > Arthropoda > Insecta > Hymenoptera > Formicidae > Anoplolepis > Anoplolepis gracilipes. Next base: position 2,040,781 of record NC_132985.1, read on the forward strand.
ATATAAATATATATATATAATTATAAAATAACACAAAGATTATACAAATTACATTAATTAATACAAGTAATCTTGCAATAAAATATACAGAGTTAAAAGATTATCTTAGTACCTAGTTTCTTTTGTAACTGTTTGGTTGTATTCCGCTGTGAAGCCTGTGTGTGGTTACTACTGCAACTGCTATCACTGCCCTATAAGAGATTAAAATATTTTTGCATCACTGAAAATACTTTGTTTCACATGTATCATTATTTGCATATAAATATTACAATCATATATCTCATATGAGATAAGACTAATAGCGAACATCAGTCAATATGCTTATCAAGATGAACATTTACCAAAAAGAGTCTTTCGTCTTCCACATGATTAACAGCTTTAGGATCACTATCAATACCACTATCTTCCATTCTTTAAGGCATTTATAAAGAAGCTTGGCTTCTTAATTCATCTAAAATAGAAAGAAAGTTTAGCATTATTAATTTTGCCTTTCATCTGAGCGCACATGAAATAATTATGTAAAAAATACAGCATAATATGTATTGCACACAATATTGCATTAATAACACTATGTAATTTTAGTAAATTATTAAATATATTTATATTTAAATGTCAATGTAGAGGTTGTAAATATGTCACTATTTATCACACACAGAATTTCATATGTACTACTTTGGAATTTATAAAATCTAATAGTACATATATAATTTGTTGTTATGAGAATTGAATAGAACAATGTTTTATGTATCTCAGCCAATGATATCTGCATGATTCTATATAATAATTGCCCTGCAACTTGTTGGAATGCTGACATTACCATGGTATAGTCCATTATTGATTTTCTCCGCGCCAAATATGCACAAAGAAATATAACCGCTTTTGTCGGCAATATAAAGGAAAAACAATTAAAATATCATGTCGAAAAAATTATGCAAATTTTAAACATTTTATATATCTTTGACAACATTATAAACCACGTGTAATTTTTACACATATGATATATCTAGTCTTTTATAATAGAATAAAAATATTAAATAATCTGTAAAATAAATATAAATTTATTCATACCTTTAATAAAATAAAGATTATATTTGAATATATTAAAATGTAGAAAAAAAAACACATTTCAACTAGTATCATACAGACTGACATTGCTGTCAAAATCAAGCAAGCGTATCCTAGGAAACCGTAATGAACTTTTCAGTATTGAATAATACATAGCCAAAGAATATTTGGAGTTTTTATCTGTTATATCTTTATTATCGTATTATATTTTTACAAATTAATGAAGAATAATATTTGTAAGCTATAAAATAGATTTGATCACCAGGTAAATGTACACAGAGAATTGGGTTTATTTACTCTTATGTTAAATTAGTAAATTATATGCAGATATCATATGCAAATGTCAAAGAGAAAATGTGTACTCTCTATATATTGAATATAATATTCAATTCTCATTAATAACAGTATATGAAGGAGTGATCAGCTGATTATTCGCTAAACTGTTGTACAATTGCATTGATATAATTTTATCAACAAAAAGAAAACAATGGCACCAGCAATACCAAAAAAGATATCCTCCAAAATGTCGGAGATAAGTAAAGAAGTACATATTTTTCATCATTATAACAGTATTAATAAAAAATAAATCTTAGAATAAGATTACATTATAAATATAGTTATCTAAAAAAATTATTTAATAATTTTGTAGTATATAAGTGCAGTAAAAAGTCACATATCACGACCAGACTTGAGTGCTACTGCACCAAAAGGTCATATATCACGACCAGACTTGGGTGCTGGTGATATGGACTGGATGCGAGGAAAGATTTTGCTAAAACCAGATAATCAATTGCAATTAACAGAAGCTGTATGTTTGACTTTTTATTTGTCCTTTTTAAATATTATTAAACGGGCTTATATCTGTATATAATCTAGGAATTACAAGAAGAATTTGCCAAAGTATTAACTATACACAATACAAGAGTACCAGATTCCTTAGTTGAATGGTCATGGAAATTACGTGAATTTGTAAGATTACCTTTACCATCACATTTAATAACTTTAGTAAATGTAACTGGCACTATACTACACAAAGATTCTGAAGAGGCCAAAGTGCAATTGGCAGGAGGTATTATTGGTAAGGCACTTCATTTACTAATATAATAATTAATATTAAATAAGACTAAAAATAAAATAATCTCATTATATAGTTGAAGAGGAGACAACAGATGAAAAACTAAAACAAGAAGAAGCTGAAATAAAATCAGAATATGAAGATGAGGAAGAAGGTAGGCACAAAAGAGATGTCATTGGCAACTAATATACAGTTATTTAATAAATTACGTGTGATTCTCGTGTATTTTTTAAATATATATACACAAGAACAGCAGAGGAAGTGGATAAAACGGTGGAAGAACTAGCCGAAGCTGAACGTGAATTGGAAGCTGAGCCAGAACCTGAGGAGGATGAAATAGAAAAAGCAAAGCCTAAGAAAGTACCTAATCAATTCAATTTCTGTGAGAGAGCAGCGTTGACATATGATAATCCTATGAGAGTACGTATATTATATCTCCTATATTTACATGAAACAATATTATAATTTCTGTTTCTTTGGAAAGTAAAAAATATTGGAAATATATTACAGGATATAAGCACACAAACTATACCTCCACCTACTGCAACTTTCAATGCTAGTGTCTTTCAGTGGACTATCTTTGACGAGTATCAGGTACAATTATTTCTCGTCCTGATAATTAGTGATAAGCTATTTTCTCGTCCTGATAATTAAAGATGGAACATATATGTATATAATAAAATACTTTTCTATTATACTATTTCATATTATATTTAAAAAAGTTAAATTAAATTAATACATAGTTAACGAAGAATAAATATATTACTATTATTAACATTATTTTCATTTGAAATATAAAAAAAAACATTACACATAAATTTCGACATTATCATTATTATTATTGTTGGCAGGAAGACTATGCTCAACAACAACGAGAGAAAGAAAAAGAGAAAAAAGTACCATTGACGCAACCAAAGAAGGAAGATGTAAAAAAGAAAGCTCAAATAGAATCTTTAGCAATGTCAAACAGAATGCTACAAGCAGCAAAGACATTGGAACGAATGGTGAATCAAAACATTTTTGACGACATATCTCAAGGTAGGCGACCCCTTCAATCTCTTTTGCGACTTCTCCAATGAAATTTTATATAGTATCTTGAATATATATTTTTTTCTCTTCTTTTTAATGTTATTTAGATTATAGATATTGGGATGATCCAAGCGATGAATTCAAAGACGGCGAAGGCTCCTTATTACCTCTGTGGAAATTTTCTTACGAAAAGACTAAGAAACACGACATCACAGACATGTGTTTCAACAGCAGATATTACGATCTCTTTGCAGTCGCTTTTGGAACATGTTAGTAGAACACATATCGTTATTCGCAATGTTCATACACTGTAAATGAAAACTTATGTATTCCAGTGACATTTAACAGTTCGATAACAAATGGCACGGTGTGCTTATTCAGCTTGAAGAATCCATCATATCCAGAATGGATCTGTCCAACAGAAGCACCTGTAATGTGTCTAGATTTCAATGCCCAACATCCGTACCTTTTAGTTGTTGGTATGTAATATAACAATGTCATATAGCAAACATTTATTTTACCTGTCACATGTATTTATGAAATGACGTAAATAATGATTTCACTGAAAATCTTAGTAAGTAGATATTTGAATCAAATAAAATTTACAAGTTTTTCTGCAAAAACTTTGGTAAAATATTACTATAATACTTGTATTGCTATATATATATATATATATATATATATATATATAAATATTAATTAATTAATTTATAACGTAAAGGTACCATGGATGGAGCAGTAGCTGTTTATAACATAATGTTACCACCATCCGCACCGCAATACAAGAGCAGCGATGTTGTACAGAAGCATGGAGGGTTAGTGTGGGAGGTCTGTTGAATCTTTTGGCTCCAACATTTCAACATATAATTGAAAAATGTTTCTAAAAGTAAAAACTTTCAATTAAAAAAATTATACTGATTATATATAGATTCGTTGGGCGCCCGATACAGAAGAAGGAAACCTGGCATTCTTCAGTGTCAGTATCGACGGCAAAATAAATCACTGGGTGTTAAATCAGAACGATCTCGGTCTCACTACCGTTATGACATTGTTTCTGGATCGGCCGCCTATACCGGGACCAGATGGCACTATGATTACGCTCAAAGGTAATGCAAACTAAAAGCAAATAATAATGAAAGTGTGAGATCTCGTAAACGTGATGATTATACGGTCGTTTGAATTCAGGATGCGGAACGTGCATTGCATTTCATCCCGCCGATCAGAATGTTTTCCTGGTAGGTACGGAGGAAGGTACCATGTACAAGTGCAATACGGCGTACAGCAGTATTTACATGAGAACCTATCACGAGGCTCACACTATGCCGGTTTATCGGATAGTCTTCAACAAGTTCAATTCCAGCATCTTTGCCAGCTGCTCGGGTGATTGGCGAATCAAAATCTGGGAAGATGAAAGATCGTAAATTAAATCTTTGATATCTGCATATAAATTATAACGATATGTTATATTACAGTTATATTCGGTGTATGTATATACATTATGTAGGGAACCTTTGTTCATGTTTGATCTGGGTGTTCCGATTGGAGATGTTCAATGGGCGCCATACAGCTCGACAGTACTGGCTTGTGTATCAAACGATGGCAAAGTTATGGTGTTCGATTTAAACGTTAACAAGTACAGACCGATCTGCAGTCAACAAATTGTCAGTAAACGAAAGAGTAAATTAACCCGATTGGCTTTTAATAATGCCTTGCCGTTTATAATAGTCGGCGATGATAAGTAAGTGATACTTTCCAAATTTTACATATTATCTATTTAAATTAATTTTAATTTTTTCATTAATTTATTTTTACTTTAATAAATATATATTTTATATAATTTTTAGTATTTGTTTATATTTAATATATACTTAATTTCACACAGAGGTACTGTGAATACACTAAAACTATCCCCAAATTTACGGATAAAAGTTAAACCAACAAAGAAGCAACTACACTTGTCACAAACAGAATTGGAATCGATGAAATTGGACAAGTTGCTCAGTTTTGTACGAGAGCCACCAGTATTACTTCCACCTAAAGATGTAAGAACAGCTACCTAAAACTGATATGTCAAACATGTAAACAGATTATAACTTTTTGTAAACAACAGTACTTTATTATTGTTTGCTATAACAGACGGATATACATATACATATCTATATTTTTACAAATAAATTGGCACTAATTATGCAATAGATATCAAATAGTTCTACAAAGTAGTTTATGTATTTGAATTATTGCATGAAAATATCATAATTATAATAAAACAAAAGCATCTCAACCACTGATTAATACGACAAAACTAAATAAATTGACTTAAATTAAATAATTCAAATAAAATATTATGTTATTTACACAATTATTTAAATATAATGTAATAAATAATTTTTATTCTGGAAATTTTTCTTTTCTCTTAAAATTACAACTTTTGATTGAGCAGAACTGGAATGATAGAATTTCTACTATATAAATATTTACGAAATATTTCTAATCTTGTAGAACTGTTTAAGATATATTATATTAAAAAATGCCTATCAAATAAAATAGTTTTAAAATATGAAATTTTTAATCTGCTTTTAAAATCGTTAATATTAAATATTTATAAATCTCTCTCTTTTTCTAGTATGGACTATAGCATCTACTAATGAATCAATAGTAAAACTAGTTTAAAGTTAGTATTTATAATGGAAGTGTATTGAAAAATGTATCAACATCTATCGATAAGATCTAATCAAAAATACTAAGTTTATTTGGCACAATATTAACAGGTCAATTCATGCAAGAAGAAAGTTTGTGAATTTCTCTATTCTAAGCTGAATTATTCAGAAATGTAGAGATAACATTTGATAACAATTATTTGTCATTATTCCTTACTGAAGTAGGGTCCGAATAAGGCAAATAGAAATGCGTTTACGAATTATTCCCTTAGAGGGGAAACATTGCAAGAATGTCGAGTTGCAATTTTTACTCAGATCTTAATATCTTCATGCATAGATAATTCCTAGTATCATTGGATACATGCATAATCGATATAATTATCAATTCGATAGCAATAATAAATGCGATTTAGCCGCAACAAGTACCAGTTTCTTCGATAAAGTGAGGCAACAAATATTGCCATAGACTACCACGAATAACTCGCGCAATTCGAAAACTGATTAATTAAAAACAAATTTACCAGGTAATTCTGGATTTTCTATCACACCTCTGAAATATTTAAGCTCTAAAAAGTCCCTAATGTTATTTGGGCATGGCACTTGTCTACCGGCGAACTCGATGCTCGACATCGGATGGAGAAAGTGCTCTGGGAAGTCCTGGTTCTTCAGGAACCACGCGTCCTTCATCATGGATCCATTGCGCGCGTAGAATGGCAGCAGGTTCACGTGCAAACGATTAACCCTGGAGTACTGTACCTTGAAGAACTCGCCCTCCGTCGCTTTCTCCCAAATGAAACCGTCATCGTCGACAACCGGTTTACTCCTGGCCCTGACCAGCCACGGCGACCTCGTCAGATCGTCGCGGTTCAGTCCGATTTGTACTTCGTGATCCCACGGTAAAATATCGCCGTGTCTCATTCCTCCCAACAGCGATTGACCCTCTAACCAAAATCGTATACCGACTTCCTCCAATTTATCGATAACATGATGGGTGACTTTTCTCAGTCCAGCCAGACAACAAGGTGGTGTAAATCGATGCAGATAGAGATACGATGGCACGCCGTTTATCACCGAACCAAAGCATCTCGCGGTTTCTCGTGAACAACCGTACCACTCTACAGAACCAGAAGTCCTTGTGACCTTCTTTATTCCCAATTTCTCAAACATTAATCGCTCCCGTGTACGATACAATTGCTGCATCTTAGATTGTGCTTGTTGGTTTCTATACAATGGTTTTCCCTCGTTGAATTGATAGTTTTTCAATATATGTATCTAATAACATATATCATATCATTGTAAATAATTGTTTAATCGCAGTAAACTTATGTTAAAATAAAATAATAGAATTTTTCCTTAGTAGAAAAATACAAAAGAAATATTAATTTTTTTTTTTTTTTTTTTTTTTTTTAATACACAATGTATAAAAATACTTACCATATATAAATAAAATAGTTTTTAATCACAATTTTTTTGTTCTAATAATCACTGACACAAGAACACAAGATAAAAGACAAAATGTTCATAAAATATACATTATAAATATAAATATCCGCATTTAAACTTTGAATATATAAATCCAATTAAATATAAATATATTTAAATGTTGAATGTATAAATCCAATTAAATATAAATAATCAAGAATGACAATGTCACATATGAGTCAAATCAATTTGTCATAAAAAATGAAGAAAAAACAATAAATAATTATCTTAATATAAATTAGTAAAAACGTATTGCAAACCTTTACACCAATAGCTGCCATCTGGATATACAAGGCGTCCATGAAGGGTAGTAAAAACGGATCTGACAATCTCCTTAAAATTTTTGTTTCAAGCAGAGTTATATGCTTGCCTGTTACACTATCACATTCTGTCCCTGTAATCCGCATTATCCTCAAACTCCATTCTTTCACTCTTAAATCTAACTCGAGACAATGCAAGGCAATCTTTCCCACTGGTACAATAACTACTCCTAAATTTGACACTTGCGAGACAGTCTCCTGCAAAGTATGCATCAAAGAAAATAATAAATTACATTCTCTCTCTTAAAATATTTTTTTGTATATATATCTATATATATATCGTACCAAATGTATATTTACCTGTATGACTTGCTTGGTCGACAATCTTGTCGCATCAGGCATAAACAGGACAAACTTGGTGCGTATATAGAAGAGCGGATTCCTCTCGTCGAAAGACTTATTGAACTCAGGTCGTAAACTGATCAGCTTGACGTTCCTCATACTTTCGTTGGCAAAATCCAGCTCCAACGGCGGATATGGTACTTCATCGCATACTATCAGGACGGGTATCTCCGGGAAGGAATTCAAAATTGACTCCACCATGGACGCTACGTCGTTTTCGAAACTCTCGAATTGTCTGATGACAATAGTGACCAGGCGGGCCAAGCGTCGGTGAAACTTCTGCGGGGGTTCGTTCGTCCCGACATTCGGTGTTAATAAGCCCAGGGTGTTTTGCGCCGCAAACAGCCGCCATATTCTGTGCCAGACAATGATGTTACCCAACAACGCGAGCACCAGGACCGCCCTGACGAATCTGAGGCGCATTATTATTATGACACGTGACGCGATATCATCTTATGTCATCGGTGAACGACGGGTGTCTACATCACTCCGGTACCGAGCGAACGTTTGACAGTTCGAGTTATTTCTGCCATGCTGAGACACTGTTTCCCCACTTGAATTTATGCGAAGGTCATTTCGTTTGACCCAATGAAACTTTACGCGGTTACGAGGTTAACAAGCTCTTAAACGAAGTTTTATTTCCCGACGTAGGTGAACGCCTATGAAACGTCTCGATCGATTTTGAAGGTTAGGTACGCTAGCTTAGTTAGCCCGATTAAATTTAATTTGTCCTTTTTTTCACCATGTAATAACATGTAACTACGCAAGTTGTAACGCGATTCTTTTAACGAATGTTTCTTCAAACATGTAATACTATTTAATTTGATACAAAGATTGCAGAAATATTTAAAAAATTATGCAAAATTATCAAAGATAGATTAAAGATTCATTTAATTGAAAGTTGTTTTTAAACTAAGTGTGATTTAACGCAATTATAAAAGAATATACATTCATACTGAACGCATCATTGTGGTCCCTTACTGAAAATTGGTATAATTGTGCTTGATTGAAAAAGAGATATCCTTGACCCCCTTCCTTTGAATACCGGCATTTGAATAAACTCGCGTTTAGTGATTTTACATATCCCACTCAAGTGATATTACCGTTGTCCATAGACGTAGTAAAATATATAGACTAGGCGTATCGACAAAAAGAAGCAAAGAGTTCTTCATCCCGATTGGTCGATTCTATTCCACCAGTAATATTGCTGAACGTACCCTAAACGGCCACTTTAATTTCCCAGCAACGCATCTCGATATCCCTAGCGGACCGCGATTGCCGGGCCTGATCGCCGCCGTCATTTCGCGTCAAACGTCAAATTTCAGCCGTGCGTCGCTTTTCCGCGCGTTTGCTCGTCAGCGAGAATAATACAGTTGTACGAGCATGCCGCTTCATCGATACACGCACGCGATCCTCTGCAGGATCCCGTTGTCGCTGCGCACGCGGGGCGAGGTGACATTGGATGAGGCCAGGACGCAACACCTGGCTCTGGCGCAGCTCCTGCGCGAGCTCGACATCGACGTCGTCGAGATGCCGCCTGACGAGAACTCGCCGCTCTGCGTCTTCGTCGAGGACATTGCCGTCGTCTGCAACGGCATCGCCCTGATTGCCCGTCCGAGCGAGCCGTCGCGTCTCAAAGAGGTATATATTTAGATCCTTTATTAGAGTTTGAGTTGGCACTTCATTGAACAACACAATCGGAGGATTAATAACGTGAATGATTAATGAGGGTCGCAAAAAGAGTCGCTGTTAAAATATAAATATAATTATATTGTGTTATTGTTAATAATAATGATGATGTAAGAAATAATAATCATATATATTTTAAAGATTACTTAATTATCATTCTTGTCTGAATTGTAGCTATTTTTATATCCTTTCTTCAGCTTGATATCATCAGAGCTGTTTTGAAGAAAGAATTAGAGATACCGCTCATAGAAATAAGTGACAAGAATGCTCGCTTGGATGGGGGAGATGTCCTTTTCACTGGTAAATTCTATACTTTATATTAAGTACAATAACTAAACACTTACATCTAACTTGTAAATATTGAAAAGATTTTGAAATTTTTTATTTGCTAATGTATTAAAAAATGTTGCAGGTAGAGAATTTTTTGTTGGGCTTTCTCACTTTACAAATGAAGCAGGAGCACGAGCAGTTGCTGCAGCATTTCCAGAATATCCATGTGTACCTATTAAGGTCAGAAATATAATTCTATAAATCTTAGAAATTATTACATTAAAATTGTATGAGATTTGGAAACTACTAATTTTATGTTTTATTTATAATTACATGAAACAATCACAAATTTTTCCCATAATATACTAAACTGCATGTATCAATATACTATTAGAGTGTCTTGAACAGTCAAATTTAGAGCCATTACATATACTCAGTGTATTACTTTGTGCATAAAAATTATCAATATAAATGTGCATCAAAAATTGAAACAAAGATATATATACTTTATATATAAATCTTTCATATCTACATTTTTTCATGTATTAATTTACAAGAATCATCAACATTTGATATTACTTAATGAAATTCCTGTGTCCACTTTTGAAAGCATTTATATCTTGCATCTTATTGTTAGTTACATTATATATATTGAGTGTTTCATTATGATTATTATAAACTGCAAAAATTAAATCAGTATTGAAATGAAGTTATTTAAAAGTTGATATTTACTATATCATTTTTTTTCTTGTCTTTCAGTACTAGATTAATTCATGAAGTAGATCTCATTTAGAATGAAACATCCTGTATATATCAACAATATACATAATGCATGTTCAGTCTATTAGTAACAATAATTTTATGTCTTTTTATAGCATATTATATATTTTGATTATAGAACATATAATATAATAATATGTGCCTTTTTAGACTTGATTGAATCTCAGTAAAAAAATATCATATTCACTCATCTACTTTTCTAATGTTCATTTAAGGTGGGTGATGGTGGTGAAGAGGTGATAGTGGAAAGTCTTACCTCAGCTCCTCTTCAGGTTTGGGTGCACTAAACTGTGACTCTCTCTTAATATTTTATTATATATAAAAAAAATAAAAAGAAAATGAATAACTTCACAAGCTATAAATGCAAATTTGCACTTATTTTGAAGAACATTCTTTTGATATTATTTCAGAATTTTATAAATTGCTTTGGGAATAAGACAGATTACACAAATTTTAGCTTAGCACTTGAGCTGTGCACTTGAACAATATTGCAGACTTATTCACTCACCTTAGCATGCATACAATTTCATTTAATGTTAAATGAAATATTTAAGGACATCTCATTTTGTTTTAATCATTGTTGTAATCGAGTATAAACCTAATGTATGCAATTTTTAGATTATATATATTTGCATTTTTTATTACACAAAAACATGTGCATAATTTACTGACATATTAAGAATCATTGTATTACAATATGCATTAAGAAAATCATGTCATAATAAACATATATTTATACATATAAAATATTTAAAAAGAATTTAATTAAAAATAATATTAAAAATCAAAAGAAATTTGATTCATGAAATATATAGTTATTGTTTACAAAACTGAATATAATAATTTTCAGTTTATTCAAATGATATTGAAAATGCTTAAGAATATGTGATATGTGGTAAAATGATTACACATTGATTATGCAGTGTTACAATACTTGTTTAATGATTATCTTTCATCATAATTTTTTGAAACAGTAACTCATGGTGATTTTTGTTCAGGTGGCTGAATCCAAACGTTTGAAATCGCTGGTTACAATGGCTGGTCCAGATGTTATATGTGTAGGAGCTGGAAAGGAATCTCAAGAAGTTCTCAAGGTTAATATTTATACAATTTTAATATAAAATATTAAATATTAATGAATTATTTTGCAAGTGACGTTATTTCAAAATTTTTAAATTTTTATAACATATACTCTTTCTCTTACAAATTTGGAACAAGATTCTTTTTAAAGCTAATGATATGTATTCAATGTATAAAAAAATTATGATTCTTATCTCTGCGATTCAAAATACAGAGAATCGAACGGGAGGCAACTTATAGTTACCAAACATTGACCGTGCCAGAGGATGTAGCCGCCAATGTGCTCTACGTAAATGGCACGCTCATTCATCGATCGGAGGACGAGATCCCACAATCGAGTAAAGTCTTCGCCGAGAAGGTAGAGTTCCCAACTAGATCACTGCGTTTGTCCGAATTGGCAAAGGTTAGTTCCGGATTATCCTCCTGTTGTTTATTGGTACGCAGACCACGACATATTCGTAGCATTTAAACAGGAAGAGAAAATCACAAGTATTTTGCGATTTCTAATCGCCAGTGCTATCCACGGTCACAAAACATAAAAAACCAAACTCTCTTTCTTTATCGAACTATCGCGGAAATATACGATGCAATGCATGACATACAATGACGATACGTCATTTAAACATTCTGATAAGTATTTTTTAACTAATTTGAAGAGTTACTCTATTATTTTTAATATTTCTTACGAGAGAAAAAGAAATTTAGATTTGAAGAGATTAATATATATATATATATATATATATATATATATATATATATATATATATATACACACACGTATATACATATTTTATATATTTAGAGAGTAGAAGTGTAATATATTTAAGATTTTATATTAAGTTCTATTTTATCTATGCTTTTTGCAAAAAACTCTATACTTGCCATTTATTTAAACTTTTTGTTTTTTATACACATAACTTTTATTTCTAAGTGCAGCTATATAGATCTTTATTTAGATGATTTCCTAAGTATTTTTCCTTTACTTATTGTTTATTTCGTGCAGCTCTTTTTCTTCTAAAAAACATACCATAATACATTTACATCTTAGTCCTCGATATGAATTCAAATATGGCACACATACCATAATATGGCACAATTTTATATATATATAGATATATATAGATGCGGGGTTGGAATATTGATTATTATTATAGCACAAAATTGAGTCGAAATTAACGATAGATTATTTGTAATATGGAAAATTTAGGAAGGGGATATATCTCTCGTAAATTATCAGTATTCTGACTCCTGCAACACATCTGCAACTAGTCTGAAACGTGTTCACATTAAAACATTCAAATAAATATATATCTATCACCTAACAATGTATCACAAAGTTATCGATATATAAAAGCATGATAGTTGTTACAGTGGAATCATGTTATATATCAAAGTTACACAATTAAAAGTTTAAGCACAGAAGAATCGATATATAAAATTTCTGTTTAAAATTTAATATCACATACACATTGAGACTGCGCAACATGCTTGAAACATCCTTAAATCGCGATACTGCCGATAGTATCGTACTAGTTAAAAAAATATGAAATATTTGCTATGACAAGTTATAGCATTTTATACAATAACAAGATTAGATCTTGCATATGTATGTAATACTTTTACAATTTGCGTTGTACACATTCACTCTGTGTTTAAAGAAATTAAATATTGGTATTGATTTTTTAAATATTATTTTTCATGATAGAATATAGTACTTTTGTAACACTAAACCAAGATTATAAAACAACACATATAAAAATAGACAAATCTTTTAATCCAGTCAATTGTATGGTATTTACAGAATCTATTATAATTTATATTCTGTATTATATGTTAAAGATCTACAAGTTCACATATGTTAGAGATAAAACTTTTTACAAAAATTATTTGAGTTTCTTGAATATATAGACTAATAAAGTGCAATTTTTTAAAATTATTAATAAATTACCAATTACAAAAAATGTTCCCCTTAGAAACTTTTTAAATATATTCCTGTATTTGAAAAATTTAAGTTATTTAAGATAAGACGCACACAGAAAGGTTTCGTGATGAACAATTAAATAATGTGATATTTGTCATTTTTATTATCGTTTACTTGAAGTATTTAGGAAGTATAATTAACCTTTTTTTATAATTAAAATATAGAATTCGTCGGAATTTTTTTTTTCTTTATTTTTTTCTTTTGGATAGAAAAATATCCTAGTCATTTAAAAAGACGCGATATAAATATTTGTGAAAGATTACTTGTGATATAGGCACATATTATTATTCAACAATAGTTAACTCGCATTTTCTCACAATAATGATAAAAGTAATAATAAAGCATATATCATTAGCGTTATATGTATATCACTTTAAATTTCTGCGATAATTAAAACAATTTTCTCTGCATACACAGATTTAAGTCTTTCCTTTTGCTTATAATACTGTGGTTGCCACCAGCTGTGAGAACTGTAATAAATCTTTCATTATGAGTAAAATGTTAGAACTGACGTGTGGTTACCCCGCACTAGTAAGAATGGTGGCATATCGCGTGTAAGCGTCTCTAGCCACGCCATATAAAGAGGCGCTGACACAGCACCTTTCCTAGGCATTGGAAGTGTCCTACACAAATCCAGTAAAAATATTAATTAAAATCCGTCCAAGTATATAACAAAGTATGCAATGTAAATACTTACATAACGACCAAGTTTGCTTCCATGGAATTTTCAAGCAATAATTCACGCAAACGGAGATGTCTATTGGTTTTTTCTTTCATCGCCATAAGTTCCGAATCTTTAATGACATCTAAAACGAAAAGATGTGGTTAATATACAGTCTATATAAAATTATTTAGAATAAATTCATAAAGGAATGACTCAATATACCATCATCCGTATTGTTCGAATCCGTTGATTCCTGGAAGCCAGCTATTAACGAATCGAAGAATGTTTTTGTACTGGTTTGTGCCGGTTTCGAAATATCTGGTATGACCTTAAGTGCGGAATAGTCTATCCGAAATTTCGATAGGAGACTCGCCATGCTGCGAAAAGAACGAATATATTAATTATCGAAAATATTATTTCCCGTCAAAATATCATTTAAAAAAAACTTACTTTCTTTGCTCATATTCCAATTCAGAATTTTTATTGGCGAGTGCGAATACCCTTAATTTGCTATTAGACCAATTACGTCTCGTGCTAATAATGTAGGGCAAGAGAAGCGTCAAACCACCGTCATCGTATAACCACCATACATCGATAGTACCCTTTTTATGTTTCCGTTGGAATTTCGTTACTACATTAAGTATATTCGTGATTGGCATTATATTTGATCGATTTTCGCGCTGCTCCTCAGAAGACGGATTGGGATATTCGTTAATCGTTTTCGACCGTCTTGGCGCGGGACTGCCAGGAATTGATATATCAGAAACACTACTGGCTGCAACAATTATTATTGAATCATTACTCCTTAGAGAAAAAGAGAAAAATGATTATTAAAAAAGAAAAGTCATTTGTTAAAAACCTTGGCTAAGCTGCGAGAAACTTTGATTGCCTGGTATCGATGTAGGCACAAGTCTCTTTTGCTCCTCGACATCTGTGACTGCACTGCAATCCAAACCTTCCTGAAGCCGAAGAAGTACTACTGCTATGTGCATATCTAGAGCTTTGCTACGAGACAGAGAAAATAAGATATAACGTGGTATATATATTTTGTACTGCTCCATTAATGAACGGAGGACTAATGAAAAAAAAAGAGAAGAAAAAAGAGAGAGATTATCAAAACTATAGCTTCTACGAAATTATATTTGATTGATTAAGATATAACACAAGACTGTATGTAAAGAGAGACTGACTTACTGCATAATGTTGAAATACATATTTAAATTATCTCGGGGACAGGTGGCCCAGTCTTGCTTATAACCCATTAGTAGAATATTAGGCCTCATTTTCCCAAGCCCGGCAGCTTGCAGAAGCGAAGTAGCACCATCTTGGAAGCTCGCGCTATCCACCAGAGAGTAAAACGCCTTGATTTTGTTCGCTCTGAGCCAGGAAGAATAGTTTTGCAGCATGCTATTGCGCGTCTTATACGATATGGGTGTCTGAAGCACACAACACGAATATTATGATATGCGTTCTATCACGTGAAATAAATAAAAATCAATGATAGATACCTCGATAATGTGGCCACAAATAAATAAACTTTGATGCTTGGTGATATGATGAGCGAAGTCGACGAGTGAGGCTCTCATGTTTGGCGCGCCGGTAAGAACCAAAAGTTGCGGTCTATAATTTTTAACGTGGTCCTCAACTCGGTCTAATTGTTGCACAGCGGTCAACGCGTTGTTGTAAGTCTGGGCTTGTGTAGTTGAACCCCAATTTACATCTGTAATATATTTTCATTGAGAAGAAATTGCGTGATGTTACATAATCTTTTTCGCTTTTTAACCAATATTTAGATAAAAATAAATTTCTATTGTGAAATTACCAGGCTTTCTATATGAGACTATTAAATATAGCGCTAAAACTACGCATAACGTTATTAGAGCCGTCCACCATGAGATCAGGAACATCACAGAAACGCAAAGAATAGCGCCAGCAAGACTAAGCCACATGTTGTAATACTAAAAAATAACAACGATTATTATCAGGTATAGATAACGCGAAAAAATATCTATAAAATAATGCCGCGGATACATTTTTATATTATACCTTGAAAGTTGGTCGCCATCCGATCGGCTTTGCAAGGGAAGCGTGAAAGGTACTGAAATTAATGAGAGTATAAGCAGCCAAAAAGAAGTTCGAGATGAGCGGCGCAATCGCGTTCAATTCACCTAAAAAGAAATCGATTATACGTATTTTTGAAAGAAACAAATTTCTCGGTTAAATTATAGAATCTTTTTATCGCTTACCGATCAAGATGAAACCGACAGCAATGATAAAAGTGAGTAAATAACCGCGAATCGGCTCCTTGTCTTTGTCTCCGCTAAACCACGCAATTCCCGGATACAGCTTATCAAGACAAAGCGCTTGGAATACTTTCGGTGCTGAGACTAGCGATGCTAAGGCACTTGAAATTGTAGCCGCGAAGCAACCTGCATAGATGATAGGTCCGAAAGCGGAAACTAATTGAATCACCTGTAATATATTTACTTCTTTCAATTTTTGCATTCGATTTTATTTTTCGACAATTGATAATTACTATTCATAAGTTTATCAATAATATTATTAATTCAACTATCATTTTAGTAAATAGCTTTCATATTTTGATTTAATTAAAATCTTTAGGGATTAATTTTATCGAACTGTATTAATAATTTTAAACACCTCGAAACTGTTTTGACTGCCATATTTGCATCCTCCTGTACAGTTAAAAGCTGTTCGGTATATACTCCAAGTGCGATTGGCATTCTCAAGAATAACTGTATTATTTTCAATGGTGTTATTGTCTGCGCCAAGCACTGATAGTGCCGAAAAAGAATTATATGTTGACCATAAATCACTAACGTTGCCAGACGCATCTCGCATAACAGTACCTCCAACCATGATCGCCATCAGTAAATAAGATAGCGATGTTAGTATAATCGCTAATAAAGTGCCTTTCGGTATCGCCGTTTGCGGATCCTGTCGAATAAAAGATAAAGTTCCGAAGCTGCATGGAAGTTTTGCATCACATAAGATTCTCGCTGATTTTTGCGATTAATTGCGACGATAAAGAAACACAGCGTAAGTTTCTTCATCGCTCATTCATTTAACAAAAGAATAACTTATATAAAGAAAACGATAGCCTTGATCTATGATGCAAACTAATGAATAATTAAATAGACGGTAATTGCATCCAGAATTGTCTATATTTGAATATCTTCCATATATAAACGAAAGAATTAAGTTACCTTTAAGTCCCCGGATATATTCGCACCTGCCAGGATACCTGTTGCCGCTGGGAAGAAAATAGCTAAGACCGAAAAGAAATTATGTTCCACGCCTTCGCTGTATCTATAGTTCGGATACAAATTTTCCTTAAACAACTCAACTGTAAATCACAAATAAAATTATTAAATTAATACTTTCACAATCCTATACTTATTAAATATATAATTAATTATGATTTTGAAATGCATATAAACACATCGAGAGAAAGTATACTATAAGGAATATTAATGAGACTTTACCGTTGTATCCGATGAATCCTTTAGCCCTCTCCTGCTCGCTCTTGGGACCGATAAAGGAGCCGATCATAAAATCGGCGATAGCCAAAAGGAGAATTATTAACAAGAATACTTGTGCTTTCGCTTCCCATTCCAGACCGATTATAACGATTATTAAAAGCACAACTATTGTTATACAGCCTAAAATTTAATTCGAATATTATTTACATCGCACTCGACATGATTTTTAGAGCGTGAATTAAAAACGAGATATAATTAAAATGTAAATTTCCTATCAAACTTTTAAAATGTACTGACAAACCTATAATCCTGATATCTGTGGTTGCACAATCGACTATACAGAGACCGAAGGATTTTAAACAATCCACCAAACTCTCGCAAAATCCGACCACGTACATGGAACAAGCAACAGCATTCGCCAAAGAAAATATGAGACCTATGGAGCCCCCGAACTCGGGTCCCAATGATCTGGAAATCATGTAATATGTTCCACCTGAAAAGAATAAACAAAAAGTGATGTGCAAGCTTCGATTAATCATGTTCGATGTTGCCGTATCGATCCGTAATTCATTGAAACAGTTTACATATGTGCAAACAATTATGAAAGTATTAGCCCGGAATATATTATTATCGATCGCATAAAGGAATTGTGTGTGATAAGAAGACGATCGTCGGCTTTAATCATTCTTCTTGCATGTTCTTCTTGGAGAACTTATATTCAAGAATCTGATTCTGTTGTGACTGATATGAGCAGTAAAATATACATAGAAATATATTGTAATTCACAGTAATAATAACATTTTTGTATGTATCATTTTTTTCGTGTGTAATTATTACGATATGAAATAAAATATATGTAAATTATTTCATCTTGTTAAATGATAGAAAAATATATCACAATAATTAAATTAATTTAGCTGTCGCAATTTAAAATTAAATATACGTAATTTTTATAATATATATTTTTCATTAATTTTGGAGGAATCATATTATAAAAACAGTATCTTATTTGTTTATTTTTTTTTTTTCGATCTTCCCAATATTTGTATTGTACATAGCTTACCTCCTTTGATGAGACCGTTCGTGCTGATTGCTGACATCGACAAGGATGTGATCGTCGTGACTACTGTTGTCGTGAGAATCAATAAAATACCTTGACCTGGAATTACATCAATAACGTTAAAATCTCAAGAATTCAATTAATCGAAGAATAATTCGACGACAGGACACCCACCTATTCCGGTCTGCGCGATGACCCAGGAGAGTCGCAGAAAAAGCATCACTCCCCAGATGTTGAGAAGACATCGCATAAGCACTCCTTGAATCCATCCAAATTTCACTCCAGGCTTCATAGATTTCATTTGCGGAACCGTTAATGTGTGCGATCCTTGGCCCTGTAAAATAATCACATTTCGATAAGCCGACTCGTTGAGGAATACAATTTTATCCTCAAAACCGTATCGTTAAAAAATTGTAGCAAGAAATAGCACTTACAAAGAAATGATAATTTTTATACTGAAAAAAGATTGTAGCAATAATAAATTCAAATTTTTCTTTTGTAGAAAATATTTATTTATTATTATTAAATATATATTTATTATTATATATATTTATTATAATTATATAAATATGGTCTTAAAACATAAATATCATAATTTTTTAATAATATATAGAATTTTACTTGTTAATAATATGACCCTGTGACATGTATATATTCTTTTTCATTCAATTTCCATTTAATTTTTATTTGTATTTCAATTTTCATATTTAAATTTCAATTTTATTTAATTCTTTTTTTCTCTAATTTCATTTTCATGTAATTTTCTTTAATTATAAGAAAATAGCATTTATTGTATTCTTAGCGTCGTGTCTGCAATTAGTTGCATTTTGTCATATTCCGTTGCAACGTCAGCAACTTACAGATCGTCACACGTGTGCATCGCGAGGACGTGTAACTATGCGAGATTTTAACTTGAGGTGAAAACAAAAAGAGAGACGGAAAGAGATTGATGAAGTCTCTTTAGGAAATCTCGAGTCGAAATGCCATTCTCGAAATGCTGCAATCTCGTGTGCCATCAAAGATCGACTCGACTGTTATTTCATGCAAATCGTGTAATCGCACCCGTAAAGATACCGGACGCGGTCTGCTCGTAATTACGCGAGAAATTATGCTCCATCGTATTGTCGGGATGTCTTCATCAATCCGATGGGTAATTGACGTACGGAGAGACTTCAAGGTCAGCTTTGAACGGATCGGAACGATTCCTCGTAGATGACAAGATGTTTAACTGTCACCTAATGCGCGTTTATGTGATATCGCGCCCCATCTTCGAGATTAACAAGATTAATATATCTTATATTGAAATTTAGAGACGATTATCGAAGACATTAAAGGTAATTCTGGACATTTCTAGAGGAAGGGTTGTCACTTGGCCAATAAAGTCTCAACGATTTATGTAACCAAGCCTCACGTCTGCAATGACATCGCCCAATGTCGAGGAACTTTTTGCGAATTGTACATGTGAACGACAATCGTTTGATAAAAAAAATTGGGAACGTCCTTGTGTGATACAATGTCTGAAAAATATTTTTAATCTCTCTTTATGTTTTCTTGAAAAACACTGTCTTGTAACAATATTTGAATAATGTTGACATATCGCGATGATTAATGATTTCCGCAACATCGTCGAAATATTTACGAAAGTTTTAAAGAAATGATTAATCGAATAATAAGGAGTAAAATTTTTAAAATGTTAATGCAAGCATGTTGAAAAATGCGACGAAGAAACATTTACGTATAATTTATATTATACAAAAGTTGATAATAACAAGTAATTAATAACAAGAATTGGACGTTGGATCAATTGCTTTCATTTAGATTTTGATTGGATTGTAAACCTTGAACGCTTTATAAATCTGTCTCGGACGGACGATTATTTTATCCCGTGACTTTCTATTACATACTCGAATATTTTTTATAGAATGAAGAAAGATTGTGTATATTATAGATTATTTGAACTTTATAACATAATAAATGATCAAATAAAAAGGATTGATTACATTATAATTAAAAAATTACAAGATTTTACTTATTTTAATTTAAGATTAATATACAGTAATATAATGTATTGTACACTTATATGAGTCTGAATTCTAATACTTGCAAAATTATTCTTGCACATTTTCACAAAAACAATCTCGCGATAATTTGTCTTCTGTATATTAATCTTAAAATAAATAAAATAAAATAAGTAAAATCTTATATTTTTTACAAACAAATAAATAGGAAATTGGCGAATGAGAGTCAACGCGAATATTAACAATGCGTCGATTTCCTAGAAAATAATTTATTCTGCGAAATTGGTGAATGCACAGGGTACATATTTTTTCCTTGGTATATTTTACCAAGATGTTTATTCTCATTTTTGAGAATTTTAGAAACCCCTACTTAAAGAGATTTAGGCGAGAAAAATATCGGGGCGAAGTACTTATATTTTTTATTATAATGTAATCAATCTTTCTTCTTATTTAATCATTTATTATGTTATAAAGTCAAATAATCTATAATATACAATCTTATAGAAAAACTTTATAAAAAAATTAAAAAGATATATGATATTATAAAAAAGTAGAACTGATATATCTCTCTGCACACAAGAAATTATTACATTATTATTTTTTCACATAAAATTTCTATTATCCGAATTATTGAAATTAATAATTTAATTTTTTTTGAAAACTTTAGTTTCTTTTTAACATTTTCTCTTACGAAGCTGTACAAACTTAGCTACTCGTTTTCAAGATTCATAAAGAATATATTTGAAAATTCTTTGATTCATGTTACACGCGAAACAAACCTTATGCACATATATATATATATATATATATATATATATGTATGTACAAATATACAAATGCACATATCGCACAAAGAGCGCAAGTGGGTTACGACAGTGTGTGTGACACAGGAAAGAATAAAGACCTTCTATATAAATAAATCTCCTTTCACGTGTTCTCTCATGTGTGTTCGTATATATCCTTCACTATGACACGAACAAAAGTGAATAATGCATGCCTATCCTTCAGGGACCCGTGATTTATTCGGGGCACGCGTTTTACTGACCCCATTGATACGGCCATATCGTGCAATTGAATCAGTCATTCGCAAAATCATGTGACTCGTAGAGAATTAATTTAAAAGAAAAATCTACTAGGAATAATTTTTTTCAACGACAACATAATTTTTATTTATATGTATTTATATTCGTATTTTAAGTCTATATTTGCAGCTACAAGAGCCCTTACGTGTGTAATAAATATTCAAAAATAAGAATACATAATATTATTTTTTGTATATTATTTCGTGTTAAAAAATCTCACGTACTTGGATTTGAATAATATATGCTTTTTTCAATTTTTTTAATTTTTACATTGAAAGAAGAGCTAAATGTTAATGTATGAATGATTCGATTGACACTCCATCACGCGTGCGAAACGTTGTCATTAAAACTTTTTATTATTTGCTCATTCATCACTATATACACGCAATTCCGAAACCTATTTATAATGACGAGTGTCGCGGGATTTGATTAGGTATCTTTTTTTAGAACACGCAGAATCAATATGCGTATCACGATATTAAATAAATTTGATAGCATATTAAGAACCAATCTTGCGTGCAAATAGCGGTGACCGATATTCAAATAAAAACGAAACCATTTACATATTTCGTCTTTGGTGTTAAATGCAGGATATAATTATCGATATGAAAGCTGACCAATGTATGTAAACGGAAATAATTATAAAAACTGTAATTTAACTCAAAGTTTTTTCATTCGATTTAATTTATGTCAGATCGTTATCGAAGAGTTATGTTTCTTAGCGCGAAATATGGAAATGTTCTTAAATAAACTCTTCTTTTTAATCTGTTAAATTCATTTCATTATTTCTGAAAGCAATCAATACTTGAGATCAATGTAATAATCGCACTTAACGTAGTTAAGTGACTTTTTTATTTATATTGCACAGAGTGTTTGTAATCTAAAAGAAAAAAGAAAGAGAGAGAATCATGTAATTAGAGTCAATTAACAGCATCAACGTGACCCAAAAAATTGCATCACATGACGATGTCACATGTAAGAGAAATGTTCAATTATCAACAGTTTTATTATGACTGTAGAACTCGCGACGTGTACTCGTTTGATTAATTATCATGATATCTATCGACGTAACATAGGACAAACGAATCCATGTGACTTTCCCGAGTCACATTTCTGGAAGAGGATTGATTTGTCGGATAGGAATTATGCCGTGTCTTAATGACGCGTATGCGCTGATGAGATCCTTCTGGGGGTATTTGTCATCACTTCAAACAACAGACTTTAATTGCCCGAGTGAACGTGAGGGTCTTCGCTTTGACCCAACATTTACCGCGGCAGGTCGTGTGATTTCATATGCGTATATACCATGTAATCCTTCTCTGAAAAACTTCCTCGCTCGCATTAACGAAGTATGACTAACAGCGCAACATGTCGAATAAATAATTCGATTTTATTAATTCGACTTATGTTGAACGTGACGCTTTCTGTATACATATCTCGCATTGTCACAAGTGATATGTAACTTGTTCTTCTTATCTACTGTTCATATTACAATATATATATATATATTTTCGAAATTAAAGTTTCTTCTAACGCGATTTTTAGTTATATTAATATATATTTTTTATTCGTTCTAGTTTTTCTACTGTCATAATTACACAACCATAATTTCTGGTATTTCTCAAATATAATTCAAATATATTATTTGTTACGAAAAAAATGTTTATCTCCCACGGATTTCGAAATGTTTTGAATACTAAAGTTTCCCGATCGATTTCGTAACTTATTTGTACGAAGTATTTTACCGATATCTATACGAAAGCGTGAATGGTATACGTGACCCGTTTTCTAAATTTATTTAAATATAAATTCTGTTTGACCCGATATGTAATCATGTCATTCCTTCACGTGTAAACGACCAGTGCCCTGACTAGACAATTTTATCCCCTTTCTCTTTAGCTAAAGAGAGAGGAGGTCTCCTTCATGTACGAGCTATTTAAATTGTCTTACAATGTATCATAAAATTTACAAAGTATTGGGACAAATATTTTTTTCATCCTTGTTCTATTCGATTGAAATTTTTACACCAAGCAATCTTGTACAGTTTGTATGAATCGTGCAAAATTGCACTTTTGCAAAGGTGTATTATATGTATAATTATCTTAAAAAAATAAAAATATAGTTTTAGAAATTTAAAACTAGTACATGTAATGTGCAGCCAAATTACCGCTTGTAAGAAAATATAAATATTTATAAACAAAGTAAATCCTCATTATTCTTTCACCGATATTCTTCGCCAATGTTTGTGAAGAAGAAGTTAGTTGCTGAGCAAGCAATAATTTTTACGAACATTGTTCAGTGAAAATAAAATTGAGCAATACTGGAGAACTCCGGCGAGACCTTGATATTTGAAGTATCAAGAATATTCACGCCTGGATAACGCTTTTAGTGATTGGCGAGCGAAAAGGGTCAACACTGCACTTTGAAAGGCAATGAATCAAATAAATTATGTTCACGTTAATTATTTGATTTATAATATTTAAAATTTTAAGATTTATAATACTTAAAATATGCAGTTCGCATAGGATTACAATTATATTTATAACGAACTAATGTTTAAAATTAAGAGACGATGATTTTTATAGAAAATATTCAAATTACACAATAAATAGAAAAAATTAATGCGTCAAAATAATATTCAAAACTGATTTGCAAAATATTTCAAAATTTATAGGAGATGTAAACATTTTTTTTATAACAAATAATATATTTTAATTATATTTGGACAATATCAGAAATTACGATTGTGTAATTATCACGGTAAAAACAACGAATAAAATTATTAATGTAATTTTTAAAAAAATTGATAATTAAACTTTAATAAGTCATAAAAATACATTATTGACTGATAAAAGAAATTGTAATTAAGATTAAGACAGATTTATTTGAGTTTAGTTATCATTATACGACACTGCAATTAGTGCATAAAAGCAGTGTATAACCTGTGTCGTATCTGTACCTACGATATTAACTAAAAATAAAAACTGCACGTACGCGAAATTAGTCATTGCAAATATTTAACGTCACGTTGCACCAGTGTTACGCCGTTTGATAACGGTACCACGTTGTGTCGTAAAGTTGCGTCGACGTGAACGGATTGTCACGTAAGGTAATAAAGATTCCAGCGGTACCGTATTTACGTTTGCACGACATCGTGCGATTTCAGCTCCCTTGTGAACGAAGAGATAGATATGTAAACCGAAAAGTTTTCCGCCAACAACTTGTGAACGAGGGCGACGTCACCGCGAGACGAAACCTCGGCGCCAAGCTTGCGTTCAACCGCGGGTTAATTGCATAATTAACAATTTCTGTAATCGCGCAATGATTTACGAGTCGTTCGCGCGAGCGTAATTAATACCGCGTGTCGCGATCATGTTAGAAAAAAAAGAGGCATGCATATGCTGCACTATTTACGCGTTATATAAAAAGGAAAAGAAAAAGAAAAACATATATCAGTGATTCATAAACCAGAGATTAAAATTTTCTGGTATGATTTTAATCACGATCACATGCACAAAGAAATAAAATTATTTTATTTTAAACAGTTATTTGAGCAAGTAATAAATTGAAAAAAAAATTTATATACATATATATATATATGTTTACTTTATATTTAATCTTTTTATTTCTTTCGAATTTGAATAGCTCTAAGCAGTCAGATTTCGGATTAAGTTTTCCGAAAAGAAATCACATATGTAAAGAATTGTATGAAAAATTCATTATACTGCTGGTATTACTATATTTTTTTAATAATTTTTTAGAGCATGTGCCTATTTTAGAAACTTTCGCGGCGTGAACCAGATTATAGCCCGCATATACGAGACCGGTTAATTTTAGATATCAATTCTACCAGAGAGAGAAAGAGGGAACGAGACCGTAGACAGATAATGAATGAAAAATTCGAAAAGTCGGTGAACAGCACACGCAATATGTCTGACACGTAAGAATGCGTATCGTATAATAGCATCAAGAATACATCCTGTGTGCATTGATAAATTCACATTTATCATACTCTTATTTACATACATATATATACGTACATCTGCCTTTCATAATGCGTCGCTTTTTTACACTTATAATTTTCTAATATTTTTTCTTTGGTAATCGCGAATTCTTCCGAAATATTTATATATAAAAAAATATCGATTTTACATAAATTAATGAACGAACAAACATAGTACATTGTCCGCGGTTTTTTCCTCGCAATGTATCATTCTTTTTCATTATAGAGTTTGGCTTATCGCTTCATTATAATGTAATCACGTGAAATATTAACATTTCACATCGCCTATGTAAGCTTCATCATTACGACATGCTCAGATTATCGTATAAAATGTTTTATCAGAGTTATTATAAATAAAATTCTTCGATATCATAATCATTTTATGCTGTAGCATCTTGTATATGATATTCGCAAATCTCTCTCTTCTTAATGCAGAAATAAACTTTATCTATCATAACTACAATTTTATCAGTAGCATTCATTCATTATAGTATATAAACTGTTTTTTTCTCAAATTCAGAGAGAGATTATACTTTAATTTTAAATTTCTACTACAAATGTAATATCGCAGAATTATTCGAATAACTGAGAAAGTATAAATTATATTTATGATTTATGAAATTAATTTAGCTAAAAAATATATTAAGTTTATCTTAAATTTTATATTCTACCAAAGACTTTCGCCACACAGTTCAAACATATTTTATTAACCACGATGAAAAGCTGTTTAACTCGCAAACGATATTGCCTTCGGAGAAGTCATTAAAACCTTACCTTGTTGAGAAGAGTGGGATTGTGCAACTCGTCCAACGAAGGCCTGTGGGCCGCCTGGATGCTCATGATGTTCCTGTAATTGTCTAGTCTGGGCAAGGCCTCCCTGGTCATGTGCCTGAGGGATTTCTTAGTCTCCTGTTCACCAAGGAGACTGGCCCGACCTTCGAGACTGTCGACCCGGTTCACATGGAATCTGGTTCTCCTCACAGGATTTAGCTCCATTGATTCTGAGTCGGTGTCGCCACCGTTTATCCCATTTTCATGTGCCATATTTCTGTTAATATCGTCTTCTTCCTCTTCTTCTTGTACTTCTTCCTTTCCTTCTGTGAAACGGTTGAAAACCGCACTACAATTCAACGACTCGAATAATCGCACGTACAATGGACGATCGAACAGCAATCTAATTTCTCTGCGGTTTCCTCTTCGGGAATTTATTGATTCGTCAAGGCGGTTGTCCGATAACACCGGTCGCGGTCACCTGTCGACAATCATCATTTCAATGTTATATTTAATTCTTTTTTTTCTTTTTTTTTTGGACAAACCTAGACTTTTTTTAACTTATAAAATAATTTTAAAAAATATTTAACATTTTATTACATTGTAAAAGTACATATCGTATAGCCCTTTTAATATTTTTACGTAAAAGATATTTTAAAATATGATTTATTTTTAGAATTTTAAAATTATAATTTTGTAGTATGTATTTTAAATATTAATTTAAATATTATTCATTATTGAAAAATATTCTAGTTATACAATTATAGTTACGAATGGGTAATAATATATGGACATTCATATATTGTTGTAAATTAATATGTTAAAGTTGTTTCCATACGTGATTGCGACAATTGAAAATTAAAAATAGAATACTACGCTGCATCTGCTTAAAGATTAAAGCTAACAGTTTATTTGATTTGACATAATTTGATTAAGCTTTATCAAATGCTTTGTGAACTTGCGATTATGTGTGCCTGTATTATTCATATATTTAATATATAATATTTTAACGATATACATTATTAATAGAAATTAATTCATTATTAATAAAACTTAATATTTATATTATCCCGACATTTTTTCATTCTTTAATAATATCCGTACTTTGAGACTAAAGTCAAAGGGTTCAAGGTGAAAAGCCACAAAGCGAAGACCTCTTCGTTGACCTTGCCCACTTCATGATAATTAAATAACAAGTACTGCGTGGGTGTGTCAATTATAAAATTACTCTCGCCATTTAACATCATAAAATCTATATGATTATCTCTGGTAGGTTCCTGGTGGGTTAATGCATAAATTTATCTAATTGTCGAACAAACCGCGCCTTTTAACGCACTATTTTCCGTATCCGTGACACGTCACCTTGTATTTTCACGTGGGAACACGCGTGTGACAACGATTTCCGGCTCCGAGTCGAAGTTTTATCAAATCATTGTTACTGTAATTACGAAGTCAGTAATTTGTTGTTCATCGTCACGACAAAAGGATCTATGTATGTACTCTCTATGTAACAAAACGTAATTCTGAACAATATAAGTTATTTTGAACGAATTTTGATAGATCTTTATTCTTAGAGCTAGAATTTTGATATAATATAAATAGATTTAATATATATTATTGTATATAAAACTCCAGCTCTCAATATTTGTTAAGAGCTTTAAAAATTAGAAAGCGATAGAATTATTTTGTTCAAATTTAGTCTGATAAATAAACAATATTACAATGATAAATAAAATTATTAATAAAAATAATTAATAATTAATAAAAAAAAGTACATTTAATTATTATACTCGTAAAATATTTACATCATAAATTATGTCGTTAGTTATATACTTACTTTTTATAATTGAATTTTTATTATATTTATACTTTTGATAATTTTATATCTTTATGTAAAAAAAATATGTATTATATTCGCAAATTCTTATTATTGCTATAAATTTTATCATCACAAAATCGACTAAAGATATTGATCGTTATAATACATATAAATGATAATAATATACGTGTGTCATTCGGCGACTACCCAAGTGTGTCCAATTAATTCGACAGACTACCGATGTAACATCTCAATTTAAATTACGTACATTTAATGAAAAACCGGCGTGATGTCAATATAATCTCTTCCACTATGACAATCGCGCAATTATTCACATTGCGCTAGCCGTGAATACCGATATGTTAATTAGCAGCTAAGCAAATATCTCTTAAAACGTACATATGCGAGATCGAAGTGTTTGCCTTTGTCGATGACGCCTCTTTATTGGTAGCCGCTACATTGAACAAGCGGATACAGAATATTGCAGAGAAAGGCTTTTTTAAGACTCGCGGCGCCCGCAAGACGTAAGCAATGATATAAATCATCAAGTTGGTTTATTCAACGTATTGTATTAATAGTAACATTGTGATGCACTATGTAAAGATGGACTTTAAAGGCGAAAAGAAAAAAATACAAATGTAACATTTCATCAATTGATGTGAAAAATATTAAAACTTTATAACTGAAAATGTTTATATTTATAAAAATCCACGATACAGCAGTGAATAGGAGAATTTGTTTTCTAGAAAATTAATAATTTTTCTCTTTCGGAAAATATGATAAATTTTTCTATTAGATATCGGATGTGTTCGGAGAAACATTGAAAAAATATTCCAATCTTTTTCTGTGTGCGATATTGAGTACGCATTTTAAAATATCGTTCACAATTAGTTATTTTAATTTCTACAGGTCTGAAAAAGCATGATGTGAAAATTCTTTGTTCTTATAATAGATTTTAATTCCGAGTCGCGAAAGGTTATCCAAAAATGGATTATCGATTAAAATATTTAAGAAAATAATTCTTTCGCGAAACATAGACGTAGTGAAATTATTATACCAGCGTATTCTCATGATCACGGACGATCAACGATAAAATATGTCAATCATCGTCGTAATATTTGAATGCATTATAAATCGCATCCGTGATTTTCAAATAGCGACGTGATTTTAAATCGTCGTCTTACAATTAGAATTGGTGATGCACGAAGAATATCTAATACCCTCAGACTTCTGAGTAACGAGTTAATCAGACAGACGTTGAGCAATATAGGCAGTGCATAATATTAATGTATAATATTAATTGTGTAATATTATAAGTAATTTAGCAATATCAAAGAAAGATCTAATGAATATTATATTGTTAATTTTTAAAAAAGAGCATTAATTAATAATATAAAATTCTATTGCTTTTGATATCATTTTATTAATCTTTTACAATGTTTTTCTAATCGAAAATATTATTTAAAATATACGTTGATCGATTTTTATCTGGTAGATGTGCGAAGGGTTTAAATGAGACTCCGGTGAAGAGTAGTTTAAACCGGTTTACATTCGGACTCAAATTCATACTTAATTGATGGGAATCTTTATTAAACCGTTTGGAATCACACTCTTATTCTGAATTGGCCATCACACCCGTTCGAATTTGAATAAACCAGTTTGAAGCGAGTTAAAACTGAATCCGTATACAATATTATCGTATAAAATACATCGGCTTCTCTCAACTGGAATTTAATGTTAAGACAGATATAATGATTTTCTGAACATTTTTATCTTTTTAACGAAATCGGAAAAGCTATTCTGAGAAAAAAAATTTGAAAAATTGTCTAAAATAAAGCGCATCAACTTGCATTCTACAATTATTCGATAATTTTATCACACTATTTTTAGCATGATTTAATCAAAATCGTTATTTAGACAATTTGTACAGATTCCTAGCACATCCTACGATAAAACTGATTCTGCATCTTTCTCGAGAAAGATGAACACGCTATCCTATTCTTAGCCATCATCAGCAAGTAAAACAATCATTTCTGGTACAATTAAAATTATAAACTTTCATGCGAATATGATCTCTCGATAACAGTTACGTGACTTTTGTAGATGCATATCTGACCGCATTTTTTTATGGAAAAAAAGTTTTAACTTATCGCGATCAGCAAAGCGTTGCGAGCATCATCCGCGAGGCTTGACTGGATCAAAATCTAGGGAGACTTTTACTGATCAAAATCTATTCTATCTGTCTATTCTATTATATGATCTGCTATAAAATACGTTCAACAATATCGTGATTTATTAATAATATTGCAAGAGTCTATAATCCAATGATACTAAATGATATGCAGAGAATATTTTAACTTTTGATACTAGAAATTATTTACATTGTAAAATTGTAAGATTATTATATGCTACAAAATAATTTAAAAGGAAATAACATAATGTAATTTTTAATCTAGAGTAAAAATTACTTTTTTTTTATTATAATTCAGTGTGATTGAGTCTTTAATCAAGCAATGTGAAATTGAAAATCAATATGCGATTCTAGCATCTAATCTCGGAAAGTTTAACTACACTAGTGATGTATAATCGGCTTCGGAGATTCTTAAGACTGCAGGAAATGTCAAGATTACTTTCTGGAAGAAGAGAGAGAATGAAAAAGCGAAAAAAAAGTATAGACGTTCAAGGAACTCGACGGAATCATCCGTTCTATTCGCGGCCATCGCCGCTGCCACTTTTTGTTGCTCTTCTTTCCTTCGTATCATTTCCTGAGAAATAATAAGGATCGCTCTTTTCTGAACGATTTAAAATTTATTTTAGCGATGGTTCTGAACTCTGATCAAATCCCTATCGTGAATCATCCATATGAAATTTATACGTATATTTAAAATATTCTGGAAAAATTCTGGAAATTAAAAATGTCTTTCCATCATAAATTGAAATTATAAATCATATTTCCATTTAAAAATTTCATCTAACTTTTTATCTTCTCTGATTCTTCTCTCTTAAATTTATCCTGATATAAGTAAAAAAAAGTTGTGACAAATTTTAGTAATGTTAAAATCATGACTAATCGATTAGTGATAACGTGTCGCATTTTCATAAATAAATATAATGAAGAAAACTTACGTCAATCATGAATTATACGGAAAGCGTTAATGAAACATCATAAAACATAACTTTGGTAGAGATAGATTTAACTCAGAGTAACCATATTTAGTTTTAAACACGCAGTGCTGATTCGAGGATAATATACATACATAAACATGAAGGATGACGTGCCATTAAGATAAACTATATAATAATCTATCGATCTGAGTTTGTCCTCACTATTCGTTTCTCCGTAATTTTTTATTTAAAAGCAACAAAATATTGCATCTACAATAAAAAAAAGTCTTATTCTACATAATAATTTTACGACCTTTCACTCAGCTCTATTTTTTGCCTTAAAGAAGAAGGCCGAGCGCGTATTTTATTTCATGATGAAATTTTACAAACTTTCGCTTTACTCCTCAGATTTGGCCCTTCACTCAAAGGTTGTATTCGAAACGATTTTGTTCTTTATATCATTTTTTTTTTAATTTTTATTTTGTTTTAGAGGCTACGAAGCGTCAAGAGAATTTTACTTTATGAAGATAGTTTCGTGGAATAGGCATAGGTAGGTCTTTTCTATATTATCGAAATAACCTTCCGGGAAAAGCAATCAGAGAGAAATATCGTTTCTCAAAGTTGCTGAAAAGAGCAAATTAGCATATCGACTATCTTTTTCATTTTATCTCGAAAGACCTTATATTCTACCCTTTTACATTTTTCTTCAACTTATTCTAAATGAAAGCATAACTATAAAATAAAATATACATTGAAAAAAGCACTATTCTTCTTGTTGAGAGAAAGAAAAAAAATTGATATTTTTCTTAAAGTTTTGTCAAGTAAAAATGGAAAAATTAAAAAATAAGATGTAAGAGACGAAGAATCACTGTGCAAAATCGCCTCGCGGGATAGAAGATGCAGAAGAGAAGAGACGAATGAACCTTTAAAAACTGTCGGCGCGCTTAGCAACGCCGACCGATCGCGAACGGTGCCGCGGCCTTTATTGCGAATGCGAACATTTCCATGCAGGGCCGGTGCAAGGCTAAAAAATTTATCGCTTTTTTTTTATATCAGACAATACGCGAGCAATAATTAAAAAATAATATAAATCCGAGAGCGCACTTTTTTTCAGTCATTTAAAATTCGATACAAGATACTTTCTTCTGCTTTAAAAGAGAACTTTTACACGCGATTTATGTCATTCATTAGGGTCATTCTTCCATTAATTTCAAAAGAGATGGAAGATGAATGTGATTTTTTTTTTTATCTTTAGGAACGGACAACGAATGATAATTCTAGTCGTGGAGCAAACTGTCAACATTGTAGTATCGCAATTGAAGAGAAAAATGAAAAATTGGTTAAAATATAGTGAGAGCTACAGAAATTCGTTGAAATGTGAAAGACCTCCGTAGGTGTTTTTAAACCCGACCCTGCTCTCGCACGCGACCGGCTCGTTTGGCCGCAGACAACGCGCCCGCCCCGGCGAAGTCGGGGAGACCGCATTCTCGAAGCCGCTAAACGCGATTGTCAGAGACTGGTCGTTCCCCGTCCTCTTCGTCGTCTGCGAACTCGCGACCCTTGCTAGCGTAAAACTCACGAGGAGAAAGAAGGAAAAAAACTCCGATACTCCTGTCACATGTTTACGAAATAGATACAGAGGTCGAACATTCAACGTTGAATACATGGCGGGGAAAAAAAATTCACGTTTTACCTTTTAGTTCGTTGAACTCACGTCCTGTAAGCGCGCAGGATATCCAAACGAGATTAGAGTCTTGATTTTTCCATAACCTCTCGCACCAAGAATAGATCTGTCTCGTACGTGTTGTACTTTATCCTGGCAACGAGCTTTTGGAAAGAGCCATTGTCGCGTCGAAATGACGAGAAACACGGATTGACAGATCCTTTTTCTCGATATTTTTCCCTGTTCCTCTAACGACAGACACGTGTCGAGTGCTGTCGACGCGGTTATATTTATATGTCAGACGTCGCGAGCACGTGTTGCTCGTGTCGCGTACTATACTGCGAGATTGAAGCACGCTCCAGAACAGCACGTCCAATCCTCGCGAAATCCCGATTCCTACTGACGGACTGTTGCACAAATCCTCTTTACTTACGCGTCTCGCATACGGTCGGCCCGCTTCGAAGCGTGAGCGCGCGTGGACGTGGACCGGCAAACCGGCATGGCATACGCACACGCAACGCAGTATTGTGTCACGTGTACGTCGCACCCTCTGCAATTCAAACTGAGCAACAAGCTTCCTTCCTTTTTCTTAATAAAATAATGAAAATAGCTCTTGCTATTTATAGAATCTTAGATTGATATAAATAGAGATTAGATTAATGCTAAGATTAATATTAAATAGAGATTAATAATTGATATATTAAATAGAGATTTATAATTGATTTATATAATTGACACACAAATTAATGTAAATTTAACGGTATTATACGAGCCGCTTAGAAATTCTTAATTAATTATTCCATTTGTTATAAATTTTATCTTTCCACATCACTATTAAATTTTATTAAAATTTATATGAGAAATTTACATATAAATAGAGATTTATTGTTTATAAATATTGGTTATAGATAGAATTAGAGTAGAGAAAAAAACCTAGAAAAGGAAAATTGGAAAAAAGGAAAATTCTAGGACATTTAGATTTTTTTTTTATAATTATTATTTTAGATATTATTACTTTTTGCCAGAATCACGTTCTACACACGACTTTTATCTACGAATATCGTGTCAATTATATATTGAATATACTTATTATTGAATATCCTATATGTTTTCTTCAAAAATGTATACATCCACAAATATTTTATCAATAATTTTTTCAACTAATCTCTCTTTATATTTGTGTAAAATTTGCTTCATAATCATAGATAAAAATTATTAATTAAAAATTCATATTCTTGCATGATCAATCTATAAATCCTATAAAACTATAGGATCATTAAGTATTATTTACAGATAATTATTACTAATAACTCTTAATGATCACACTTGTGTATGTTCTTCAATTTAACCATACTTAAATCTCGTGTAAACAATCAGATAAATCTTAATCTAACGCCACTTAAGACACTTAAGAGTTTCAGAGTGCTCAAATGATTATATAAGAATAGTACTTGCAAATGTCATATCTACGTGCGATTGAGTAAATTTTCACGACTTATTCGATTTCGCATTAATGCATACGTCACTGTAGCACGCATGACGCATTTATTCCGAGCATTTTGGCGTATCAATATACTGAAGCGTCATTCCACATGCCTCATATGTGCTGGACAAAAGTTTCTACTATAATTTTTGTCTAATATTACACACACACACACATACACATCTCTATTAAGTAAAATTATATATATAATATCAAAAAACAGAGAATTATAAAACATTCTAAAATTAATAAAAAATTAATTACAGCCAATATTAATATTTTCAAAACTTATTACAACATCAATGTTAGAGATTTTCTTAAAGTTTATATGTACTTTACAATTTACAATTTTACTCAATATGATAAATAATATTGATCTTTCTGCATATCGTATGTATTTTTTTTTTTTTTTTCAAAAAATGCTAAATACATTGTATTTATATTGGAAAAATTAAGATAATCTTTAAACAAGCTCTTGGAAGATGGAAAAGTTTCTGTTTATAACAGAATTTGCATAAATTTTGTTATAATTATCAACAAAGATAGTAAAGTGGACGATATGTACAATCTCATCAAAAATGATATAAAAGACAAAGTTTTTTTCAAGCAATAATTTTTACACTTGTACACGCGTTTCTTGATATCTTATGGGCAAGTAATTAGCTAATTGGTTCATATTATATAAATAACATAGAGTGTCAGAGATATCTAAAATGAGATATCTATGAATTTCAAGACACTCTATGTTTAAATTTTACAAAGTGTAATCACTTACATCTCTCGTCTTATTGTTGTTGTCACCTAATTATCACCGAAACCACTAAATACGAGTTCGATCGCTGCCTGCACATCACCGTTGGTGAACTGCAGTGCCTGAATGTTCACTGTGTCATCCTGGAGACCCATCTCGTGCATCTGTGCCAACTGCCGCTGCAAGTCAGTAACTGGTGGTGAAAATGATGGTAACATCGGTGACAAGGAAGCCATCGGAGATGCAGCTGCCTGCTGAGAATTTGGATTGGTCGCGATCGCAGCTTGTCTCATCGCTTCCATAAACATTTGAGATGTGATCACGCCGGTACTTTGGTTGCCAGTCACGGGTTGACTAACACTACCGGATGTGGAGGATGGCGGATTGTCTGGCCGTTGTGGCGTTTGCGAATTCGCGGCCATCGGTATGTTGGGGAACCGCAAGTTGTTGTCGTTTACAGGATGCGTGGCGAAAAAGTGAGCGATGTCACGCGCCATCTCCTCTTCGAGGCTCATGTTATCCACGCTATAGGAACGCGCGGACGTAGGTTGCGAACTGGCCATCGAACTGCTGGAGGAGCCACTGGAAGCCGCGTTTTGCGCTTCCTCGTGGACGGCCGCTGCGATGTTTTGCGCCGCCTCGATCAATACTGGATGCAATTTTGCGACTCTGAATACAAAAAAAAATTTGAGCCCATTATGCAAATTTCATACCAATAAAGTATGAGATATATATTTTCCTGATGTAAATTTTTGCATAAAATCATCGAATATGTTAGCTAATGGAAATTCAGATTATACATCTAATTACCTTTTAACAGTATCAACATCCGTAAAATGTGCCATTAAATCTGGATCCTGCAGCATAGTAATAGCTACAAAATCCTCGTGTAATCCAGGAGAGGAAGATATAATATTGTCTATCACTTCTGGTCTTTTACTTAAACGCTAAAATATATAAAAATATTTATATATAATTTCTCTATTAATATTTGATAATAATTGTAAGATTTAGTTGTAAGAAAAGATAAGTGGAAAGCGATTAAGCAGATAAAAGTAACCAGAAAAATTATTTAAATAATATTTACATGCAGGGCGCTTCTGAATGCAGGCATCTCATTGAAAGATTTAAATGCTGATGCCAACTGTAAGATGGAATCTTCTGATATATATCTATTTGATGCTGGCGATTCTGGTTCCTTCTTTTTCAGTGCGTGCACCATCGATCCATTTTTCAATCCAATAGATTCTACTGTTGCATCATCCTCAAGTATAAGTCCACAATAAATAAATTCTGAAAAAAAAAACATAAGTATTACTATTTTATTTAATGTTAAATTTACAT
Organism: Anoplolepis gracilipes; assembly: GCF_047496725.1. Lineage (NCBI taxonomy): Eukaryota > Metazoa > Arthropoda > Insecta > Hymenoptera > Formicidae > Anoplolepis > Anoplolepis gracilipes. The sequence continues at coordinate 2,077,817 of NC_132985.1, forward strand.
TAAGGAATTTACATTAAGGAAAAAAATATAGAACAAAATTGTCATTTTTTTTCTAAACATCTTTTAATTATTCTAAATATAAAGTAATTTTAAGATATATCTTAAATATAAATATAAGTTCAAAAAACTTGTTATTAAACTGAAGATTGAATAACAAAGATTACCAACCTCTCATGACAAAGAGCAATCTTCAAATAATGCAAAATCATTTTACCTAACGAATCCTTTGACAGATTCCATCTTCCCGCGGCTTCCCGTTTCAATTCCTCCACTTTCGTTTTCAGATTTATGCCGCTTAATGTAATCGGCATAACCATTTCGGAATTTATTTGTATTCTGAATAATAGTTCCATGGTCATCATAATTAAATATATTCTAATTTACAATATGTGATTATACTCAATTACGTCTTTAACAAATAGTCTCTTCAATATTTTATTTAATATTTTTTAAATTTCAAACTGTATAATCTTCCGTTGGATTTTCTTTTTGTTTCACCTTTTATCACACGTTTTTATAGCACAAATCAACATGTAAATACTAGCGCAAATGCAAATTCATGCCTGTTATGTACTACGCGCAAGTGCGCTATCAATCACGATGAATCATAGACTAAATAATAAACAAAGATGTGGATGCTACTTCAAATTTTTTCTAGGAAATTTATTTATTATTATTATTTTCCTAGGAAATTTCAAAATGTTTCCTGCCTTTTCTTCTCTAACTAGGGAATTTCTTACAAAATGGTTGGATAACGTGGCGTAAATTGTAAACGAAAAAAAATCAGATGCGAGTTTCTTATTCGAGTTTTTTTTATCGGTTATGTATTTGAATTTTTTTATCATTTCATGACTAGAGAAATGATGTATGCAAATGTCAAATATTCTTGAGATAATATAGTACTTGTTGTATGTCAAGTAATCACGTTTATTTTTGTTGATATCGTGGTCGAAAGCAACGGTATGTGGCTAGACTGAATGTGGTTGTCATGTTACCTATACACGTACACATCATCGGACATCGCATCGAGCCGCTATGTCGTGCGAGGATATGACCGGCGCGATTTCTGACAGCTGACAGCGGAATAATATCCCGACGATGCCAGGCGACGCGCCGCCTTGACCCTCGCAAACTGCAGGCTAAACTCGAGCAGAGATGCAAGGAATTTGCGAGAATATTCGCACGGCGATCGAACACGGACGTACTGACATTATTAGATCGCTTTTGGACGCGTGTATGTATTGCAAACGTGTCAATTCAAGTGTTTACGATCCAAATATTTTCTTTCGCTTCAAAGCATCCGCGCAACATTTTATTGTATTGATGTTTGAATTATCGATCATTGTATTATCTGTTTCGTTATTTATATAATCGACCTATTTGTCACAGGTGAGAATGGTAATGCGACAGAAGGTATTACGAGAGATAAGATATTAAATCAACCGGTTTTGGAAGAAGGAACTTTCCTATCATATGCTTCAAAGGTTTGTAATATATTTCTGCAGTGTTTTGTTTCTTTTTTTTTTACATTTTTCTTAGTTGTGTTTCTATATGCTTAGACCAATCAAGCAGACATTGTGCGAACTCTTTTAAATTGTGGTGCTGATCCAGCTGTACAGAATGCAAATGGACACAATGCAGTAGATGTTGTCTCGAGTGATGCAATACGACGTATTTATATAGAGGAACTGTTGAGAGCAACAGCTGCTTCCGAGTATGTAAATACTTATTACAATAATTTTAAATTTCCTCGATCTAAAATAATAAAAGATACAATTATCTGCATCAATTACAGCATTAGATATCATGGACATGTACTTTTATTATAGGGTTGATAGAGTGGTACAATTGCTAGATGCTGGATTAGATGTTAATTCATGGGACTCGCAAGGTAGTAAGAACACACCGTTACATTGGGCAGCATGTTATGGAAACAAAGAAATTATCGCATGTTTGCTTGGTAATATATACAGATAACTACACTGACTGGCTTAACAACATATTTTATTATATTAGAATCTTTATAGATAAAGGAGCTGATGTAAATGCTGAGAATGGTTGCGGTGCAACGCCATTACATGATGCGGTGAATCGCGGCGATGTCGCTATCTGTCAGGAATTGTTACAGGCTGGTGCAAATCCTCATATACGAGCTACTAAAGGGTATGCAGAATAAATTTATCATACGAATATATCTTTTTCGTATATGTATGTGCAATAGCAATTTTTTTCAGAACATTTACGGGGAAAACGCCGTACGATCTCTCCAAAAAGAAACCATCTCTACAGCGATTTGTATCAAATTACTTATTGAACGAAAACGAAACGATGCACAGTCCACCTACGTCATTTACAGAGACAAATTTTTGTCAAAAGAGTCTCTCGAGCAATATGAGTCAACTGTCAGTTGAATCTAACAAGTCCTCGGATCCGGTGTACGATGTGCCTTTGCGTGACACGGGCACAGAGAGTCCTAGCAAGTCTAATGTCGATAAAGGAAGCATATATAATTTGTTGTGGCCACAGCCAAAAGCTGTGATTGAATTAAAAAACTTTACAGCTCCATTTATTGCTGGAAAGGAGCTTTTTATATCGATAATACAAGTAAGAAAAAATATATTCGCTTCTCTTTTTATGAAAATTATAATCTTTTAAATCTTCATCTTGTTGGAATTTTCTGCAGTTTTATTTTGTATTCAATTTTTTATTAAACGTATAATTTATTTCCTAGGGCAGTGAGTCTGTACATAAAATATTAGATGTATGGGAAGTCAGTAGAACTCATCTGCTCGAACTGGGTCACGATGTAAAGATTGGCGAGGTGCAACCTAGTTGCGGCAAACTGCTCAACGACAATACGATAGAATGCATTGTGAATAACAATCTATTTAATATTACGGACGGCTATCAGTTGCATATTACGCAAAACTTCATCAAAGTGAGCGCCGGTAGTTTAGCAGGACTGCATTATGCGGTTTGCACATTTGTGCAAATTCTACGTCTGAGTAAGAACAGGAATAGATCAGAGCTGTGTGAAATAGAGCCAGTCTTTATAAAAGACGAGCCGAGATTCACACATCGCGGTATACTATTGGATATCTCGCCCAGAGGACGTATACCGACTCTGGAATATCTTCTACACATTATTGATCTACTGTCGTCGTTCAAAATCTCGCATTTGCATCTCTACTCCAGACTTATACCAAATTGTGACTGGCAGCTTTGCTATTCCAAATCTGAAATGGTAACCTTAGATAGATATTGCAGGTACGATTATATGTTTGTGTTAGAAAAATCGTAAGGTTATCGTTTTTAAATAAATTCTATCTAATGTTTTATGTAAACTTATTGAAATTATTATTTTTATTTTTAATTTTTTTTAAATTTTTTTAATTATCAATCTATGTTTACAAACTCTTTTCTATAACTATCTTCTATATATATTTATTTATTGTGTATTGTATTATTTTTCTAAATATTTATTTTTTTAACTCCTAACGATTTTCCGCTCGGCAATATATGAAAATTAAGTTTTTCTTTATATATAATTATTGAAAATATATTTAAATATATTTCAGGGATCGGCATTTAGACATAGTACCCACGTTGGACGTCGATTCTAATGTTGGTCAGCATCACTTGACGCAAATGTGGCCTATCTTTCAAGAATTACTTGCAGTATTTCCCAGTTTAAGTTACGTTCACGTTGGCCCGCGATTGGCAAGTTTGTTAGTGCAAGCTGACAATTTTGACTTGAATGTGTCTATTAATGATACGATCGAAACGGATATGTCAGAAGTATTCAAATCCTATTCGTGCCTTCAAGAACTCTGGCATATCCTCAATCTAAGTGCAAACACAACTCTATTATTGTGCTCCAATGGTTTACATTCTAAATCAGAGTTCCATAATATTCCCTCTAATATTATACTCGTTGAATATGGATTTCAGGTAATACTATTAATAAATAAATTTCTTTTTACAATTTTTTTAGTGATAGATTAATAGAAACGTTTATAAAACTTATGCGATATTTACTGATTATTTGTACTACAGGCTGATTATGATTTCTCTGAGTGGACAGAAGTATTCAGAGTAGCAGGCGGTAATGTTTTACCAAGTTCTGGCACAGCTAGTTACAATAGTTTGGCGGGATGTCCGGCGTCAACGTATGCTAACACGAGGAATGCGATAAAGACCTCTCTGGAGCAGAACTCGATCGGTATCGTTGTCGCGCACTGGTCAGGCAGCCATCATCTTACGCCGCATCCTTTCGCATGGATTGGATATTTAATGGCAGCTGGTTTAACTTGGAACCCAATGACAGAAATAGATTTAGGTTCTGATGACAATTACGACATACCTGAATTATCTGCATCAATTAGGTAACAATCGTCATAAAATTTGTAATCGTACATCATTATCAAATATATTATTGTACTTAATAAAATAAAATAATTGTTACTTTACAGGGAAAAATGTATCACGAAATTATTAGATATACATGTGTTTCAAGATTCAGAGTTTAAAATCGGTAGTGCGATACTGGAGTTAGGACGTTTAGATACATTGGTATTAACATTAAGTAAAAATCAGGCAGCTAAAGATTTGCAACAAATACCAGATAATCGCGGCTCCACATTGTACAGATTATTAACCGATCCAGATAATGTAAATTTAGAATATCTCTCAGCCGATCTATTCGCTGTAAGTATGCTCGTTTAAATATAATAAATTTTAATATTTTACAAATGAATAACTGCTAAAATATTCAATGTAAACAAACTATTGTTTGCAGAAAATGACGAAGCAGATTAAACGAATATCCCATTCCTTGTATGAGGCGAACTTGTCCTCCAAGTTCGCGTCAATGGAGATACAGGAATTGCAACTGACCTCCGATTTGATGCTAACAGCCTGCAAGATCGGCAGAACGTTGATCGGAGTCGGCATAAATCCGAACAGTAATATGGGACTTGCAGTAATCAATCTAGGAGTATCTAATCTACCGCCTACTTTCAGAACCGACATAGCGAACAAGATGTTGGCTCATATAGAGCAATACAAAGGCTCTTGGCTGCAAAGGCATTTGCCACAGGGCCTTCAGAGTTCTTTGTTAGTTTTAACTAGTGCACTGCATAGATTTGTTCCAGAGACGTAAATTTTTTTTTCTTTTTTTAAGAACATTTTCTTATTTACATTGAGCATTTTAAAGAACACAAATGTTTATTTTTACAGCAATTTGCACAACTTTGTTTAACAAAAGATTGCAGTGTGCAGCTACATATAATAATTAAAATATAGGATTCTAAAATAAATTTGAAAACTAATTACTCTGAAAGCAATATGTACTTGGATTTTTATACATCATATTGATTACTATTTTACATTTACTATGTGGAATCATTCGTTGATATCTGATTTGTTCTACTTACTACGATTGAAAGAAACAATAGCTTTTTTTGTTGAGAAAGCAATCTTATTTATCAAAAAGTTTAAAAAAAAGATTATTTTAATAAATATACAATTATAAATTTTAATAATTTTATGAGAGCCATGGTTGATGTAATTAAAACGTTAAATGATTATATACTTGATGGCTATATCATTTATTTCCACATGGACATATGTGCAAATGCAAACGAAGTTTGAAATTATTTTGCAATGAGGTAATATATATTTTTTATAATACCAACACATTTGATAAAATTATCATATATCTTATAAGAAATATATATAATTCATACAATAAATAATATATTATTCATAATGGTTAATTATTTTTTATGAAAGATAATAAAACTTCATTCATTTTAAAGCATTACAAATATATACATAGATATTTATATACATAGTCATATATTAACAGTATTTTAATTAGAATCAATTAAGTTTAAATTACTTCCTCATACTCTTTCATATATCACACACATTGTAATAATTCTTGTTTAATTTTTTGTCTCGTCACAAATATTTTTTCATATAATAACTGTTATTTTACATTATTTAAAAATTGCTTCAATATTGTATAGAAAAATAGTAGATAAATTTATTCGAGCATGTTATTTTCATTTGTAAATTTAATCTAATAAATCTTGAATATATAGAGCAACAAATTCAATTTTTCACCTTTCTTTTTTTCTACATAACAATCAAGATTATACAACAATATTTTAGATGCTTCTGAACAAGAAGTTTATGACATATTTGACTTAGTTTGCTTAATAAAAAAAATTTTTTTTGATATAAAATCAACACAATATCATTGTTCATTTGACAATATAACATCATTATTTATAAGGTTACTTCTCTTTTTTTCATTCCATCCACCCATTTCTAAGTCCTCTTTATTAAACATTTCCCTTTCAAGTGCTTGTAATCTATAAAATTCATTGATCTCAAATTGATATTTTGGTGCTGTTATGCCAAAGAAGTTGGCCAGACATTCACCAACATAATCGCAACCATCTAACATTTTTGAACTGATCCAGGTGGTTTGATGCCATGCCCATGGTAACCAATTCAAATTTTTCTACAAAAAATATATCATATATTATTTTATATCATTATAAAAACAATTTTATATAAAATTTATATATAATTACAGTATCTATCTGTGACACAGTTTTATTATTTTTTGGCATGTCAACTTCATCTTCAGACGAATATTCTTCCATTACACCATCCGAAAATTGTAATACTCTCCTTGGTTTCTTGCTTAATTTACATGTGCACTATATATTAAAATTAAATTATTAAAATTTAAAGTCTTTTACACAGTTGTAGTTTATAAAACAACTTTCTTATATGTATAAAAATCGAGGGGTTGGTCACTAACAGTTATAATGTACAAAAATTACCCTTTCATACGGATTACCCTTAAATTATACCTCGGATTACTTAAGATTTCCTAATAGTATCTCAAATTAAAAATAAATTTTGAAAAAAAAATTTTACTTTAAATTATTTTAACGCTAAAGATTATTTAGATTTACCAAAAATAACTTTAGATTACCCAAAATTTTGCTGGGATTGCTGCTGAATTACCTAGCTCTTGTACAAAAATTACCTCAGTGACCAACCCCTCGATAAAAATATTAATTATATGACTTAATCCTAAAAAACTATAATGTACTTCAAATTAATATTTAAAATGTGAAATCTTTAAATATTTTATTTTACAAAGGGAACCTGAAAATATTTATCAAGACAACTGTACAAATATTCTACAGTTATCTTTCTTATTGTTCCTATGCAGAACTGATATAGTATCTCAGATATTTATCTGTATAATCTGTAAATCATTATAATATCAATCAAAACCTATTTATTTATATATTTAAAGCCTTTTCAGTAGTTAAAATATCAGTAGTCTAATTTTTTCTATATTTGACATCAATTTTATCAAGCTTGAAAAGGAAAACAAAAGGTTAAGTAATAAAACAAACTATACAGATATTTATCAGATATAATCTGTATAGCATATTATAATATAAAAACCTATTTATTTGAAGTCTTTTCATAAAATATCAATAATTGTCTGAATTTTTTTCTATCTTTAACATCAATATTATCAAGTTTGAAAAGGAATACAAAAGGTTAAGTATAAAAACAAATTTCAATGATAAAAGAACCGCATATACCTGAGTTTCGACATCTGAATTTTCTTGCAAGATAATGTCACTTAAATCGCAAGCATCGTCCTTTTCCAGCGTCATCGTCGATATCTTGCAATAATCAAAACTTTTTGACCTGCGTCGTCCCTTGACGATTCTTGACAGCACATCAAATAAACTTTTTTTCTCCCTTTGTTCACTATCGGGATGACTCATCTGCAATGAACGGCGTCGAAAAATAGTGAAAGCTCGCGATCGAAATTTCATTGGTAGTTTTTTCGTTATATCGATCGGCAATATTTTCATTATAATTATATTGCAATGTACTCTGTTGCACATTCAAAAATGCCATTCTGCAATCGACTTTTCCTAATCTTTTCTTCTTTTAATTCATTGATTGCTGTATCGTACATGCGCAGCTGCATACATCAATATAAATTGCTATAGACAAGATTAAAAATTGATTAAAAAAAAGATAATATTTATTTTATAATCCTGATTATTAGTGAAGAATATTTAAAAATTTAAAAACTTACTTTTTTAGTGAAAAAATTATTATTGTATTAATATATCAGCTTGTCCTTTCGATTTATATGAATTTTGATTTCATATATGCATCTAAAATAAAACAAGTACATCTTTTATTTTATTCTTATTATTTATATTCTTTTATCTTTAAGAACAAATAAATGAAATTCGCTTAAAGGATCTTTTGATAAAAAGTCAAAAAAACAAAAGGATATTCAAAATTCTAATTATAATAATAGTTAATCTTTGGTTTTCCTTAAAACACACACAGAAGATGGCAGAAAATATTATATCAATTTTCTATTTTGATCTTTATCTTCTAATAAAATAATAAAAAAAGTAACAATTTTGACGCACGAATTATTCTATGCACAGAGTGCATTTTCATTGGTAAATATAGGTTGTGTTCCAAAATTCGCCGTCAGTATTGAAAGTCCATCTTTAGTGGCGGTGAATTTGAGAACACACCCATAGAACCGAACTCTCGATTCTCGAGCTTCTCGAAAGGAAAGTGATTGCGATAGCATGCGGAGAAAATGGCTTCCATGCAACACCGAACCACGTACCGTGTACGTGTGTCACACGTGCGGCCACACGTACACGCATGGTAGTCACGGTACGTAGTGGTGTGACACAATAGCGACCCCCTCCATATCCCACTGGGGGTACTTCTGTTTTCTGGCATCACTGCCGAGAAGTTGAACACGAGTTGAATTCGACATCGAATGGCGGCATGACGGACCTAACAGAAGCTTGAACTTCTGATCGCACCGAAAGTCTCAACGGACCGTACTCCAGACTAGGATGAGCCGTAGCAGATCTTGAGGAGCGTTGGCTTCCCCGGGAGTCGATCGCGCAAACGAACGCAGCTTTTTAAGTGAATCGCGGCAGGACGAAAAGGGCGACGTGACTGTACGTTAATTATGTGAGTGCGGTGTCGAGACGCTTTTTCGAGCGATAAAGTGTACGGAAACGTTTTCTGTCGTGTCATGTTCTATCACGAGTACGAGAAACGGCTGGTGAAGCCGATAGGAGTCGGCGATGGCTCTTCGGCGACGACGGGTACGACGCTGTCACCCAGTACTGTCGCAACCTACTCGCCCATTTACTTTTCGCCTACGAAGACGTCGGCTTGCAACAACAGCTACGACCGCTTCATACCCACTCGCTCGGGTAATAACTGGCAGACCACATTCTCCATGATCAGCGAGAACGGCCGAGGCGGTTTGGTGGCAAAGAAGACACGGGAAAACGGCGAGGGCAGCCGTGATGGAATCGCGTACTCCTGCCTGCTGAAAAATGAGTTACTAGGTGCGAGTATAGAAGACGTTAAAGGCCAGTGCGAGGAACGCAGAGTGCTGTCGCCGTTGGTGACTAAGAACCTTTTCAAGTATACCACACCCACCAAGGATCGAACGCTACTGGATCAGAGCTCGCCTTATTCTCTGTCGCCTCTCAGTGCTAAAAGTCAGAAACTACTAAGGTCACCTAGGAAGGCGACCAGGAAAATTTCGAGAATACCTTTCAAGGTACTGGATGCTCCAGAATTACAGGATGACTTTTATCTGAATCTGGTCGACTGGTCCTCTCAAAATGTCCTCAGCGTTGGCTTGGGAAGCTGCGTATATCTATGGTCAGCTTGTACGAGTCAGGTGACAAGGCTGTGTGACCTATCCAGCGACGGCAACAGCGTTACTTCCGTCGCCTGGAACGAGCGGGGTAATTTGGTGGCGGTAGGCACTCATATGGGCTACATACAAGTGTGGGATGTAGCGGTAAATAAGCAGGTGAGCAAGCTGCAAGGCCACAGCGCTCGAGTTGGAGCTCTGGCGTGGAACGGAGAGGTTCTCTCGTCTGGCAGCAGGGATCGATTGATATTGCAGAGAGACGTCAGGACTCCGTGCGTTGTTGGCGAACGACGACTCGGTGCTCATCGACAGGAAGTGTGCGGTCTGAAATGGTCACCGGATAATCAGTACCTGGCATCTGGTGGCAATGACAATCGGCTCTACGTGTGGAATCTACATTCTCTGTCACCTATTCAAACGTACACCGAACACTTGGCGGCGGTCAAAGCGATCGCCTGGTCGCCTCATCATCATGGTCTACTGGCGTCCGGTGGCGGCACCGCAGATCGTTGCATCCGCTTCTGGAACACGTTGACAGGCCAGCCGATGCAGTGTGTCGACACCGGCTCGCAGGTCTGCAACTTGGCATGGAGCAAACACAGTTCCGAGCTGGTCAGTACCCACGGATACTCGCAGAATCAGATTCTCGTGTGGAAGTACCCGAGTCTTACGCAAGTGGCTAAGCTTACCGGTCACTCGTATCGGGTGCTTTATCTGGCAATGTCACCGGATGGTGAGGCGATCGTCACCGGTGCGGGCGACGAGACTTTACGTTTTTGGAACGTTTTTAGCAAGGCGCGCAGTCAGAAGGAAAACAAATCCGTGCTGAATCTATTCACGAGCATCCGGTAAACTGTAGTCGGATGATGATCATTGTAACGAAGCATCGCGAATCGACGTTGTCTTTAATTATGTATCTTGTACATAAACAAATTTATATATATACACACACACACACACACACACACATCAATAAGTATGTAGTATTCTCTTTAAATGAATTTTATATATATATATATATATATATATATATATATATATATATACATATATATATAAAACAACGTTAATACTAGACGGAGGATACTTAAAAAGAGAGAGAGAGAACTATATAAAAATAAATATACGCGGTGTTCCCAACGTATAAGATAAGTTTGCGAATTCTTCGTATAGCTTGCAATATGCGTTGAGTACTTGTGTGCAATACTCGTCGTTATCCTTCGGTAGAGGATACATAAATTGTATGCCTTTACAAAAGAAAAAAGAAGTTTATCCATTCCGGAGGTTATCGCTGCGAGACGCTTCATATTTTTTATGCACTTTATATACACTTATTTTTTATACTGTCGCTATACAATAGAATTGTGAATATATATTGTACACAGAGCGTCCTGGAAAGGACGCAATTTTACTCCAGATAAATCTGATGTCGATTTTTTTTGTTAATTGAATTATTAATATTCTAAAATTGTAAGAATATTAAGTGAGCTCTCTTGAGATTTCATAAAATTTTTTTTATTATTTTTTTTTATTGCTAACTCATATTATTTTGCTTAGAGAGACTCAAATTTATTTTGTTTTTTACTTAACAAGACAGTCTATCGCAATTAAGAAACTTTTCTTTAATGAAAATCGACTTCAGATCGCCATCAAATCTAATCAAGTCATTCTAGGACATTCTGTATAAGTTTGGGTGCATTCTATTTGCAATAAAAAAGATGCACTTAAACTTCTTACAAATAGAACTACAAATAGAAATGTGTGCTGTTTTCTCGCACTGATCGGACGCATAATTAAAAATTAAAATAACAAATTATTTTACTTATTATAATGAGAATGGAATAAGATTATGTGAGACCGTAGACGATATGAATTCTATTAGATTAGTATTATACACGAAAACATTATAGGTAGAAAAAATACACTGTAAGTTGTAAGTTGTAAGTTGTCATTATTTAAAATGTATCTGCATGTGTATAAGGGGAATAATATTTCGTGAAATTTATAATATATATATATATATATTAAAATAAGACGAAAAAGAGATAAACGTACGCGATATTAATATAATACAAATCAAAGTCCACTAGTCAAACTTTTTCGGACTCTATATACATTTATAGATAATTCCTCCTTTTACACATGCATTGTGACATTTTCTAATAATAGGATTATCTTGTTTCTCAAAATAAACACGAAAACATCAAACATGTTTAAATATATATATATATATACAAAAATAAATTAAATCTTTTCATTTATGTATATATATATTCTGAAATAACAATATTTTATCTATCATCAATCAATGCTTATTGTATTTATTGTAATTGTAATTATATATATCTGATAGAAATGATACTGTTTGCGGTCTAAACAAATGTGAAAATTATTTAAATGTTTGATGAAGGAAACATCTTATGTTTCAAAAAGATATACTTTCTTTGCAAAATGTGTGAACTCTAGTATGTTGATTGACACTCAAATATGGAAATTTATTAAATCTATGATGTATTATTGTAGATTCAATCAGGCATCAAGATCTAATAAATAAAAAACAAGATATTTATAGAAAATGTATAGAAAAAAATATATGCGGAATATATATATTATTGCTTTCACAGCAAATTATATGCACTAACATTTATCATATAATATTGGTTTTAATTCATTGCGTGCAATGTGAGCTCATGTAAAACATTTTATCATTTCTCACTCTGTGTTATTTTTTGCGAGTCACACTGAAATGCAATCTTGCTAATCATGATAAATATTACGTTTTTGCAAATAGACATATATTGTAATGCTATTTAGCAGATTAATTTTGTAAATCTATTCTTATTATTAATTCTTCTTTGTAATAACACATACATATGCACACACATACAAGAAGAATTTATATATATATATATATATAATAATCGTATTTGTACAATCTAATTATAGTTTATCTTTTCAGAAAAATATAAAATTACGAAACAAAGTATATATTAATATATATACAAAACGTAATTATAATTTGAAAGCTATTGCGTAACTATTGTATAACTGCCTGCAAGTCAGATAAATAAGTGTTAGAATAAAATATTTAGTATATATAGATATATATAGACTTTCAGATATATTTGAATATTGTGGGTAAATAAAGTGATTCTGTTATAAAAATTTAATCTCCAATGTTGATCTTCAATGAAAAGTAAGCAGTTTATATGTATATGATAATTAATTAAAAATAGAAATAGAAATGTAATTATATATAAATAGATCAAGCAAAAAGGAGTTAATCTAAAAATTTAGAACTAATTTAATGTGGTTATAATATTTTTTGCAATTTTATCACTACAAAAAATTGCTGTTGACTTTAAATTTTCTAAGTATATATTTATAAATTATACTTGCATTAATTAATTTATTTATTTATGAAAATTATACAATGCTTTATATAAAATTATACAATGTTTTACATAAAATAATCTTTTAACATATGAGGAAAAAATAGAATATTGATATACATCAAATCTGTCATTCTATCTGAAATTTATTTATTATTTTACAGGCATTTATCAAAGAATTTGAGAAATTTTTTGTTTTAATTTAAACGAAACGAACGAATACTTTATTCATCTTCCTCTAATTTCCTCTTTTTATCTTTCTTCCTTTTCTTCTTCTTTTGTCCTGTAAATAGAAATTTATATTATATGTTATTTAGTTTAAATAATGTAGAGTTCAATTATTATTATTCAATTCTCGTTTTTACCGAATTTTGGCGCTTACCTTCATTAGTTTCAGAATCTTCAGTTTTGATTGAAACGTTTGTTTCTACAGTCTCTTCAACTTTTATGGATGCTGCTTCTTCTGTTTCTATGGATTCTGTTTCTACTGGGTCCTGCTTCTTTTTCTTCTTTTTTTTCTTTGATACACTTGAATCCGCTTCAGTTTGTATTTCTTGTATACCAGAAGACTCGCCTACATCTTCTGTTTTGCCATGTATGTGATCTGTACTATGTTTTTTTTTCTTTTTCGATGAGATATGCAACTCTTCTTCTTGAACTTCTGGTTCAAGTTCTAAGTTACGTTTTTTCTTTTTTTTCGGTGAAGCATCCTCCGTTTTTACTTGTGCCTCTGTTTGTGCACTAGAAGAAGCTTCTGTTTCGTCCATTTCTTCTTTTATGGGCTCTAAGCTATGTTTCTTCTTCTTCTTTTTCTTGGGCATTTCTTCACTCTCCTTGGTATCAATCTCCTCAATTAATGGCCTCTTACTCGGTAAAGTCGAATCGACGGATGCTGAATACTGCATGTATTCATTCTTACCGTGATATTTCTCGAACTTTGCCTTCGCTTTAGCAGTGCCACTGATTCGGCGTATATTACCTTCCTCGAGGTGCTTTAGTCGGATTTCTAAGAGTTTTCTGTGTTCTATACCTAGGTCTTGACTTGAATATTCATTATTCTTTTTAGGATCTATTGATAAGAACGCATCATATCTAGTCGCTAGGGAAGCTTTTGCCGCTAGCATCCTAGATATTTTGCCCTTGTTCTTACTTGACGATTGTCCGACGAGTTGCGAATGATAAATCAAGCCGTATTTGGGAGTATTCTTTTTCGATTTGAGTGCACGGAATAACGCTTTCTCTGCACCGAGAATCTGTAAAGTAGATGCCGGATGTTTGGCGAGATTCGTCAAAGAGCCAGCTTTTGATATTAGACGCGCGCCGACCAAATCACCGACGAGGATGGATAGATTCGGTGCCAACGCAGCCATCCTGGCAGTTAGATAACTGCTTAAATTGGCTCGATATTGGTGAAGCTCGACTATCTCCTTGCACAAGTATTGCATATGTTCAGCGTCATATTCCGAAATCTCTGAGCCCATCGAAGTTTCCGCAGCCTTTTTTACCTGCTTTTCAATATCTTCGGGCAAGATATCCGACAGATCGCATGAGACGGCATTCTCCCGTTGGCCGATTAACCACATCGTCTTCACGTACGTAATGTTGTCATTCACGATTCTACCCAGCTCGGGAAAATGCCAGCCGTACCATTCGCGTGCTCGCATTATGTAATTGTTAAGCTCTTTGTCCAAATCGTCTAACAAGCATACTGCCTGTATTACCATAGTATCGATCTTGTCAGGCGAGAACTTCAATTTGTATCTAGAAAGACTGTGTGCTAAACCCAACGCCATGGCCGACATTTCCTTCTTGGTCACCCCACTGATCAGACTGTCCATCTGATTTCTGATACATCTCATCAACTCCTGTACTGATGTGTTACTAACGCAGGACAATTGTAGTTTATCTTTAATAGCAGCGCCCAGTTTTGCATCGGAAACTGCCAATTGTTCATGGATCTCAGTACAGCTTTGTCTTAGTGTTTTCTTTAGAGATTTGGATAATTTACTTTCCACAAGCGCTGTTGTAGCAGCCAATGCTTCAGTAGTGTCTTCAAACTTGTGAAAGTGTTTTAATTTAACTCTGAAAAATGAAGGTAAAAAATGAAGGTTGTTGCTTAATAAATTTTGATACAATCAAGTAATTTTGTAAAAAAAATTATAAAAAGATTACATTTTACTGGCATCTTCGGGAGTTTCAAAGTCCTTATAAAGATTTTCCGATTGGGAGAGTTTATTTTCATCCAGCAGCTATAACAAAAAATGGTACATTAAACCGTTTATAACACATTAGATAATTTTGTCACAAATATACGATCAAAATTAAAGGACATGCTACTACGAGTCACCAATATATACAAATATATTACAAATTGTAATATATTAATATATATCAATTATAATATATACAATCTGAGTTAAATTAATATTTACTTATTATCAGAAATAAATAAAACATTACATGCCGATCTTGTTTTATCGTTTTTAAATAAACGCTTTATGTTTACAAGTTCAAATAAAGATGATCTAAGGCAAAATTATAAAGATTTTATTATATACTTTGGCAGAGGATTCACATCTGACACGTGCTATTTGGTCCGTTCTATTTTTAATTAATAAACTGGAACTTTTAAAAATCCATAGGAATAACAAATTTCTTTCACAAAATAACTTCTCAATCCTAGAGATTCACGATAATAAATATCCAGCATTGAAAAGTAAGTGCGACATGACCACCACGTGCATTGCTTAGGTTAGAAGTGCGTTCACATTTTTTAGCAAATATGATTTACCTTGAAGATCGCATACCCTGCCGGGGTCTCGAACAGTATCAACATGATTGCTGCTTGTTATCTCCGTTACTTGCGACTCGTTATTTTCACACAATTAAAGATCTCGTCAATCCTAATTTCTTTTTTAACGCACTTTCATTCTGGCGGGATGTAAAGTGTCTTCTTTATTCTTGAAAAGACGTACCTTTATGGACGATGGACATATAAAATACATAGACGCAATGAGAGAATGTTCGGTTAATAATAGGTCAGTATTTATAATCCGAGCTTATATTTAAGATCAGCTTAAGATCCCGTTCAACCAATGAAGCAGCCGCATAGCATCATTTTATTGGTTGAACGAAAGAATCGCCAATGCCGAACCAAATTTTATTGGCCATAGATAGAATGTGTGATTAGTCCGTTTATGTATTTTATATGTTATGTGAAAATTGAAGATTGAAAATTAAAGATTAGAATTTGACTAATCAAAACAAAAGGAATTAAAATTGCTTTGTTCTGCTTGGTCAAATTTTAATCTTTAATCTTCAATCTGAATGTTCAATAGGTTGTTTGATACGGACATTATGACCAATGTTCATGAGCGACAATTTGTGAAGTATACGCCTATTGGTCAATCGATTGGCCAATCAGAACGAAAGGAACAAAAATTTCTCTAAAACTGTATACTTGCCCGTGTAAGTTAAATTTACTAAACATGGTGTAGAATCATACTAGAGTGTTTGTGAGATTTAAAGTCAGTTGTTTTAAAAAAGGTAATTATGTAATTTTAATTGAATAAATATTAATATACGTGTTTATATACATGATAATAATACTTTTTCATAATATAATGTTAGGATATATTTTTTACTGTTGATGTATTTATACTATTTGCAAGATCAACAGTTGCAAAAATTAACCTCTATATTATAAAAAAAAAAAAGTATTTAGGAATGAAATATAATCATTGAAAATCGTAATACATACTATAAAGTGTTACTTCGCTATTAGAATTTCATTGATGTACAATATAAAATTGATCATGTTTGGCATGATTATTGCTAATCAACAATGAAAAAAAAATTAATAAATAGTAATTCTTTGTAATACTTGTGATATACATATATAAAACCTGATGTCGACATATATTTTCTGCAGATGGGAGGTCACAAGGGCCAACCTTACAAAATACCCAGTCCCGATATTTACAAAGTAGAAGATGTACCGCAATTGAAATGTGTTCAAGAAGAATTAGCCAAGAAGGGATTAAAGGACCCTTGGTTGAGAAATCATGTATGGCGCTACCAAAGTACTCAGCCACCACTTATACGTGGTTTAGTATGTTTAACCAGAGGTTGGAAACTTGGTATCCCAGCATTTCTGGTAACTATAGCTGTTGAACAATATTTCGGGATTGACTATCATGGACATCATGATGAAGGTCATCATTAATAATAATATCCAGTTTATATATTAATGTTGCATGACATGAAATAGTAGAAATGTTGCTGTAAAGGGATATCAGAGCTATGAAAATAAATTGTGAAAGTAATAGTCAACATGTGCTAGTTGATATTTGTTTAAATAAATAATATTTATGTAAAGTTTATAGTTTATTATATTAGGAATCTTTTATCCAGTAACGATTTGTTGCACAGATTTCTCTTAACATTACATCTGATAGCTATCAGGAATAATTGCGAGACAAGAACTGTCGTTACACAGGCAAAAATGTAAGAATTGTATATTGCCAAAAAGAAGGCAAATACAGTGATTTCAAATGTCGCCAGTAGCCATTCGTTTCCATAAAGTATCATTTTGTTGAAGGAATAATTATTATCTGCAATATAAAATTGCCTTTAAAAATAATAATTTTATTTATTTTTTTATTATTAGAAGGATTGATCAGAGGATAGTTTGCATTACCAATATAGAAGATGGATTTATCTTTAGCATTCACGAAAAGAATGTCACATAATTTCTCTAGTATATGTTGTTCCTTGATTATATAGTCTTCATTTTCCGAATAATGATCCAGAAATTGCATCAGGAACAATCTCATTTTTGATCTTGTTTCCGATAATTGTTTCCAACTTTTAGAAGGTGAATTACTCCCTTTTAAAGTTCCTATATTTCCCTGTGAATAAAATTGTAACGTATAAAATGTATAATAATTATTTACAAATAATGCATAACATTCTTGTTTAAAAAAAAAATATACAATGACATGAAAATTGTATCTTTTATGTTTTTTTTTTTTCAGTTTTGGTACACCTTGTGTACAACTATTTCGAACGTACATTATCCTTTTGTCTCATGAGCTCATCGTACAAAGATTTAAATGACTGAGTCAACGATATTATAAAAGTCTGATCGGTTGTGCCAGGTACCAGACCCCTGTGTGCGCACAAGTTATCTTCTTCCTTTTTTAGATCGCTTATCAGAGTAGGAAGATCAGTGTCCGCGAATCCATGTACTGATCTATCACAAAGTAACAAATATTGATTACATCTTTTATCATGTTTTATTTTGCAAAGGTCATTCTTTTTTAAATTACCTTCCATGAATGTAAAAACCGTAATAATTGTGCGCCAAAGTAAATACGCTAATATTTGCGACCGAACATAGATCTACAAACTTTTGCAGTCTGTTTCTTATATATCTTTCGTAAAACGTAACACGGATGAACCATTGTACGAAATATATGAATGCGTACACAAACGTGCAAATCGCATATTGCAAGATAAAATTATTGTCCACTTGGGAAGATTTATCCACAGTAGTGGATTCCGGTACTGCCAGCATCCACGATTCCAAGTCGAATATCTAAAATAAATACATGAACGTTCATCATTTTTCCAAATTTGTAGACAAATGCGAAAATGTCATTTTACGTCATATTTGAGACCTGTAAAATACACAAGGTATAAATCGACTGCAACGCTACGTTTATCTTTCTTCTGGTTTGCAATTTGCACCATTCGTTCGCGACAAAATACGTTCTCCAAACACTGATGGGAAAATTATGCGTATAGCTGTGCTCGGTTGTCTCTCGTAGGGGAGATCTCGCGAGCGAACAGACGGAAGAGAAATCCGGCGTATATTTCTCAATCGTAGAAGACTTGGATGTCTCACTCGGGCTCGTATTTCTGTTCGTTTTGTGCGATCTTCTCTTTCGCTTGGACGCGATGATGTCTGACGTTATTCTCGAGGACTTGCCTTCGCCCCTCGGAAATCTGTTGGAATACAATTTCCGTAGAGAGGTATGCGGAGAATCGTATTTCGATTCGTTGGGTATCGTTCTCGGTTGCTCCCAGTCGATGAAAAATACGCTTATTCCCCAATGTTTATAGACGAATCCTATCATTTCTATAATCTAAGTTTGAAAAAAACCACAGATTAATATTATAAAATATTTTATTAAACTCTCTTTGTTTCTGTGCACGAATAGAATAGTAGAATATTTTTCTTATCATTTCATATACATAAAAGTTACTTACTTTAAAACTGAACGCTATAGTAATGTACGTTTGGATTCTTTTCTCACTGTCTTCGTCGGGAAGTAGAATATACGGTACAGTTTGGCCTTTGTAAAAGACGAATAGATATACACACACGCTGATACATACAAAAGTAATCATATTTCCAATCGCGCCCATAGCGTAAATCAAGAACCATAATAAAACTGCTATACTAAGATTGCCATTATAATTCCACTTATAGTAATTCCACGCTTTGATGCTGGAAAATATCAAAGCTACTCCCGTCAGCACTCCAATAGTTATCTAAAAAAAATATAATTTTTAATATAAAATAACGTATGGAATTCTTCGACGGTTGATTTTTTACCTCAACATTATAGTCTATATTGTTATCCTTTAATAGAAATGTAACTTTGTAATCTATTACAACATCAGAGTTGTTGAGGAAATCTTGATATGTTAATTCATCATATTCCACGATCAAAAAGGGCGCAAAGATTTTACCATGATCGTTTCCATTTTGAACGGTCACTCTAAAAGAAAAATTTCATTATTTTTTGAATATTTATAGAAAATGCTTTCTATGAAAACTACTTACAAAATAGTCAGAGATTTCATGTATCGAAGCACGGAGAGTTCTGACGCTTTCGTAAATCTGCTGTTCATAAATATTGGTAATGCTTTGAAACCGCTTACGTTGTCGACTAGAAAGAACTTTCGCACCAGCTGCTGGCGTAAAGCTTCTTTAATATTCTGCAAAGAAATATTTAAATTCTTGATTATTATTATAATTACATATTATTAAAATGTAACGTACGTAATATTTTACCTGATCCCCTGATTTAACGATCACGGGCAATGCATGTATAAAAGATTTATTGCCCTCTTTAAATATCAAATAAGGAGACAGTAATTCTATTTGTGCGTGTAATAATTCAGCAGCAGTGGTCCTGCATTTCTTCTTGAAATTTATACCAAATCTCACGTTTCGCAAGAGTTGACACGGCAGAGTTGGCTTATCCATAGATAAAAATTCGCCGTTCAGTGCAAATCTTGCAATTATGAAATCCAGGCTGCTGCTCTAAAAATATACAATAAAATTCAAAATATAAATACATCATAGGATATGTGCACATTTCTATATCGTACATTATCTCCTTTTTTGAGGCTGTATCTCTCGGATATTTTCGTGTTATTCATTATAGCTATAGTATTCTGTTTACTATAAAACAACCATACAGGCGCCATAGGTGTATGCATAAAAAACATACAAGCAATACCATCACTGTAAAGAGTTAAGGCGCATATATTTGACAAGTGCTCACATGCCGTTCTATCTTTCTTCTAAAAAAATAAAATTATTATTATTATTATTATTATAAATATAATTATATAACACATAATCATTATTATTATTTTAATAATTTTAAGAAAGTTGGATTCTTTTATATATCGCGTACCTTGCAGAGGTGTACTGCTATTTGCAATTCGCTTCTTAAATAATAGCTGTCTACGTTTTCGCTTCGAAATTTCATCAAGTATGTACTTCGGATATCCGGCCAGTCAGCGACGTCATCCTTACGTAGACAATAATTTCGCAGTCTTATGTGCGTTGCGCTTGGACATACGCAATTAACGTGACCGTTATATTCGCGACTGTCACAGAGCAAACATTTGGAACAGTCGGGAGATGGATACGTACCTTGGACGCATGTTACGCAAAGTACAGTATCCAGCAGCACGCCATTAATATTTCTGTCCACTACAAATAATAGGAAAAAAAATTATTTGATAAATAAATAAAATAATAATAATTTTAAAAAATGTTATAATCATCTTTTTATTGAAATTATTAAAACTGCATAGCTAAGAGAAATTGTTAAGATTACATTTTATTTGATTCGAAGAACACTTGCACGTTGCATTTGCACGCAGGATGCAATCTCTTCCATCGGCGGTCACGGTCATGTTAGGACCGCAGGTGTCACAAAGAGGGTTGCTGTTCTCAAAACCGACCGTTCTGCTGAACTTGTCGCACACACATCGCAACCCTAACGAAGAGAAACGCGTGTAGAAATAAAATAATAAATACATAATAATCGCGAAAAAATAAATGCGCTTACGACTCGCGGCTGGTTCGAGATTCTTGCTGGCGTTGCACCGCGAACAAGATAAGGAAACGGTGTCAAAGTACTCGTTGTATTTACACGAACTCGGTTCCCAGTATTCGAGTACTTCATTATTCACGTTGAACGCGTTCGCGAACGTCGAGAAGAAGATCGCGATCAACGTCAGATGAAGATTGCGGCTACTTGGGGTGCGATTCATATTTGTTTGCCATGCGGTCACCATGCCGACGTAAGTATCGGTCACCCGTTATGCATCGGGTTCCCTACCAGGGAACTCTTCAGCTATATGGCCGCAAATCCGAATTACTACCAGGAGGATAGAGGTAAGTAGGGAGAACCGTGGAGAGAGTGGGAAATAATGCGAACGTCGCGACGGCGATGTGGGAGTCGCGCCGCTACTTCCGAGGAAACAACATCCTGAGGGATAACACTTCGTGACGATCGTTTTAGGTAAGGGCGTCCCGATTTTCGCGACCGCGATTTTCGACTCGAGGAAAAAAATCGACCGCGTTATCAATCATTTACGGATATACCACGTGTACAGATCGCTGATAGTGCGCGAATACAGTTTTTCTTGTTGCGAGAATCTGTCGCAAATTATCTGCCTGTATTACAGTGTATTGCACCGATAAAACATGTTAGGATGATTTTTCTATGTGGATGATTTTTTCTTTTTCTTTTTTTTTCTTTTACGTATTTTTATACATCTCGTTAAAAATTACTTGTCTTAAAAATTAATGTAAATTTTTGAAGTTAAAATATAAATTTTCTCTGGAAATAATTTTTCCGTGAAAAACAATTTTACAGGTGGTTTAATTTGTTGAACATTATATATATTTTATTTTGCACTTATAACAGAGTTCTCTCTTACACAATCATGATGTAATGGAATGAACTATCATTCGCATAGTGAACGAAATTAACAGCATTCATTGTATGCCATTTGCGTTCCTAATCGGCTGGCATCGTTGATAGAGTGCTAAAAGACATCATAATTAAGATTATTAGATTACAATCACCCTCTGCAGCTATATATACTTAATTTCATACACGAAACATGCTTTTTTTTTAACAATCGATCAAACAAAATATATATAATTCTCACACAAATGTAATCAAGTTAATCAAACAACTTTTAATTATTATTTTGCAAATTTCATTAACATTTTCTACCTTTTTAAATATTAAAACGCATTTTTTCATATTTTTAAAAAGCTCACATATTTTCTATAATGCGTATAAATGATATATTTATAATGTTATAAAGTGTAATAAATTTAATAATTAATCCAAATGATATTAATAAATTAAAAACATGATAGTGTGTATTATGTGTGTTACAAGTATTAACACTGGTAATATAAAATTTAATCAATAATTAAATAAAAAGTAACATTGCGATTAAAAGTGTACGGTCTTATTATCGAAATTATAATGCCGATTATATATGCGAGGATTATTTGGTAATTGATATCACCGTTTTTAAGTGCCGTCTGTACCAGCTAAATTTGGCGGACTTACGCAACGAAAGAGAACTAACGTGATCTGACACCATGAGTGCCATTCTATTGGCTAAAAATTTGATTTCGTAAAATCCTACGCAACAAAAATTCCAGAAAATTAATAACATACACGTACGTTGTAAAATAATAATTAATGTTATAATAAGCAGATCTTTCACACACATATATATATATATATATATATATATATATATATTAATAATTGCTTTTTAATTAATTAATAATGTCATTATTCATTATTTAATAATTTGCAGATTATTAAATAAGACATGATCCACATATACATCTTCATAAAACATAACAGTACGTTTACTTTAGTATTGTTGCCTTGTAAATTTTGATTATATAAAATTGATAAACCGATGCATTTATGTATAAGATATTTTTAGCATTATTAAATATCATAAAATAATCATAGCATTATTGAATAAAAATTGAACATTATTTTAAAATTATTTAAAATTACATATTACATGTAATTAATGAAAATTATATATTACATGTTTTCAATATTCTCTATCACATTTAAAAATTAACATTAGATTTATAACATTTGTTATTAAAAAATATTTATGAAAATGTTAAATTCTTATTGCATTTGCAATCTTCCTTTTCTCTATATAATATATACAGATATTCGATACCTCGCGAATTAATACAAGAAGGCGGCGCAATTGGCGGCGATATATTTAAGTCTACGAGTCTAAGCTCGTAAATAATTTCTAACGAAAATTCAGGGATTAAATAATTTACATTCTACGGATCTAGCAGTTGCTGAGTCAGAATCTAAAACAGATTATTATATCCGCCGTGAGTAACTCATAACAACATTTTGCGTGTCCGGTCTGTCGTAGATTCGTTTCACTGCCGCCGACGCTTTCTACACGTCATATCGCGTAAAGCAAATTTTAGTGAATCCCGGGATAATTCATCGCTCGCTACCACTAATAGCGCGGGACCAAATATTTCATGTGTCATCGTGGTTGTCAGTAATAGCGTCGTAATTTCATTATTACTATTTGCGTGATCGTAATTACAATTAGTCAAAAATACCAGGAGTCTAACAAACTGTAACAAACTTATAATCAGTTGTTCAATACAAATTAAAAAATATTAATTATATATATTAGGTTACACATATACTTAAATATATATATAATAAACACAGGCTATTTTAGAATATGTTTATTATAATTTAATATAAAAATTTTTTCAGTGTACATTTTTTTATATTAGTTATGCATCTAAATATTGTAATTAAATTTGATTAGTCATTTAATCAAATTCAAGACTTTATTGTGTCCTTCACTTTGTACCATGTTGTTTGCAACATTAATCGCGCATGTTATGTTATATTTTTTTATAATATCAATTTCCTGAATTTTATTATTATTAATTTTAATTTTAAATCAACAATATTAATTTTTTATTAAATATATAAATGACAGATATAGTATATAAATGTTGCTTTTACATGTTACGTGACTTTTCCTGAATGATCGTACGACTTGGAACGTATAAATACTACGGCTACACATCGCGTATAGTAAGATACCGAAGATGTATGAACGAATGATTGAGTAATGAGCCGATACGTTCTAAATCATAGTTGATTTCTAGCGGACGAACGCCAGACATGTACAAGCCAATTACGTCAAGCAAACAATCTAATTGAAAGAAGCTGTCTATAGCTTGTCGTCTCTTGGCACGTATAATTCGACGGAAAACCGTATTCCGCCGAGAAAGGATATACCAGCGTCGATATCATTTTCACTGTTTATTCCAAGCTGTGAATTTATTTTCAACGCGTCGCGCGGACGTAATGTTTATTTCGAACGACCGTTATTATTGGATATATTTGTGTCGATGATCCGTGATATCCCCCCCACGAGCCAGCAAAAATGCGCATCCCTTGTGTATTGTACATAGATAAATAAACCTGATGTCTAAGAACCATTATTTGTCAAAAGAGTTCCATCATCACGTTTTCGCGTTTGTGTCGTAAAAATGCTAAACTAAAGCGTTGAAAATTTTCAGAAATTAATTCTTATAAAACTTGCCAGCATTCAAAATTCATATGAAAGATTTTTATATTTATTGTAAGATAAAATCAAATTTTAAAAAATCGAGTTTATAAATATTGATTAGTTTTTATAATTTCAATTTTACTTCATATCTTTTCTTTTTCTCTCTCTCTTTCTCAATTATATTAAAAAAAAATATGTATACATTTTTAAAGAAGAACGATAAAATATATATTTGCATTTCTTTTTATTCATCAAGCTGAATTTTTTTCTGAAATCTGCAAAGTAATCTTAATTAATTATAATTAAGAACTTGTTATTAAATCTCTTTGTTTGACATATAATTGACTTTTTAAAATTTAAGAATTTTTAGCTCTTTGCTCAAGCGAATACCCAAGCACACAAAATGTGCACTATTATTTTATTTAGTTATATCTAATTGTAAGAAATTGTCTGCTTACTATGGCTCCTCGATAATTTAATAGTCAACAAAAATAAATTGGCCGACTTGTAGCGCTCTCATTAGCCTACATTCGCGTTAATATATCTGTTGCTCCTATATAATTGCAACCGCCCGATTTAAAAATAATTTCGAAACAAAAGATGTGGACGGAAGCGGTCGAAGAACATTAATCTTCAACCTGAAAAAATTTATAACATGATGACGTTATTATGTGTGCTTGTTTTAATTAAAACTCGATTTAATCAAGAACAAACAGTGTAAGCAGCTTATAGATCTTGTCGTTCTGACAATGAGCTCTAATCTCAGAATTAGAAGCTGACGCGATAATTAAAAAATCATATGCTGAGCCACGTTTGTGACTTTTACCGCGAACACAGATACAAAAGTCGGCCCTGAAGAAGAAGAGAGTGAGCGCTCAGGGATTGACGCCTCGTATTCAGGGAGGCTGTGTGTTAGCCCGGGCCTCGTGTGCGCCGTGCCAGTTCAGTTCACGGGCACCAAATTAGACACGGGCTATTTTTGATCGGCGGTACAGTCGCTCGTTCCAGTTTGCCGACGATGACGAGCTAAACTATCAAGAGAATTCATCAAACTTTTGTTACACATGGTATAGCCCGCGTCTCTTGGAAGCCACGTGGAGAACGACGTGGAGAAGCAAGAGAGGTTCTCGTCACGTGGGTTCTCGTCCTACTCTAGCGAATTTTCAGTATTATTTATTTACACGTGGGTGGAATAACATTTGTTCATATGCTGGAATTAGAACTTTTATATTAATAACAATATTGTCACGCACAATGTCTAGTTGATATTAAATCAACAGATTCTACATGTATCATTGTATATATTATATATGTAAAGTTTATATGACTAAATGTAATGTCTGCGTGTGTGATAATCATTTGATATATAATAATTAATTAGAGTATTTTATAAATAATCGGTTTAATAGAAAAAAATAGTTGTGAAAAATACTTTATAAAAAGAAGTAGACAAAAATATGTTAAAGTATATAAAGAAAATATTAATTTATACATATTTTTATCAAAAAAAACATATTACTTTTCATATAAAAACAACCTACATTTTACATTCTTAATATTTAAAATTAATAATATAATATAACTTGATTAAAAATTAAAAGTAATAAAATTATTCTTAGAATAACATGTGTAATTTTTATCAATTCTTTTATCGGCGATCATTATATTTAATTATTTCATTTATCTTTCTTATGTTTGCTCTCAAATATGATTTATCTTGAAAGAGTTAAACTAAAACTAACCGGAATTGTTGTTGAAAATAATTGTATATTCCTTCTCTTCTCCTAAATTGTATCCTCTTCTCATAATTTGATACGGAAGATCACAGTGCAGCGTGTGTCTAATTTGCAGATAACAGAAAGACAGCCTAATCGAGATGTCGAGGCCAATCCTTAGCAGGCCGCGCACGTTCATCTACGGCAGCAACTACGACAAGGGCGAGTCCTATTACAAGCCCATGGTCGACCACCTAGACCGGAAGTATAGCTCGCGGCCGTTGTTCCCGGAGCCGAGAAACTCTCTAGCCGACGAGATCGCGGCGCGCCGTAGCGACATCGGTAACCTGTTCAGTCGTTTTCCGAAATGGTTTTAAAGGAGTGTTGCAAAAAAGACTTTGCCAGATCCTCTTCGAGAGATTGTCGATGAGGCTCGTGCTAAATAGATATTCGCTATGCAAATCAAATACTTGACGAGAGCAACTCTTATTCCCTCCTCCCCCATTTCCTGCCCCTTCCGTTCCAACTTCCACGACTCGCATGATCGATCTACTTCGCGGCGAGGTATTGTCAATTGTGAGATTGCTCGCCTTGACATTGCCTCGATCATCCTCCATCAATTTCCTGATCGGAGGAATCGTGACACAGAGCTCGAAATTAGGATGTGAATGGAAAATCGTTGCCCAGGATTTGTCGCTGTAAAGTGAGAAATCTATATTAATAAAAAAAAGAGATATGAAATACGGAGAATATACAGAAAAACAGATTATTTTATCTAATATTTACAGATAGATGTACAAAGAGAGAGCAAAGTATTTATCGCCATTTAACCTTAGCAGGATTTTCCTACAATTTTAAATTTCTGTATAACATATATTTATTATATTATTCAACACAACACATTAAAAATAAATTAAATACTGGAGCCAAGCATCATTTTTACAATAACCAATCTATTCTTAGAGAATCAAATTATAGATAAATTAAAATAGATTATAATGAAGAATTGTAGAGATAGATATGTAAATAATTATATATATAGACATTTTTCGTAATCTCTTCTTGATATTACCAAAGCTTGCTGTCCTGGTAATCAGCAAACGAAGTCTTCACGTTCTAACAGTTTGATTAGATTTTGATGTCATCCTTTTGCGTGCATCGGTCTTTATTGTCTTGCCTGCCGTCTATTAGTTAGTCTTTTGATCTTGATGTATCATCTTGTTTGAATAAACGTTTTGTTTCCTAAGTACACGTGTTTTTGCGCGAAAAGTTTTGGTGTGATTATTGTACGTTACGCTTGCTGCGACGATGGACAAGATCAACTGGCTGCAACGCGCCAGCTTCTCGAGAATCGATTTGCAATTTATTGTCAGATTCCGACATCACGAAACTTTATCTTTGCCGTTGATTTCCGGACATTTACACGCATGTACATATAGTCACATATACTCATGTCTCACATCGACACAGACACAGTGAGGCGATTTATGAAAGATATTTTGCATATCCTCTTGAGTAATACATCTGCAATAAAATTGACATTGTCCAAAACAGCATCAATAAATTATCGGTTGCGAGGAATAACAGACTTCTGGGTTTCGATCGAGGATGTCGCAGGAGAAAAAGAAAGAAAAAATATACTAGCGTTTGTTAAATCAGAGAAAATTTGTATTTTCCTTCAATGAAAATTAATTTGTAATTCTCTTTTTATTTTGCATTATTTAAAGATTAAGAATCTATGTATGTCAGAAGATATTCTTCTATATGTCTAAAAAAAAATTGCAACATCTAAAAATAGCAAAATAAAAGATCTAAGTATATTTGATAATTTTATAAAATTTAAATAATTAAGTTATATCTCTAATTTTTCTGCCGAGAGAAAATGCAAATGCAATCTGTTATAATTATTTATTTATTTGAGACACCCTGTATGTTCCTAATGGTCGCAAATGGTATAACGCGAAGGAGGAGGATAAGTGTTATGCACTTGACGTTAGATATAACTTAGTTTATTAGTCAGGCACATTAATGGGATTTTGTAGATGTGCCAGATTGTTAATGCGATGCGCATCCGAATTTATTTTTGATCTAACGACGCTAAAAATACGTGCAACTCGCGGTATAAAATTTACTTGGCCGAAGACCGAATCGTTGTAAGTAGAGAAGCATTGCAATGTAATCGATACGGTGCTAGTTTCTTATAAAATTTTACAAGCAATTTCACAGATAGTAGCAATGTAATTTTAATTTTACGTAATATTTGCGTACTTTGCAAAATTAAAAATTATTTTTAATTTATAATTTTTTTATTACACATGTATGGTAACATTTGTAGATTTTCTTTTTCAAAAAAATATGTAACATATCTATATTATTAAAGAGATATACATATCATATGTATATAATAAATATATATCTTTTACATATTTTATACAATTTAAAAGATAACTTGTTAATCTTTTAATAATTTTTATTTGTCACTGTAAATTTTTATTATAATTAATACATTTCCGTTGCTGTTGCATCTAACGTCAAGTTATATTTTCATTGGAGTTCCAAGTCAAATTATAACCAGTGCTGGAAATAAAATGTTTAATTTTGCAGAAGAAAATTGAATTAAGTCGAACGATTTATATCTCGATTTATATTTACCAATTGCATATAATGTGAAACACATGATATTTTAAATAAAGAAATTTCAAATGAAATATTGTTTTATCTGCACCCTCCCTCAATACCATCACTGGTTATAATTCATTACATCTTGACAGTTGAGATAAAATACTTAAATTTTATGACATATTTTGACGATGCATGGAGACATATTTATTAATGATAATGAATATATTTTTAGATTGCGCAAATTATAGCCGACTAGATTGAATCGCGACCTTGCGAGATTCTCCATCTTTTCCTCTTCTCCATCCATCATTATCTCTCATCAATTAATCTTTCACACATTTTTCATCTGAAATCGTTGACGCAACTTCGATAGCTTGAATTGATTGCTTCTCGGCGACATGCCCATCATCGCTCATCGTCTATCATCGCTCATTATCGCCCATCTCCATTCGCATCAAGTCAACGCTCTTTTCTGATATCGGTTTTTGCAGGCGACCTCTCCGGTTCCCGCACCGGTTCCCTCGGCCGCGACCCCGACCTCGACCTCGACCCCCGTAACCGCGCCTCCCAACTACCGCCCTTGACCGACCCCCTGCTACCCCCCGATGACGAGGACACCGTCTACGACAGCCGTGGACAGCGCATTTCGGCGCGTCGCAAGTTTGGCGATGAGTTCGCGGACGACGTGACGGCGACGACCCGCCGTTTTAGAGCTCGAGTAGCGGCGATGAATCTCGACGAGGAGCTCGAGGCCGCGACCGCCGTGAATCAGGCCAAAAAAAGCGCCACCGATCTTCTGGAGAACGCGATAACCGCCAGGAAGGGTGCTAAGGCGGCGATCGAGGATGCCGAAAGCAATTTTAAGAGACGCTCAAAGCTCTTCGACGAGATCGACCGCGATGGAGAGGGTAAACCTGCGTTCGCCAGATGGACCAAGCTGATTAACGAGGATGATGATATAATACCGGCCAGCGCAGCCGCCAGCCGAGCCAAGCAGACGAAGGCGCGCCTCCACGATCTCGAGTCGGAGATGGAAGAGCTCGCCGAAAGGCAAGCCAAGAGGGAACGCAGAGCGGCGGCTCTCAGGGCGTTGGTCAACGAAAACGCAGTGTCCGAAACCGACGTTGTTCAACAGTCGATTGTCAGTAAGAAGGTGTCTGTACGCAGTGCTGAGCAACGAGAAAAGCATGTCAATTTCTAGACGTGCAGAATCTTGCGATGTATTTTAATTTTCACCACGGGGTTTTATAGCCGCGTTAAGATATATTGTACCCTGAAGACTTCCGTTTTGTGATTCGTGGAAGAGAGAAATCCGAGTTTAATATAAAGTTCGTTACCATGCGGAGAGATTGCTAATTTTTTTCGAAAATGCAGCTGAAACAAAAACAACTTTTTTCAATCTATTCAATTATTTTTGCCTGAAATATGCATAAATAATCAATACAATTTTATCGTTTGTAAATTGTTCTTTAAATAATTAGATTATATCTGTCAGATAAAATTTTTTGTTATTTGATTATTATAAAATGTATATATATTGCAGTAATATTTTTTATTAAATTTTTGGGCTATCTCAGTTGCAATGCAAGATTGTAACTCGACTTGCTATAAGACATTATTGTACGAATAATTTAATATACGAATATAGAATTTTTCCAACATATATAAATACTACGACTACGTTTGCGTTCTTGGTGGTCGTGCAGTTATAATGTCATTAATTTGTTTGTGAGAAAGGAACGTACGTCAATTATATATATTAACATAATGATATTTAATTGATAATATATTTTGACAATAATCTATCACTCATACTTTCATGATATAACACGTACGTTTGTTTCGCATAGTTTCTATAATTATATCTATATTAATACGTTAATATGTGAGGCACATCTTTCGAAAATATATTTAATTTGTCATTTTTTTATTTAATTAAATAGTTTTATAGTTTAAAGTAAAAAATGTATATGCAATTTTACTAATCATCACAAATTAAATTCTTTTTTGCTGGAAACTATTTTTTTAGATTATAATTAAGAGTTACAAGTTTTGTTTTTATTTAGACTATTTTTATTTTAAATTGTAATATTTATATTATAAAATTTGACTAATGGGGATTTAATTAATGTTGCGTTAATTATATTAGTTCAAGATTTAATATATATTTTCGGACGATATTCCTTGCATCGTGATATTTTTCGCTTTTCTGCTCCTCGATCTGTGATTCGAGGAAGTTCAAGTGTTGATTGTTCCTAATGAAAGAGAAATACAATTTAGAAAATCTGCAAATATTCTCATATCCAATATACTAAACAATAATCGTATTTTGTCAGAACTATTCCAAAACACTACTGTTTTCGGAGAATCATTTTCTGTTATTATTTGGGGAAAGCTTTGTAATGTAAATTTTTAACAACACAGTTTTCAAAGGAAACGCGACATAATCTACAAAACTTTTGCCGGATTCAACATATATGTAAACTCCTTTCTTATTTATGAATAAATCTCGTTTGAAAACCTTTTTCGAGAAGCACTGGTATAATTGAGTGACACGTGTGTGTTACAAATGTTTCCATGTCTCCTTTATTGTGTATCTTGTTCTCCTTTTTTCCGCATGCAGACCTCTCATTAGCTGCATAGAAAAAAATGCAGGTAAGAATTTATTTTATAAAGCACAAGTATTGATTGATAAGTACAATTCTTGAAAATTATAACAAGAAATTAACATAAATTTAACTTTACTAAAATTTGTATATGTAAGTATTGTGTGTATATGTATGTAACACAATTGGTAACTTTATACATATAAATTATGATAATTATAAGTAAATAAAAAATATTTACTATTTATTTTTAAATTTAATGAGTTGCAACAAAAAAGGGGAATTAATATTAATATTTTAACAATGTAATAATTTTAATACGAGTTTACTAACATTTTAGGTTCTCGTAACCTATCGGGAAATCGTGACGATTTTTACGACGGCCTAGACTTTCTCGATGAACGTGGTCGACCTATTCAAGAAGATCCTTATGAGGATGATTTTGTGATAAGTCATCGACGTTTTAAGGAACGCGCAGCTGCTGCATTCGAGGAAGATATAGCAGAATTAAGACGCAAGAGACGCGATATGCAGGTTGAATAAAACAAAAAATACATTAATAATTTGCAATTAAAAATTAGATTAAAAAAGTGAAGCGTAAAGATTAATTTATTATAGTTTAGAACGTATAACTTGTGTATGTATTTATATAATTATAAATCAGCCAATGAAAAGTATAAATATTGGTTATTTTATGTTTTTATTATATCTGAGGGTTTACTTTTGCAGGATCGCATCTTTGATGTGCTCGATCTGAATGCTGAGATTGAAAAGGCCAAGAGCACATTGGAGGCAGCTGATACAGTCTTTCAGCGACATGCGACTAAGTTTGACAATGAAAGTAATGACGAGGGGATATCGTTGAAACTTGATAGAACGCGGAAGATCAATATGGAAATACCGGAGAAGCCGAAGAAGCCCAAGACCTTTCTGATGAAGTGGCCTAAAGTGCCAGTCGAGGAGCCAGAAGCTGGTCAAATGGGCAGACAGCGCAGGATCAACTCGCTGATTGATACCAGCGAAATTGGCAATCCGTTGGAGACTCTCGTGATGCAACCGATGAAACGGAAATTGTCAAAGAGGAAGAAGAGTGTTTCGTTTTAAAAGTCGAGCGTGTTCTTTGAGTATTATGCATATAAAATGTCTAAAATTAATCAGGAAATATTTTAGAAAAGTTTTCTTGGAATTTGAAGAATTTTTTTCAACATATAAACATATTATAGATATCCTGAAATATATTAATATAAATATATCAATAAATAAAAAAAGCTGAAAAAGCTTTAAGATATTTTTTGATAGAGAAAATAATGTATATGTTTTATTGCGACGCAAAACTTGTCATATTCTTAAAATGATGTTTTATGAAAATTTTATGAAAGTTCAATTTGTTAATTTTGTTTTAATCCTTGATAGATAAACAGTTACAAATATATTTAATAAATATTAAATATATTTGTTGAATATATAAAACTATGAGAAAGAAAACATTTAGGGATTCTACTCTAATTCCAACAATAAATATAAACATTCAAATCAAAATATAATTTTGCCTAGAACCTTTTCCTATCCTAGAAAAAATAAAATTGATTATCAAATATCAACTGAAAAGAAAAATACAGTAACGCGATAGAGATCCGAAAAAGCAATCTTTTTGACGTTTAAAATGTTTACAATACCGTATATTTTATAATGTTGACCTCTAAAATGGTATCATCATACATATATGAAATAATGTATAAATGTACAATGTATCACTATAATTGTGAATTTTGCTACGATATGTAATAATAGCTGTATTTTCAACTTTATAAATATTAATCAAAATTACAATAACAATAAAAACAATATTACTGCCAATGTTATTTTATAGAAAGCATCTAATAAAAATGGTGGAGTCGTAAAAATATAATATTTAATAAAAACAATTGTATTATATTAATGTATGTATTCGAGTTAATTAAAAGACATATTAAAACAAAAATACTAATAAATATATGCTCTCCACTTGATAGATACACGTGTGTAAATATTTGAAATTTAAGTTAGCTTTTGACGATTATTTTTTTTTTTTGCTTTTAATAGAGCAGAAAATGAATTTTCTCACAAGATCTTCTGATATTTGAGACTGTAATAAGCGCGAGTATGATAACTGTAATGTCCGCACGTGAGTCTCATATTAGTGATGTATTTCATATCGGCCGAACGTTTGAAACTCCTATCCTTATTTTTTTGATCGTAGGTTCTCAGGGCTCTTTCTGCCCATTCTTGAGCCCTAGGAGGTTCACGAAATAAGCCCTTCTGCCTTTGATTGAGATAGTCGATCACGTCATCATAATAATTCTTCCTATCAAATAAAAAAGATCATTTCAAGAGTATTAAAAGATCGAGTATTAAAAGATAATTAATCGTCATCGCGAATTTAGAATTTTTATATATATAGTAATAAAAAAGATATTTATATAAGTATTTCTTATAACATTCAAAATTAAAAATCTTTTTTTATTTTGACAATAATATTAAAAATTAAATTTTTTTAAAATAAAGTTTTACTCAATTTTACTAAACAAGAAAGAATTTTCTCCGCAAAAGATGGCATTGTTTCTAATTTGATGTAACCTGTGCTTTAATATTTTAATTTAATTTATTTTTTCTGATTTAATCTTTATTTTGATATTAAGTAATGGACGATTGGCTCACCTATAATCGTAAAGATAAGCATAGTTGAGAAACAATGGTCGAACCCAATGATGATTGTAATGGGGTGGTTCGAGCTTTTCCAACTTTAGAGCCGGCTTCTCAGAAGTGGCTCCTTCAGCCGGTGCACCTTCCGCTGGTGCACCTTCGCCAGGTGTTTCGGGGGCGGCTTCTTCGACATCCCATGGCGCAGGTTCGTCGTCCCACATGATAATTTCGATATCAATTTAATATTGAGCCCCTGCAAATATTAGCAAGCAAAAGGTTAAACGAATGAACAGGGAGAGGAGTATTAAATAAAATCAATCAATTATCCTCAAATTATTACAACACTTAGTTGACTTTATATATATATATATATATATATATATATATATATTATAATTAAAAATTATTTTTTTCTTAATCTTTCTAGTTCTTATAATATTAGTTATTTTTTAAATTTTCATGTCAGATTTGTCAAATATTTATAATGCTTTCTGTTTTCTCTTTAATATCATTTACAAATATAATATCAAACGATTTGATTAATTCAATTTTCAATAGGGTATATTTAGCTGATTACATATATATATATATATATATACTGTATGAAGAAACAGGTCATCGTAAGATACAACACACCATTTGGCTAAAGTATCAATTGGTATTTATGGCGAAACTAAATGTCGTACCGATCTCCAAATTGTGCTCAAACGTCTTGAATAAATTACTCTTTCTCTTAATTATAATTCTTTTTTATTACAAACAAGTCAAAGATAAATCAAAATAACAATGATTTGTAAAATATGAATTCTCTATAAAATATGAATATCTATATAAATTATCATCGAGACATTTTATAATGTTACCTATGAATCAAAATTATAATTTTTTAGAAGAGAGAAAAGATAAATTTTATAACGAAAAATCCGAAATATAATTTTTTCTATATAAAAAGATTTTTAACTAAAAAAAAGATTTTATAACTAAAATGTGTGTGTGTCAAAAGTAGGAAAAAAGTGAGCAATTTAAAAGTGATTGCACAATTTCCAAAGATATAACGATGAAAGGCAATTTCACTGTATAAAAGAAACTCTCGTTCACTTTGTATTTTTTTTTCGTGATACAGCCGATGGTAGGATGCTAAGTACTTGAGTGATACTTGCTTTTCGATGCACTCGCACGTACTGCAAAAAAGCCACCCTTCTGCGCGCCACGGACTCGTTGCTCTCGCGGACCTTGCGTTGTTTCGCTTTTATTTTAACACCTCGAAATCTTTTGCGCCCCCTTTCGCACCTTCGAAAGTGCGTATCTCTATTTGATCAAAGAGGGGGTAATTTGGCACGCAATCCATGACAATCATTGGCGTGCGAAGACTCCTTTTCCTCTGCGTGTGTACACGCATTTGTGTCGGCAATTAGCCTGCGATTAGTTTGCGCTTCGTCCTTGCATAACTTTATGAATGCGTTGACATTGAAAAGCCAATGGTTATTCTCTTGGCTGAAAAAATCTATATAGATATTAAAAATCAAAGAATTAAATAATTACAATTTTTTTTGATGAGTCAATTTCAATTTCCGATGGTGAGGATTTAATATTGGTGATTATTTCTTGATACGTTATCTATTTCTCAAATAATTTTTTTTTTCACTTTACAAGAATAAATCTCTTTTTTTATGTAAAATATATTTAATATTATTTAAAAGATAAATATTGCAAAAGTTATAGTATTGAAATGAAATAAATGTCAAAATAAATAACACATATATATATAATTTGATTAATATGTTTCGTGATTTAAAATTTCTCCTTCTTACTTTCATTCTCTTTAATATTCTGTATAATAATATAAAATTTTGATGCACGTAATATATAGACTTTATTATTGGACACACGCGATCAATTATTACTATTTATAAATCAATTACTGTGGCCTAACTTTAAAGATTTGTGTGCATGAAATGATTTCGCAACAATATCATTGACATCGTACCCTGGTTTACTTACTTTATTTATGTATAATAAATACAGTTAAGTATATAATTGATTTGTAACAGTTTTGCTATCAACTTAACATCATATTAATTTATTGCTACAATATACGTATAAAAAGTAAAAATAACTGAAATATCGAATTTATAAAAGCAATTTTATAAATGTTCTACACGTAGATTATTTAATTATCAATTTTTTAATTATCAGTCTTAATAATTTAATTAATAATTTAAGTTTAGTTAATATAATTGATTAACTATTTTATTTGAAAGAAATTAATATATCTATTAATATATTTTTAAAGTTAAATTTGAAGAATAATAAAGTTTATTTTTTTTCATATGTGACAGATGAAAATTATATACATATATAATTTATCATCATCACGCTTCCTTTGAAATTTTTATTTTTCAAGACAAATTTGCCAAAATTTGACAAAATATCAAAATAAATCAAGGAGAAAAACAATTCACTTAGGAGTTCCTCAACATCATTTGAGCAAAATGGATATTCGCACAATGGATGAAAGCGTACGGACATATAGCGTTGACAGAACGCCTTCGCGCGCCCTTAAAGCAGATATGTCAGCGTTGAATGCTCATGCAGTCGTGCAGCAATGTGCCTGCTTAAAGCAGATATGTCAGAATACATCGAGCAGCACGCGCGTGTCCACTTAAAGTAGATATGGCTTTAGCGAACGCGCGGCCATCGTGTAGTCTAGCGCACGTGCTTGTTAAAGCAGATGACAGATGACACGCTTTATGAACGTAGTACGGATATGAACCAAACGATGACTTTACCAACAGGTGGAGTGCTAAATAGTTTCAACTCTCAAAAATGGATGGGGTTGTACGCCGAGGGATTTAATGATGGCCGCTCTCAGGCTTCTCTTTGATAGCATGCGTGATTGCAATTTTAACCTCGAAGTATCATACCATAAACACCTATGTAAACTAATAATTCATATAAGGCATATGAAGCATAACTGAAATAAATATTAATATTAATTTGAAAGAGCAGCATGTCAACATGTTTTCATCAGTAACGATGCTTCAACGAGCTCTATTTGGTAAAACAACTCATGGCTTGTCTCGTTTGTTATCCTTAAGCGGGGTTAGCAAATTCTCCGATTCCGTTTCCGCAAAAGAAGATAGTCCGTCTAATATAGACGAATCGCAAAATAAGTCTTCCACGAGCGACAGCGAGACTCCCATGGGCGAGGAAAATGTTGCTCGTCTTTTGAAAGAAGCTGCTACTTACAGCGATGACAAAGACCCAAGTTGGACGACGAGTCCTTATCCTGCTGATGCTCCGACTTCTGTCGAGGAGGAGAAAGTCGCGAAGCCAAAGATTGATCCTTTGGAGAAGTGCATTGTGCTCTTTCCAGGACAGGGCACCATCAAAGTTGGCATGGTACAGAAGTACTTGCGCTTTCCACAGGCGAGAGAGTTGTTCGAAATAGCCAACGAGATTCTGAACTATGATATACTGAAGTTGTGTCTGAAGGGTCCGCAGGAAAAGCTGAACCAGACTTGCTACAATCAGCCAGCCACAGTGCTAACTTCGTTGGCTGCATTGGAACAGCTTCGTGAGGAGAGACCCAGAGTGTTTGAGACTTGTGTAGCAGCTGCAGGTTACAGCTTAGGAGAACTGACCGCTCTGATTTTCTCAGGTGCTTTAAACTTTGAGGATGGTGTCAGACTGGTCTCTGTTAGGGGTAGCGCTATGCAGTATGCTTCTGAGAAATCGTCTCAAGGAATGCTGGCAGTCTATTGTAAACCAGAAGCTAAAGTATCACAGGCCTGCAAGGATGCTGAAAAATGGGCACTAGATAATGGTGTAGAAGATTCAGTTTGCCAGTAAGAATTATTTCATGCATTTGTAAATTATTATATACTTCTATTACATTAATTATTATATATTTCTATTACATTATAGAAATCTGATATAAGTACTTGAGTTATTACAAATTTTAATTTATAGTAATTTAATTCAAATAATAATTTAGAAACAATTGATAAATATAACATTATTGTATTCAGATATTGATATTGCATTTTACAGGGTGGCAATATATTTATATACACAATCAAAGATATTGGCTGGAAGTACTAAGGCTCTTGAATATATAGAAAAGAATGCAGAGAAGTATAAACTTACTAAGTTAACCAGGCTGCCTGTATCGGGAGCATTTCACACAAAACTAATGGAACCTGCACTCAAGTCCTTTAGCAAAATGCTCAACACAGTAGAATTAGAAAATCCTAGGTGTAAAGTTTATTCGAATTACAAAGCACATCCATATAATAATCCAAAAATGATTAAGAAATATTTACTGAAACAAATTGTATCACCTGTGAAATGGGAACAGAGTATACAGTTACTGTATAACAGACCCCCAGGA
Source organism: Anoplolepis gracilipes (assembly GCF_047496725.1). Lineage (NCBI taxonomy): Eukaryota > Metazoa > Arthropoda > Insecta > Hymenoptera > Formicidae > Anoplolepis > Anoplolepis gracilipes. The sequence goes on from NC_132985.1 coordinate 2,116,933, forward strand.
ACAGCCTTTCCGCGAACGTTTGATGTAGGATCAGGAGGTAGAATGGCAACGATTTTAAAGCTAATTAACGCAAAGGCGCACCATCACTGTATATCTGTATAAATTCTTTTCTGTTTTTATAAGAAACCACCAAAATAGATATCATTATTTTGTATATTTCGCGAACGTACTTTATTATAAGTAAGTTCCAGTTGTGCCTCTTACATACAAGAAATAAAGGAGAGATCAGAATTTTATATATATACATATGAAATTTTACATTATTTAAATATATAATTTAACAAAAATCTGATCAAATATCTTTTCCCAGTATGTTATCATATAAATTGTAATTTTTTTTTGAGAAACATACTAGATTTGTATTATTATTTTAATTAATAATAATTTATTTTAGTTAATAAAAAAAGGAATATTTTTCTTAATAATATATTATTTTACATATTATTTTTGTACTATTTATATGCAAATTACATAAAAATAAAATATAAATAATATAAGAATAAAATACAAATATATATTGTAAGAAATAAATAACTCATTTTTTCAAGATAAGACGCGTAGTTTACTGCCATCTACAAATATGTTCTCTGACGAGAAACCATCGTTTATTTAGGTCTTTTACCCTCCATTCTCCATTCAAATTCGTTGATGAGGCCGGCTGCCGACAGCAGTGTCTGTAATTATATTGTTACACTAGTTCTATCATGAAGCTAGTGAGGTATGTAAAACACATGGAAAAATGCAAAATTACAAGAGATATTATAAGAAAATTAAATCACTTAAGCGTATATTGATTTATCTGTGAAAAATACATGTTTTCTTGTACAACATAACCTAAACTTTCCACACTCGTGCAAAAACGTCAAAGAATTAAAGCTTTTGTGCTTTTTCTAGATTTTTGATGAAACTCAGTCACGAGACTGTGACAATAGAACTGAAAAATGGTACCCAAGTCACCGGGACAATTACAGGTACGTCAATAAAAAAGTTTTTTGTTATTGTGCTGATTTAAGTATTAAGTTAGGTTAAGATCTTACAAGATTAATAGCTCAATCTATAAATATGACACTTATTTCAAACTAACATATATATATAAAGGAGGATTGTTATTAGAAAATTATATTAATCTTAAATTAAATTTTTATTCTATTGCAGGTGTAGATGTGGCAATGAACACACACTTGAAAACAGTAAAAATGACGATAAAGAACCGTGACCCGATACAACTGGAAACTCTAAGCCTGCGAGGAAATAATATTAGGTATTACATTCTGCCGGACTCTCTTCCTTTAGAAACATTGCTAATAGATGACACACCGAAAGCTAAGGCTAAGAAGAAAGAAGCTGCAAGAGGTATATAAAATATATAATATGTACTAGATATAAAACATTAATTAACAATTGTCATCTTCTAAGTTATTTGACATAAAATACTCATAGAGGTTTTTGCAAAAAAGTTTTCCCATTTTTTCTTTTAGTTATTCATTATATTACTTGTCTTTGCAGGTGCGGCACGTGGCAGAGGACGTGGCGCTAGGGGTGGTAGAGGCGGCAGGGGTGGCAGAGGTAGAGGGAGAGGCAGGCGATAGTAACATTAAATTTCTGCAAAAGTTTTTAACATACCAATTTTTCTATCTTAAGAAGAGAAAACCAAATTTTTCTACTCTAAAATATTACAGTCATTGTCTAATTAATTTTGTAAAGGTATAAGATATACTATAAATAACTGTTTCATTGATGTAGATAAATGCTAAGTTTCAAAATGTGATGTGGATGTTTATTTACTCATAAATTTAAGTATAATTTACAGTAACGCATTCCGATATTTTAATTATTCGATTTTAGAAAACGTACATCCAAAATAATATAAAAAAATGTATGAAACTGGTTTCCTCTTCAAATAATAAAGTCGAATTTTTTTACTTGCTATAATGTTAACTTAATTCCCAACACGTCGTGATTTATTTAATGTATTTTTAATCTATCAATTTGTGTGAATCTAACATATTTAATACTATAACAACAGTATTGTACAAGTTTTCATGAAAAAAATAAGATCACAAAATAATATCATGATTGTGCGTGACAAAATTATGCTAGTACAAATTACACTTATTTAATATTGAGATTGTCAACAATATTACAAACTAACTATTTGATTAAAATCTAGATCAATAAGAATCTTTCTGTATGAATAAAGTATTACAAGGATTTTCTGAATAAAAAATACTGATAAAAGCAATCGATGTTTCATTAATTGTTGCAATTTAAAAGCTAAAAAGATTGTATATTAAGCTGCTTTAAAAGTTTGTTTTTGTTACCCGCGTGACAAACTTCAACATAAACTTATGCCTAACCATTTCTGTCAATTTTTACATGAGGCGAAATCACGACAACTCGTGACAATGTAACCCGTACCTCGTGACGATCCATCTAACAAAATGTTTGCGTGTGATTATGTGGAGGTCATCAAAAAAGCTGATCATCAGTTGCGTACAATTTGTCATTAGATGCGGTCGCAATAACCACGATATCGTAGACTTGGATGATATACCGGATTACGATGTCCAAGATGTTCCTAGTAATGTAGCGCTATAAGCATAATATAATTATCTTTGCGCCGCGGTTTCGAGAAATGCATTCTAGATTGTAATTTGATGGTAGTGAAAAACGGGGTCATTATACCGCGTAATAAAATGAGTCCAACAGCGCAAAGTGATCGTTTGTAATAAATTTTTTATATAATTTATGAAAACACATATACACACAAAATTACCTGTAGGCATAATTTGAAAAAAATGTTATCACAGATTCATATAAAAATATTTACTGAACTGAGAAAACGGTGAAAGTTTAAATTATATAGTTGCTATTAAAATACTATGTACATTTTTAACCAAAAATAATAGTGACACAGATAATATAATAATAAGATAGATGTTTTATATATATATATATATATATATATATATATATATATATATATGCATATTTATTATTATATTTTATATTTGTGTGTATGTATATAATGACAGATAATATAATAGCAAGATAAAATTGTACATTTTTATAAAGTGATCAAAGAAAGATAAAAAGAAATGAGAAAATTGCAGTAATCATAAAATATCTCAAGAGATAGAAATTACTGTGTCAAGACATTGTCGAGATACACTTATCACAGTTCACAACGTTATAAAATGTATCATGATATGTAGGAAATGAGATTTCGCGGTCGATATTATATCCCTCTAAATATACGAATCATTGCTGACCGACTTTGCTCGTTCTCGGTCCCGCGACGCAATCCGGGATAGAATCGATCGATATCGCAATCCCCTGGTATAGCTTAAAGTTACGGCGAGATACAGAGCATTCAAACGGAGGGTTCAACGTCCCTGCAGTTCATTTCCAGCCGCGAACGTTCGGGCTACCATGGCAACCTTGGCAAAACGATCTCCAGCACCGACCGGATGCACCGGGCACGAGGAGGACCTCACCGCCGGAAGTGGTTACCAAAATGTTGCGAGCCCTAGAGGAGATGGGAGAGCCAGTGGGACCGTTGGCGGTCGAGAAGATGCGCGAGAATCCGTCCAAGTCCCTGGAGTAAACTGACGCTACTGCATCCAGAAATGACGAGGGCGAATTCTTGAATCGCACAGCTTCAACTTCGGGTCTTCTGGAACCGGACTCTCTAGAGTCTTCATTAATATAATATTTGGACTTCTTGAATCTTGTATTTGTGGATAGAAGTGAACGATTCGTCTATGTAAAATATTCGACATTTCATTTTATATCTTACTCTTCTTCTTTTTCCTTATTGGGATATTTAAGTTATGTCCTAGTTGTGTAATAATTATGTGTACGTATAGAAATAAACTAATGCGTACAATGCTTGAAAAACCCAGAGATTTGCAGTTTGAAATTCTTATCAAGAATTATTGATTAGATTTTTAATATACGATCGTGCATTGTGTGTGGTCATATTGCTGAATTTTTACTTCAAATATATTGACGATAAGAAATATAAAAGAATTAAATCTTGTTTTGTGACAAAACTCGGTCCAGTTGAATTTTTTTTTCAATTCTTGATTATTCGTACATTATTATATCATCTATCAATGGCTTTATTTTTCAGGTTTTTACTTCATTATAGTGAAATATTCGAACCATATAATTTATCTAGAAATTCAAAAAATTTTTCTAGATACATATACAAAGTGATATAATTTTAATACAATTGTATATTTATTGTTATTATTTAATATTATTTCAATCAGTATATTACGTTCTTTGATTATTATTCTGACATTGGACATGCTTATAAGGCAAAAAATTTACCTATTTTTTTACTAGTCTTTTATTTTCTTTTTTGAAATTATTCACGTTATTTCCGCAATCGAGAGATTGGAAGGTTAAATAAATATATATATATGTATAATATATGCGTTCGAGACTCGATAACATCTGTGATTTATTAATGATACATAATGAACGTAATTAAATTAATAGCAAACGAAATGGCAGTAGACAATATTTTTTCTAGCGAATTGAATGTATTAAAATGTGCACTAGTACGATCCATGATCCATAAACTTGTATACAAATTTAGCTTAAAAAATATCGTGAAAAAAAACATATAATAATTTATTTTAAAAGAGATTATTGGGATTTAAAACATTTAAATATTTATAGAACAATAAAGAAAGTATAGTGCCAGGTAAATTTTGGATAGCGGAGAAAAAAGAGATTTTTAGTTTTCAATAAGAAAAGTATCTCATACTATACAAGTAGGTTATTACCGAAATACGCAGGTATCATTTCATGTGAATTTAAGTACGACAGCCTTTAATGAACAATGTATGCAATAGTCGAATTTGATGTTTAAAAAAAATCCCTTTACAAAAATCCGACGACACCGCAGGCAACGCGGGCACCTGCCGTCCCGGTCTTGAGACTCTCCTCGGTACCGCCGCGACCGAGATCGTCGGCTTTCTCGTGGATCACCAGAGCCCTACCGATCGCTCCACGAACACCCACCAGGCTCAAGTAATGATCTATGCCATCGATACGCGCCACTCCGTCCTGCCCGACCTCGATATTGCCGAGATCACCGACGTGACGCAACGGATCGCTCGGTGCTCCGTGATTCACCTGAAACGTAATCGCTCTTCGTTTACCGTAATGGAATGGAGAGAGTTATAATACGTTATCGCGGCGAGAAAATCGCGACGGCTCAATCCGAGTATAAGGCTATCAATTTTGCGTTAATTGCGGTATATTTGCATCTCGAAGAGCTCGATGCAACGACGAGATAATAGACGTAGCTTTTTCAAGAATTTGAGAAAATTTACATCTGCAATTTTATTTCCTCGACATTTCTCGACAAATTAATTTCTCTTCAAGGTTTTTAAGAAAGTAGGTCAGTCATTTTAATACAACCCTTCATTTAGGAATGCAAATCTTATCCTGTTATAATGTACTACTGCAGAAGAAAATAGTTGGAATGAATTGTTCGCGATCCTACGGTGGAAATATTTTGCGCATTTTGTAAAATGTTTCATTGTTCTTGTAAATTTTTAATTTTATAAAACAATAAACCTTCCAATAAGAAACTTGCATTTCGTACATTGCTATATTTTCAGAGAAATAGTTAAAGAGATAATTTATTTATATTTTGATCGCAAAGCATATGATTTAAAATTGCAATGTAATGCTATTACCATGTACGGATTGAAATGCGGGCCGGCCGAATTGCAGCCCTTCGTCAGATCTCCTTTCTCGTGCACGTGGAATCCGTGCAAACCCGGGCTTAATCCTGTGATTGTGCCCGTGACCTTGACCCCCTCGGGATGCTGTTCTAACGTTAGAATCCCTCGGGGTCCATTTACTGGCGTACCATCCTCACTGAGAGCTTTCAGCTCCGCCACGGCCTTCAGACCGATTGCCTTCGGACATATTTTGAACAAGCATCGCATTTATTTTGCACGTCATTTCGATAGATAAAGTCAATATAAATGTAATTAGATTTTACGCTGCAACTATTATTTTATTGTTAGAGATAAATAAGAAATATAATAAAATTTATATGCTATATAAACGTTTTTTAAATATTTTTTTGTAGACCTCAATGACTCTATTTTTTTATCAATCTCACGATCCATCGAGAATCCAAGAAGAAGTTTGCAAGTTTGCAGAACGAAAATCTACGCAATCTACAGGATCTGCGGAAGCAATTTGTTACAGCTCGATTAATCCATGAATGCAGCGAGCAAAGTATTCCCGTAGGAACACGTAGAGCGGAAATTGATAATGACACGTCCGTGTATCGAGTGATACACTATAAATTCTACTTGCGTGAACGGTACTTCCCGTCTAATTTAATCTATCTGAATCGCATTAGTCGCGCCACGACTTTGCCTCGCGCGACTCGTATGGACGTGTTTTCGTTTTTTAGACCAACCTGTGCGGTTCACGGATGAAATCAGCAATTACCATGCGTATCTATAAGGTATAATCTACGACGACGATGAAATGGCTAGTAGAAACTACGCGCAAGGTCGGACCGAAGGGAATCGCCGCGCGACTTTATTAGAATTACACGAACGCTCGCAGTGAAAGCGTCGACGGGGCGACCCGCGTTACTCGACGTCCTCGCCGTAATGTTTAAATAACTTGATGGCTAATTATGCAAATTATCTCTCGTATTAATGATGCGCTATGTGGTTAATGACTAATAATAGAAGGCGAGATGAATGTGTATGGACCAACGAATCGTATCGTTCGTATCGCCACGTTCGTCTCGGTGTCGCGGAGGCTGGAAAAGTCACGCGCGTAGAAATGTTTACGTTAAAACTACATGAAGAGAGAGAGAGAGAGAGAGAGAGAGAGAGAGAGAGAGAAAGAATAATGTAGAGTAATTTAAAACGATTAGACGATACACCGGTTTAACAAGATTGAAGGAAACCGTACACTTTTGCATGAAAAAGAAAATCACTTGATATTCACAAAAATGTTTATAAAAATAAATAACAACGATAGGGTGCATATTCTTGTTTGCTTTTGAACTGACATTTACATTTTCTTACCATTAAATTGTGAGTAAAATAAAATATGTATGTGGTATTGGTATAAAAATTAAAAGTTGACGCACCTGATACGTATATACGTCTGTATATGATATTAATAAAGTAATTATTGTTTTGTTGTATTATCTTGCAAGTAATGTTAAATGATTACTACTTTAATACATTCGAGATGATGCCTGTAACGATTATTATCATTCGCACGCAAGGCTATAAATATAACGATATCGATTACTGAAAACATAAAAACGGTAATAAATAGTATCTGTATACTAGAAATTACACAAAACAAAATTTAAGATCGATAATTTATATCAATATCGATAAAGAGCGAAATATGGAACAGTTGTAACTTCGTTAAAGGGAAAAGTGAAAGGATGAGAATTGAAGATTTTCGTTGAAATATGAGATTACATAATTCATTTCAGGTCACGAAAGGATTCGCGTGAGACTCGGAATGATGTAAAGTGAAAAGATTGAGCGGCAGTTATCCGATCGAGAACTTTATAAAGTAAAGTTATGATTAAGAGGTTGATTACCTAAAACTTTCTTTCAAAAATGAAAAAGTAGAACTCGCGAATATTCCTCTGTATTATAGTCTTATAATACGAAGGCATTGTAATGGCATTATATTTTTTATTGTAATTCTACATTTATATAAATCAAATTATATTGATTAGTAGATGATACAATAAGTGCTGTAGAGAGCAAGGACACAGAGCAAAATAAATTAAAGTAGACGACTTAAAAACAACGAATCATATAATTCAAACAATTTAAAATATAGATATGAAAATAATTAATACAGAATATAATATAAATTGTGAAACATCTTGAAAATGCGAATTTCGAATTTCGTTGTTTTTAAGTCGTCTACTTTAATTTATGTATTTTGGCCTGTGTCCTTGTTCTCTATAGCACTTATTGCATCATTTATTATTATTTATGAGAGAGCGATTTTTAACGATTTTTTAAAAATATATTGATTAGATTCATTGCGTGTGTGAAATTTCAATAATAATAAAATAGTGATTATTAAATTTTTATATAGATATTTTCAAAAATTATATAAGTAGCAAATTGTTTCATATAATTATATATATAATTAGATATAAAATATATCCGGAAATAATATCGACTTTCAGTAATTAATATCGGATAATATTATCAATGATTGAATAATAACAAGAAAAAAAAACATGAATACATACGAAATAATATGGTTCCATGTAGACCTCGTAAAGATCGCTTCTGGTCCCAGGATAACCGGGTAAACTTCTGATGAATAATGTTCTGTCGTTCATCGAGACCATCATCCTGTCGTACGGTCCGGCCCTCGCGATCGCTATCATACCGATCACTATCGACAACCGCCACATCTCGCGAGCTTAGGGAAGCGTGCCGGACAAATTAGCAGCGATTTGGTCCTCGCGAGGAATTCTCCAAGTCGATCGGAGGATAAAACGAGTCTGACGTTAGAACTCGGCGTCTTCGTGACTTGCCGCTGTTTCTCCTTCTCTTTTGCTTGCTGTGTTACCTCCTCTTCTTCGTCGACTCGATCGCAACAAGATCTGGCAACCCGAGATTCATCCACTTCCCGCGATAACGATCTTCGCGCCGTACCGATCAGGGAGTTGCCTTCGAGACCACCGCTCTTCGAAGACTGCTCTCCTCCGAAGAGAAGAAGAAGAAGAAGAAGTGGTAGAAGCCACCGGTTCGATTCCCCCGTGGCGTGTATTTATGCGTTACGTCATCGGCGAGTCACGACGAGGACGAGGTAGATTGGCTCTTGATGCCAAGCTCGAGGGACGAGCCGAAACACCAGGGGGTCTTGATCGCAGGAACGAACGATATCGATATAACGAGACACAATCTCGCGGATTATCAACCGCTACCAAAGCCTCATCCGCGAAACGCGTTTGGCCCGTGTTCGCCTTCTTCTTGAAGACACGTCAGATCAGCCTCGACGTGCGTGCACTTCCATGCACGTGGCGAGAGACCAGCCGGGTGAAAGCGAGATGTGCCCGCGGGCGCCACTCGCTACGGGCTGACGGATCGTTTAGATGCCGTTGATACCGCAGGTTAATCTGGCCAGTCATCTAGGTGAGCGCTAAAAACTGCGAAAACCGGGACGCGCAATTTTCGCGGTTATCCAACCGGAATGGTGATGGCTATTGCGCGAATTACTCGCCGTCATGGAAGATGGTAATTGACCCGAATGATACGTTATTTTTCAAAAAGAATTAAGCTACAGAATATTATTAATAGCTGTATCAGAAAGTAAATTTATGGCCAATTCTATTAATACTTCGCGTCATGATACATACTAAATTTTTCACTGTCTAAAAATAAGAAGCTTAATTTATATTCGGAAGAATTATATTACTTCACATAAAAATATAAAAATAAACGTATATCGAATGATTGATTGATAGACTCCTTTTTATTATAACGTGAATGTATCTTCAGTTTTGGCAAACAGTGAGACAAGGAAATAAAAATTAAAAGTTTATATAAAATAAAAATTGCACAAGATTTTACGATATCGATTCTGTGAAAAAAAAAAAAAAAAAAAAACGATAGGATTATTCAAACTCTATCTTAGTGGGAATACGAAAAAAATATGTCAGTAATGCTTAATTTGAATATCAAGATGTTAATAAATTAAATCTCATTAAAATTCATTATGAATATTAAATAGTTTTTTTGTTACCGTTGATATTGGCACTTAAAATAAATTGAATCGTTTGGTGGGTTACTTTATATAATATTATGTCATAGGTTCAGACACACGTTTACACTTCCCTTTTCTCTGACATTTCCAAGCACGATATATGAGTTTGTCCGCATAATTATGGTACGCAAACGAGAAAACCGAACGCTGAAGATCGCAGCAACGCATTTTTTTATTGCACGCTAACGATTCACGTGAGCGTCCTTTAATTCTGACGATGCAATTCCATGTCCTTCCCGGGAATACGCGATGCCAATGCGTTGAATTTTTCATCGCATTAAAATGACGATTTACGATTATGCGCGACTATAAAAGTCTCTCGTGGAAAACAACGAGTGATAGCGATGAGAAAGACACGGAGGCGGAGGCTGTAAAAAAATCTCCCGATACATCCAAGTTGTAGGTAGGTCAAGCACGGCTGGATAGTATCACTTCAAGGTAGTTGTACTAGTTTGACAGTCTCAAGAGTACAGTTCTAGACGAGATGAGAATACAGTTTCGAATGTATTACTTGGCAAAATTCGGTCTATTGACAAACGGCCTTAGCAAGTCAACCTGTCAACGGAGTGCGAATACCAAGAAATCCGTCATTAATTCGGAAAGAGACGCTGCTAGAGATACTTAACCGATGGTAATGCTAATGGAATTTGTTTTGTGCTTGGTGCTAATGGAATGAAAAATGACGCTTACAAGGTTATTTAAATATTTCCAGTTTGATACATTGCTGTAGTTAATCTTACAAGTAATGCGATTATTAAGGCAATATTGTTAGTATACGTGTACTTTATCTGAAAATAATATGAACAAAATAAACTTGAAAAGTATGATAAATATACTTAATGTGATTATAATTAAATATTAAAAAATCAATATTATATATTAAAAAAATGCAAGCCTTTATATTAATTTTACATCTTTGATGATACATCTCGAGATATAGATTCTGCCTATATATGGGATGCAAATTTTTCTATAACGAGGGAAATTAACACAATTGCTTATAAGTGCGTCACGATTGACGTAAATATAGATTTCTACATATTGGAGAGATTCAATGGTAATAATACGTAATTATAAATTCTTTTTCTCTCTATGGCAGAAGTGATAGAGTCTCTCTACGATGAGAAATGATATTTATCTCTGTTTGAATAAAATAACGTAAATGGTTGTTGAAATTTATCTCTAGGTATTCGCGACAATCTCGATATGCGTTTCAAAGCTGGAGATTCGCATCTCGGAACGCCCAAGTTAAGTAATCTTTATCTTGCAGCCAAAGAAATTGTTCTTTTTTGCTTATACAGGGTCAAGGAGACGAACCACCGAGGTGCGTCGTAATTTTACCGTTTCATGACAAAGAGAGACGTCTACGCCATTGCCATTCTACCACGTAACGCAATATGTCAATGAAAGGAGTCATGCGGTGACACCGGAGCAGCGGTTTACATTTCGCATTGATCGACAGGAATTTTTACAAAACAAAACTTTGTCAATCATCACGTTCGTCATTGGCGATGTATCATTATCGCCGTCGTTTTAATCAAACTGTCAGTCCAATTCCTTTTAGCTGAGTCCGTATCGGCCAAGACAAAATATTATTTTTTTATATATGGATTTTTTATATATGAATTGTTTCTTTATATGACTATAAATATTTCGAAAATTTTTTAATATATAGGTATTCAATAAGAAAATTAAAAAAATTACCTAATGAAAAAAATACTGTAAAAATATAAAAAAACAGAAAATCTCAGATTTTTTTTTTTTTTTCGATATGAGTGATCAATTTTTATACCCAAATAAATAAAAAGTCTTTTCATCAATTTATGAAATTTATTTTTGTAATAAAATTACTTTTTGTTCTAGTTTTTAAATGTAATCTAGGCGAAGTATATTATAGACGTCATTCGATCAGAATATAGCTGGGTATAATCTGATGCAAGGCCTATAAAACCTTGATACCACATAACAACTAAGAAGAGGGGAGATAAAAGACACACGGTATACGCGTAGGTATGTGCAATATATAAGCGGTCCGTGAAATCGTCCAAGGAAGGCAAGTGACATAAGTGCTTTCCATAGGTTTCAGTTTCTTCTAACCAGTGTTACCGTCGACGTGTACGTTTGTTATATTTTTCCTTATTTGTGCCGTTTTTTTTTACTCGTTAATGACTCATTAATGCATCTAATATAAAAACCTTTATCCACATTTATTGCGCATTATAATACAATATTATTTGTTCAACAATTAGAATTTGCAACCTTTTTTGTATCAGAAAAATAATTAAAAATCTCAAACGTTAGCCGCTTGATTCAAGAGAAGGGACATTTTTTTCTCATAATATATTTCATATTGGAAACAAATTATTTAATTATTTCACTTAGTGCATGGTTATAATGTAATTTTTATATATAGTCTCTTGTTAAAATTCGCGTTTGTTTTTTCATTCTTGTTGCGTAAGAAAAATAACAGATAAGAATAAGAACCTTGAATACTATTACCGAGGAGGAAGGAACGGTTATTTCCATTTCGTTTACGCCCGCGTATCGTCAAAAAGATAACGTACAACGTTTACTTACTGCGCCGTCGTTTTTCCAGGCAGTCGGATTGCAATTTCCAGGCACCACGATTGCAAGATATCCGTGAAACATTTTTCGTGAGTGGCATCGTCGTTAGAGAGAAGATCGTGGGTCCACCAGAATCTTAAGAGGGGATCCTCGAGGTCGATGACCGATCAGGTATACGCAAGACTGGTGTATTCTGAAAAGAGAATCGACATTAAAGTCTCGTAATCCCGATAAAGCAGCAGCGAGAGAGCGGTTCTTCTTTCTCATCTCTCTCTTTCGAACTCGATTCTTTAAGTTTCCGCGTTGTAAAACGCAGTCAATGCTCGACAGTTTAACTGTGCGGTCCACGTGAGTGTGCATCGATAACGTGTGTCACAGTGAGGTAATACTGAGGAAAAGTAGTGTCACGCTCACAGTTGTTCGTCGTAGACGAGTTTTGGTCACGTGAAAAATACAGCTGAATCTTCACAAGGTAAGAAAATACACTTTTCCTCAATTCGCCAAAAAATTTACATTGAAATATTGAATCACTTTACAATGTATGTGTGAATTAGAAAAAATTTTAAAAAGAGAGAGAGAGAGAGAGAGAGAGAGAGAGAGAGAGAATTGACTGCTCCAATGAATATATCAGGGAGAAAAAGTAATAATGCTAAATAAGTATGATTAATTAATTCTTTTAATTTAAAAATTGTTTGTGCACATAAAACTATTCAATAGTTGAATACAAAAAATATACTTTTTAAAACGGACGTCTAACATCTGACTCATTCGCAAAAAGGTTGATTCACTCTTTCTGTGTGATCCGTATAATTAAGCTAAGCAGGGGAAGCAGTTTATACTCCATAGCATTTTTGAAATTTTTCACGATGATTGAGCGAGATTAATTACTTTTGAAGTATATAAAAAGTGCTTGATATTTTTGTTTATTTTTTTTTTTTTGTTAAGAAAATTGTTAAGGAAGCTTCAAGTATGTTAAGATTGGGAATGAGTATTAAATAATGCATTGTACATGTCTACTCTTATAAATACGTGATTTTACTACAATCAAATTAAATATTTCGATTATACATACGCTTTCGTATTCTTCGCGTGAATTTAAATATGTGATATTGAAACAGTTGCATATAAATACCGTTTAAACAGCCAGTCTGCCTTTAGTTTCCTTCATGATAATTAGGCATTATTATGACAAAGATAAAAATTAATGCGCTAGATAAGACAAGAACATCGAGTAGAATTAACATCATTAAATGAATATCCGTTCCAATATTTGTACTTTATGTTTTTATGCATACTTTTTTGTTTTTTTATTTTATAACAGTATAAATTTATTCATTTACTTAAATTTATCCAATTTCATTTAATATTGATTAATTAATGTTGTCAGATAATTTAATATATTTTATTTAAATAATACTTGAATGTGTTTAAAATGTTACATTAACTTTCGTTATAGTATGTTTATTAACCTGTGACATTTCTTAGTATATTTCTTATTAAATTATGTGCGAATATTAGATTTACAAAAGGTAAGTTCCGCGTCAGAGAATCAGGCGCATGTGCAAAGGAACATCTTGGTGACTTATTTATCATGTGAAACATTCATTGTTAGCGGCATTGAGAACTGCGCTTTATAACACGATCGTACAAAAAATGATAAAAGATACTTCGGGTATTTTAATTTAAACATTAGTATGCCTAATTTAATATCTTACAAAACCTGTTGACGTTCTTTTCTTTGAAAAATGTTTTGCGATGATTCAACTAACGGAATATTTTGTCGAGTTGCAATATACATAAATGCAATGTCATGACATGTCTTTTGTTGTCATTTTTATACACGTTTTCGATAATTTTAGAAAAAAGGTGTTTGATGATTTAAATAAAATCTATGAAATTATCTGATAAAAAATTATTCATTCTACAGATATAAAAATTGCATCCCAATCTTTTCCTTAAAAAAGTTTCATTATTTTTGTCCGTATTTTCACGATTCCAAACACGAAGTGGAAGTTAAGATGTAGCTGTTCGAAGAACAGTTTCGGAGGCTCATGAAATTAAATGAAGCATACTTAGGGTAAGGAATTCTTCTCGTCACTCGTCGAATAAATATCGTATCATAATTTTCGTGTCGAGCATGATTCGCTTGCCATCTTCTTTTTCTTATTTTTTGATCAGCTTGTCTAGCACCATACTTGTGAGCGACAGCTACATTACATTCGACGTCGACGTCATTTTACGAAGTCTCGTACTTTTTTATTTTGCAATATATATCACGTCGCGCGCACACCCGGAGTGCGTATCTTTATACTCGTGCTTCGCTATTTCCGAGATCAAACTGGTTGTAATTGTTGAACGATTGCGTGTGAATATGCGCGTGCGCAATTTCCGATCAATTTCACCAGGCATTTTATCACATCAATCATAATGACCTAGAGATAAGTTTCCCATAATAGTGCAAAGATCCTAGCAGATTTCAATCAAACTTTTCTTACGAGTTTATATAAAATCAAAAGGCGTACCTATATTTTCCACTACGTCAAAAATTACAAGATGTTGTATATTTTTACTATAAAAATATTATATTGTAATAACTAGTTATTAATCGCAGTTTGAATGTTATTAATTTAACATATATCGAAAATAAGAGAAATTAATATTTTGAATATACAAAGTAAAAAGAATTATTACTAATAACAAGTCTACATCTCAGTTTAACAAGTCTGTAAATATAAAACTATATTTAAAACGTATTTTTTATGTCTGTCAATTTTGTGTTTATTTCGCAAATTAATTATATTACACATTCCTGCTAAAATTTAAAATCGTGGCAGTTCCTCTATGGCGTATATATGAATTACAATATTTTCTCTTATCATTCAGAGTCATATTCGAATCTAAAGTGATAGAGCGATATTTCCTGATTTTTATTTTACAGGAAACGTTGTTAATTAAATTTTCCATCTATGTACACATTTGGCCGGAAACAATAATTACAAAGTCCCAATTGTGTGAAACGTTACTGCGTAGTCGAGCTGCCAATCAGAGCTCTGCAAATGCAATATCCGGTTTCCTTTATAAAGAGAATCCAAGCACACAAAGGAGACTTCAATCCAAAGTATAATTATCCCCACTTCGCCAGGATGCGCCATAAACGTCCATCAATCTCGTTCGATTCACTCGAAAATACATCACGATCGCTTGGCTTTCGTCGATGCGACAACAATAAAATTTGTAACAATCACGACAATTCTCTCTGATCGATTGATCTGTCTTTAATAATTCGACTTTTGCCTAGGAATATGATTTAAAATTTGATTGTAATAAAATTCTGACTGTGATAAATAGCTTTTAAAAACTACGATAGAACTTCACCGGGTATAGATGAGATGTTAACACATTAAAAAATTATAATTAAAAATTTTTTTGACATCTCTGTTGCACTTTTCCATTTCTTGTAGTGTCAATTATTTTATAAAATTCAAAATTGCGTCTTTGAGCTTATATAATTGCTACTTTAAATTAAATATTATCCAATGATGAATTTTTCTCATAATGAAAGATGTAAGTTCCATGCAAATATGTATACGTATTTGTGTGATTATATACGTATGTTTATAAAATTGTATAAAACAAGAAATGTCATCTATAAATCTCACGTGATATAAGATATTATACTGAAAAATTCATAGAACTTAAGACGGAAAAATCTTGAAAAATAATAACATCGATAAAAATAATTTCCGAAGCAGCTCGATTACATGATGACAATAGCATTATCGACAATGACAATATCGTACGATTAATCGCGATAGAAAAGATATACGCCAAAGAGAATTATATCACATTGTAAGATTATAGATTTCGTTGAGAAACTAGAACCTTGAAACGACGAATTATTTCTGATAATAAACTCGTGAGTCACACGTTCATTTTCAACATGATAATATGCGATGTCATTAGTTTATGCTATCATTTACGTGTCGATTTTTTATATTCACCTTAACTTCACTTCATCTATGTGATAAACGTAATACGCGTGTACATTTTCTTGTTTCACAGAATTATGCATGTAATGAAGCATTAGTCAACGGATCGTGTAAATTAAGTCTTGACTTTTGAAATATTTTTATAGTGTTGCTGTCACAAATGATAATTCGTGGGGATATTTTCTTCATCTTATGAATGAAACGTCGATACATTGTCGAGTTCATCGATTGATCTAACACACGAAAAAATGAAAAATTGTTTCTTCGGTTTCTCCACGAGCGTTAATATATCGCTAACAATGCTAATTTCGCACTCACGACGTCGATACGTTCGTCGGTGACATACTTATTGCAGGTGATTACTTCAACGTTTCGTTGAGCAGTCATTCGTGAATATCTAATATCCTTCACTATTATCCTATTAATTTAAGTGACACGTATGTCGTGTGGCACGTTACTGTCTTGCTTGTAATAGTCATCTTCAATCAAAAGTAAGGTTCTAACACTCAAGTCAATAAATACATTAAAATCTGATTTTGATCATGTAAATTGCGCATTTTGCAATTTTAATCATTAATTAAAGCAATTATTTTTTTATATATAAAGTTTTTCTATTTATATGTTTTTTAAAAATAAAATATAAAGCTATCGCGAGATGGCCAATTTTAGAAATATTTTAAAATTTTATGCAACGATAAAATTTTTGTAACATATACATTATTTTATATCGAGCATTAATCTAAATGCAAAATATTATCGACTATTTTATATCCTTTTATTATTTTTCAATTTTAACAACTTGTTAGCTTAATATATTACGCAATATTGATTTCTTTTTCAGTGAGTATATAGGATAATAATAAATAATATTTACATCCTATTAAGCTTAAGTCATTGTGCGTAATTAAATTAAAATTTACGTGCTAATCGTCGGTATAATGATAATAAAGAGTTGTCATCATTTTAATTAACTTGAAACATTTTAGAAAACTACTAGGAAACTTTAGGAAGATATTAAATTATTTTTAAATAACAATAAAAATATATAGCTGACAAAAAGATTATATTGTTACATTTTTTTTTTTTAAGTTATTATATCTTATAATATATTTTAAATTGTAAGTATCTATATGTACATATTATGTCAGTCACATGTTTCTAATCGTACGAAAGAAGATGCGTGGGGTTAGTCAAGAGGAATCTTCCGCGATCATCTTCGATGATCGCCCAGTCACCGGTCGCGTTGGAGCGTAATCTTTTACGAGGTCCTTCGCGACTGATTTGCCTGTGAGTTGCGGGTGGGGGATCAACATCGGGATCCCGTGTCAATATAAGAGGAATGGGTCCAGCAACTTCAGTCAGTCAGTCATTCGATCATTCAGTGTTACTTCGATAAAATCGTGCCCGCGCCCGGTAAATCCCCTTTCACTTTTCGTGTGCATGCTCCTCTCGCCGATCTATCTTATCGCGTCGAAATTCCGTATTGCGTCCACAGACGTTTTGTTGTGCAATACGATTTATCTGGTCGTGGCGAATCGTCACGTAAGATATTTTTCTTTTTTTTTTCTTTCTCGGCAGATCGCTGTTTAATCTTCCTTTTTTTATCTAATTTTTTCTTTATCTTATTTTTATCTCTTATCAGGGAATCGAAGTTTCGTAACTGCATATGTTGTCGAGCAAATTATTTAGGATAGCTTGGTATTCATTGTCTTCAAACGAATACAAAAATCCGAAAATTAGCATAGACATATGTTTAATTACGATTTTATTTTCCTGTAGAGAAAAAGCTACTAAATGTAATACATTGTTGTCGGTAATGCGATGCAAAACTACATTGGAAAACCGGCTTGTACATTAGACGGAAATAGTCCACAGCATGATACATTAATCCATAATGTCGATATACCTATGCACCTATATGTATATATAGGGCGTAGATACGCTAATGTTAAATTCAGTAATTACGTGGCCAATTGCGCAGTTTATCGGGATTTAACGTTGGAGATAAACGGCTTTCAAATTGAACTTTCATGGGCTTTCCACGATAATATTTCTAATTATCGTAAATCGTGCAATTAATTACAAAAGAATACAATTAGATATTCATTATTGTCTTCACAACATTATTCCTTCATTGATGAATGTAAACAATTATAACGGGTAGAAAAATTGAATCGTGCCTTACTTACAAGAAATTTTTTGAAAGTAGATTTATTAAATTATCGATTAAATGATATTATCTCCAACTCATTCTTTATGTGTTTTATCGCTTGAACTTTTATTTAAATACAGTATCTGCAAGTCTATTTCAATATCATTTAAATACTTTGTAATTTTTTTCAAGTCATAATTCAGTGGTCTGAGAAATATGGGAACGTATATATAGTATAGTAAGACATTCTTCTGATTAATCTAGAGGTAATGTAGAGAAATATGTAGAGCCTAGTTCATCAAGTATATGTATACTTGTTCAAGTATATGTATATATAATATGTAAAGTCGTTTCTTAGGTGGAAATAAAAATATATATTATTGTATTATGTGCTTGTTAGGCGTCCGCAAAACGTGACATCAATTCGCACCGCGCTTATACGTTAATATGTATGAATAAAGCTGATCGATGAAATCGCGCAGGTGTTGTAGATGAACACCTTTGGCGTGGATCGATATTTCCCGGAAGCTATTTCACTCGCGAGCTGTTCGTATATTTGTGGAGTTTGAAACGATATGTTTCTACTTACCTTTTACAGTATCTGATCCACTGTAAAACATTTCGCAATGTTTTATTCTTGAAATGACTCGCGAGTCTGTTGCCACCATGGTTGCCATCCTGGACCGTAATTTTCCAATAATCGTTCGTATATATTTTTCAAAGCGCCGACAAACTGAAGGAAATAATAATAATAATATATGTGAGAAATAATATTATATAAATTCTATATACAATATAATAATAATTGTGTAGTTTTGAAGTGACAACTAAAGAAGTAAATATATTGAAAAATAATATCGAAAATAATGAATCTTGAGATATCTATATAATTCGATAATAAAATTACGAAGGGTATCAATGCTATATGTGGTAATAGTATCGAGAAATTGATAAGACTCTCTTCAATAAATGTACTTGTAGTAACGAAGTGAAGTAATAAGAAAGCAGGACAAGTACGATGATAAGAGAACCTCTAGAGTGTATGTAATTTACAAGACGCGAACAAGATGATGGTAATAGAAATATCTATATATGACACTAACAAAAGTACATTAAAATTGATAAGAACCTTTTCAATAAATATGTGCTCACATTTTATAAACAAGGTTAAAAGAGAATGCGCAAATTGGCAGCAATTTATAATGTTTGGAATTTTATAATGTGCTAATTAAGATTATATCTCTCGAAACGAGTTAGAGAAAAAAACTTGTGTCTTAAATATGCAAAAAAAAATTATAAAAGTAATGATATATATTGAGCAAAACGTAAAAGAGGTTGAAACAGCGGCATTTTCTGAAATATTAATGAAATAATAATAGGAATAGAAGAATATTTTATAATTATATGATATAAAAGATATAAATATATAATAATAAGATTGAAATATCGACTTTGAGTCTAATATTCTGCATAAATTTCTCTCTTACACGACGTAATATTATCTTATTATTTACAGTTTTACATGAATTTACGTAACTTATACATATATGAGTTTAAATAAACTATGCCTAAGGAAATCACAAGTAAAAATTTTAAGAGAGATTCTGCAATGCAATTCTATATGTAATAATTATTTCCAAATATTCAATTGCAGTTTAATCCTTGATAAACTTTATACATAAAGTTATCAATAATCTTATCAAACTCTCGTGAAGCTCGTAAAAACTTAAATGCGAATTCAAAGTATTCGACGACTCTATTTTTAAATCAGTATGATTCATTGTTATTGCTTTATATAAAATCCTACTAATTAAACGTAAATAAAAATCTCACCTACGTCGCTATGAGCTTGTTACATATCTCGAAGGTCATCTGACAACTCAGAAATGACTAACAAATAAGAGATTATATATTTCATACATCTAATAGGCACATAATAAAGAAAAATAAACGACACGATATATGATTGACTGATTGTAATATCACTCGATAACACAAAGTGATGTGACAGGTTTTACCTAGTTGACCTAATAGTTTTTTTATATGTAAACGTATTTTTGTACGAATTATATAAACGGTCGTCTTTTTTCCTGCTTGTGTGTGAGTCACATTTCAAAAACTGCGCCGCAAGAATATATCGATTAGTCTTTTCCGTGAGTCTACCATCTGATAGGTAGCGTCTAATATAAAGTCATTGGTTAATAGGTTCGTCTGATCTATAGATCCGATTAAATTACATATGTGCACGTGAGGCATACCCAAATGATTCCAGATTCAGAACTAGAAATTACTAATCATTTTTTAATAGACACACGCGGTGAAATCTTCCGGAGTAGACTTAATTTAGAATCAATTGCTTGGTTATTCAACTGTAATTTTCGATCAAAGGATTATTCGAGTTTTTTTCTATAAATCTGAAATTATGTATTTATCAAAATTAGACTTACGAAACATTGCAAAAGTATCTTTCGCAGCGTATATATTTTTATACACTGTGACAAAATCGAAGAAGAAATCGTTTATTTGAAAGTGATAAATGATTGTTATTGTAGCAACTTTAAAGTAATCGTTATTATAGTAATTTTGTGACACATTATGTGATTTAGTTTTCTATCATTCTATTTACAGTTCATACGATGAGTCGAATGGTCGCATTATTACTATTGGCAGCTGTAACTGTCGTTACAGCTGAGGTACGTATAACAATCCGAATATTATAACGCACCCTAATCCGTTTCTACGATAATGAATAAATCATCAATCGATTTTTTAATACGATATAGTGCATCGCAAATTATTATTGTGACAATAATTATCGATGTCAATACATGACATTTCATAAATTGGAATAGTCATCAAATGCTATCTGAATAATAATTCATTTGTAATACAATAAACGGAAGAATATATAAAGTGTTTTGAATAACATCAAAAATTTCATCCACGATACACAAATACACAAATGTCACAAGAGGTACTTAATTAATTTTTTTAGAAGAAACACAAACAAGAAAATACATCATCTTTTTTCGCTTCATAAACATTTTTTTGTCTTTGATTCTTAAGTCTTAAAAGATTTAATGTCGGAAATTAAAAGTCTGTAAGAGAAATTGACATCCAATTAACTTTCCATTGAAAGATACTTAGCTGACAATTTGGATGAAACTTTTTGCTGTTCTTCGAAAAACATGTTAAAGATTGCCGTTGATAATCGTACTGATCGCATCGAATCGACTCGATTAGGAGACGGTGGCGGTCGTTACTCTAACGCCGCACGATAAGGTGAAGAACGTCACGGGTAACTTGAAGATCGTTCAGTCCGTCCCGAATGGGCCCGTCACCATTACCGGAACGATCCACGGACTTAAAGAAGGGCCTCATGGTTTTCATGTACACGAGAAGGGAGATCTGAGTGACGGTTGCACATCCGCCGGAGCGCACTTCAATCCTGAGAATGTGAATTTTCGACTAATCTGTCTTTTAATCTTTCGCTATACTTAATTAATTTCATTACTGCATCTGCGTATATGAAAAATTTTCTAATTTGACATAAAATTTAATTTTAATTTTTTGTCACGACTGTTTCTACCTTAGACTAAAAATACAATATGTTTTTGGATTTAATTTCTTTGCTTCAATATAATTTCATTGACTATACTTTAAGATCTGCTCACATTATTAATTCATTAGGTGACTCACGGAGCACCGGACGACACTGTCAGACATGTCGGCGATCTGGGAAATGTCCAAGCCAATTCCGAAGGAGAAGCAACGATAAATATTACAGATAATATCATCTCGTTGAGCGGACCGAATAATATTCTAGGACGATCCATAGTCATTCATTCCGACGAGGACGATCTTGGCAAGGGTAACAGCAGTCTCTCCTCGACAACCGGAAACGCCGGGAGCCGTTTGGCCTGTGGTGTCGTCGGTGTCGAGTAGGTTATTCCTTTATTCTTTTCTCATTTTTTTTGTACTCTATTTTTTTCAGGCAATTTTTCATATTTACATTTTTCTATTTATAAAGTATAAAATTTATATTTTTCTTGTAGCACATCAGTATGTTATTTATAATTAATAATTATAAATGACACATAAGTAACAATTTTCACATTTTCAGTGAAATAATAGACTTAAGTTTTATTTTTATTACTTTAACGCTTATTTGTCAATTTGTTGGCTATTTATTTGTCGCTAAATATTCATTGCACATTTGGAATATAAATACATAATAGAGAGATAAAAAATTATAAATAACAGTAAAATATTTTTTATTAGTGTAGTAAATGCTTTTCTAATATTATCTGTGTAGTGTATCGTCCATTATATTTTATGTATAATATTAATGTTATAATATATATAATAATATTTAATATTATTATCAAATTATAACATTAATACCTTGAGCAAATTAAATGTTTCTCGCAACTTTGCACGAAAGTAAAATTGGATTGCCGCGCCTCATTGTGTTCTGCACATTACAGAAAGATCTGAAATACCTCGAAGAGAAATGTCAGCGGTCGACGGGACGAGAGAAAAGGATCGATATCCATCACCCCGGTAGATCTGATTAGAAATACGCCCCGATTAGGGTTGAACCGATATTGTAAAACATTGCTCGCTTATAAGACGCTTCTTCCATAAATACTACATCTTATGTATGTTCTATGTAAGAAGAAGAATCGTTTGTCTAATAAATTGAATCACAAATGTAGAATTAATGTAGAAGCGACGTTTTGCGCGATGGAAATTTAATGTAATTCTCTCCCTTGACTGTGTTATTCTACGATTTGTCCGCTTTTATATGTAAACTTGATACTTGAACACACGAGTGTATGATGTTTTGTCCTTCTGTGTTTATTCCTCGGTTTATCTCCTCTCTCTGTTTCAAATCTGTGTCTGTTCCCTATCTGTCTGATAGCTTTTCTGTGGTGATGATGCCGTAAAGAAGTATAGATTATGATAATAAAAGATATGCGAGAATATTATAATGTGAGAATACTACCTCTATAAATAATTTCATGGTCACGCACGTTTATCTAAACAATATGCGCATTATATATACGTAAGTTAAAAGAGAAGCCGGTTAATCTACTTCTCTTTTTTTGCTCGGGTTGTATTTTCACGCTAATAAAGTAGTGCAGTGATAATACTTTGATAATTTACGAGAGCTTCCTCTCTATGAGATAATACACAAATAAAGTTTAAAGAGTTAATATATCCCCGCGCTATTATTTCTCCAACAATTATTCCAAAATAATATATCCCCACTATTATTTTTCTAACAATTATTCAAAAAGTTACCTCACCTCACGTTAATTGCAAAAATTGTTAGTGTTATCAATGTGATAACCGTTATACTAAAAGAGAGTAAATTTTAAAAATATAATAAATTGAAAAATATTTCAACAAGGTTTCTGGCACGTCATATTGTTTGCGTTAAAAGAAAAGCACAGTCTTATTTGCATCAATAATATTTGTCCCGCATACATTTCATACATTAATCCTCATATTATTGACCGTATATTCATTATTCGAGCAATACACATATTAATGCTTTTGAGAATGCAATGTTTGCGTTTGCTCACTTCTATTTAATGGAGTATAATCGCGTTACAATTTATTTGCAAAAAAAATATTTACGATGCGTTAAAATGCAGAACGCATTAGAATGCAGTTGAATGTAGATGGAAATCTTACATTTGTATTATTATGCATTAATATGTTTCTACGTAATTAAACTCGTGGAAAGTGATATAATGCATTTTGCGGCGCAAAATGTTATTTCACCGTTGGTTTACGGAAATCCCGATATTTACAAACGCGTAATGAGATGCGTAATCCAGTTAAGAATGTAATTATCGATTCCTTTAATATTACTGCTTTCAGGTCGCCGACTGACAGTTGGAATTCCGGCTCGTTTACCACGCCGAATGTAGCGTCCCTTGTGATATTCTTCCTCGTCGTCGCTTATCAACATTTTGAATTCTAACGATCCCGTGGGAGCTCGAAGTAATTTCGCATCTTGCATGAAGATAAATAAATTAGCTATAATTGTGTCCGCGCAATTCAAAGCGGGGAACAGCGCGAGGACTCTACGATCGATTATTCGTCAACACATATCGACAGTGAAGAATAACAAAAATTTTTAACGGCAACTGAAATATATATGTTACGGAATAGCGAGATGTTAGCGATTGTTATCTTGACGTAAACGTGACTTAAAAGCACTAGCCGATTACACTATTTTGTGATTGTGATGAATCGATGAAAAACGTGACGCAATAATTGCATTTACTATGTACCTGCGAATGTCAAACTACTTGCTCAAGTTAATGTATCGAAGAATCAATATCTTTGGTTCATTTAAATTAATGGAATAAAATTAAATTTTTATATTTATATCATTCAATATATTACGCAATTTCAACATTAACCGGAAGCAATTAATTTGCGTATGCGTGCACCTTAAATCTGAGCAAGTAACGATTTTTACTTGAAACTATTTGTGTAAAATATATTATGTATTGTAGTTTACAAAATTGTATCTACTTAATTATTTACGAAAAATGTGCAATCTGATTGAGTACCTATATAAGTATCACTTGTCATAAGATAGTCAGCTTTGTCAGCGGCATTATTCGTAATATTATACTTAAATATTACGATCTATTTGTTATTCTTATTTGTATTAATATGCACTTTTGCAAAAAAATCTTAGACGTAAAATATATTATTATTCTTCAACATTTTAAACGCAAACATATTTATTAATTAAATTGCAAACTTTTTTCTGTATACATTTCTTTTACTTAAGGCTCTTTATTGTTAATATTATTTGTATAAGGAAATAATTTGCTAAAATAAAATTCTTGATTGATTTAAACATTTTCTTCTTTTTCTATTATCAGCGTTTCTAATATACACGTGCGAGCTTAGTTATAAAATTATTCATTGATAAATTAGCTAATATCCTTATTAATATCAATAAATATATATGGATTACACAAAGGGCAAATTGGAAAAAAATGTTTGTGGCGGTGAACTTTAAGTCGTGGCATGTTGTCAGTATGCATGTACTATTACGTGTAGGTTACACCTACCTGAAGAATGAACGGGGTAACTATATTTATCGCACTCTCATTAACCTATATACATGTCCATAACGCGGCACGAAACGGTGGCTTTACCTGCGAATCCCATCTGCATGCGAAACAAGCCGCTAAAACTTTTCTAGAAGTTTCTCGAAAGAAAGCTACTGTAGCCATGTATGTATTATATGGACGCCTATCGCGGGCATCGAATCACGAAAACGAAAACGTGCTCGCAAGTTGCTTGTGACCCGTGACCCACTTTATGTACAAGCAGACATGTAAATAATGTGACATTATTGAACCACCGAGAGGGATGATCGTTTAATGCGATGTGTTCACAATTTGATCTTCGATAAAATTGTGGTAGGTTTCCATATGTTTGCATCCAGACGTCGGGCTGTCGTTTCGTCGTAATGCAGTGCGAAGTAATGCGTTTAGAGTTAATTAAAGTGTTCGCAGAAGTAGCGTTCTGTCATTTTAAAAATCTGTAAAATAACATGGCTATATCGTGTGTCGCTCATACGTCCAAAATTATACTGCCAAACAATTGTATTTATTAAATAGAATATATATATATATATATATTAAAACAGAGTTAAATAAATGTAAAAAAAGTATAGACTTATTCATAAAAATTAAATTCTGCATATAATGCATATGAAAAATATATAATGAATATATGAAATATATAATAATGAAAAATTATGAGAAAAAAATAATATTATGCAATTCCATTTTTTTTGCTGCATCAAGTATTATTAAGTTATTATCTCTGTTTTAATATCTAATCAACACAGCGAGATATTGATTAAACCATTTCTCGCGTGCGAATTGATCCATATTTTTATCATTCTATGAAAATCGTTATTAATCTACACATCTTAAAAGACAAATCGTTTCAATACCTAAGGAAATTCATTTAGAAGAAATCGTTATATTTAAATATTTTAAATGTACGATTACAGAGGATCAACAGAGGAAAGTGAATATTTAACGTTTCACCCTCATGCAAAGTATAATCGACGAAAGAATCCTCGTGATTTCGCGCGTTGTCAGTTGACGGCTTTTGGATCGATGGCTCGAGCCAGGCACGAGTCAAAGAGGACACCGAACCCGAAGCCGAGGGTGGATTCACTCGGCAAAGTGTGCTTTTGCATACCCTGGCAAATACCGAGCGTCCTATTTTTTTTATTCTCTTTTCCTGGAAAGAACTTGGATTGGCCCGGGTTAGCGGTGAACAAGGTGACCATGGTTACCATCGGCGACCACATAATTCCTTCTGTCCGGGATCGCCGACCAATGATAGGCTTCTAGCGCGACAGCCGTGGCAGGACCTCGTGCATCGCCCTGAACGACCAATGAGGCCGTGTCTGCATGTCTATCATACCGACGGCCTCGAGGTCGAGGATTTCGATCGAAGCCCTTCGTCGCTTAGACTCAGACTAAGGGGTACCACCTAGATCGCTTCCACTGACTGTGCGGCCGTTGCACGGAACACAAGTCGGTCGATTATGCGTGTGGCCTTTTGAACCCCGCGAAGTGTCGTGAGGTTGATTCCAAATTAGAGTAATAAAGTCGAGATAATAAAATCAATTCGTGAGACCAATTGCAATCATGGAGTCCTGCGGGATGAATGTCATCAAGTACATCCTCTTCATCTTCAATCTGATCTTCGCGGTGAGTAGAGCTTGACGGCAAGCGCGATCTTTTTTGAAAATCATTTGAATAGCAAAAGTCCTTTCAAAATAACTCAATTAAGAAGCATCTTCTTTTATTTTTTTCGTGGTAATTTTCCTGTGAGATTCTGAAAATTTATCCAATTTTATTGATTTATCTGGAAATACACAAGATATTTTCCGATGTCCTTGCAACATGTAAAACGATGATTTGTGATGTCATGTTTTTTTTGGTTTAGTATTCTTTTTAAGAATTATACTTCAATTAATATAGATAATGTAATTCCGTTCATTCCTTAATTAAATATTAACAGAGATCATTTTTAGACAATTCAATAAAAGATAATTTTTGCGGTATAAAAATATATATGCATATTTATTTTAAAATTTTTTTGAGAAAATGAAGATATAAAGCAGAGAATTTCAGAGACAAAGAAAAACGCGCACAATTGCTCGTTAAAATCGATTTTTTTTTTCAGATATCCGGTATAGCTATCATCGCGGCCGGTGCGTGTGTATTAGCGGATGTTGGCGAATTTAGTCACTTTGTAGAAGGCAGAATAATAGCACCGCCTATAGTACTCATAGTTGCGGGAGCTATCGTTTTCGTCATAGCTTTTCTAGGATGTTACGGAGCGATCAAAGAGCATTACAACATGTTAATCGCCGTAAGTTAAAAATCAATATACCGTATAAAATAAAATTTTATCTACATTAGATATAATTATCAAAATAATAGAAATAATTTAAAGATATAAAAAATTGTTCATAAAAAATATCGACCATATTCGAGAAACTGTTTACAGTATTGTCGTTGTAATATCCAAAGAACTCTTATTATTTATAACATTAATTCTAATCATAAATTCTTCGACTATTTTCTATTCGATTTCTAAGATCAAAAAATTAGACATTTGATTTATCTGTATCTTGTATATTGTTAAATAAATTTCTTTTTGTAAGAAAATATAAAATAAATAATAATTCTAAATAATAATTTTAATGTAATAAAAAATTAAATAAATATAATTAATGTCAAACATAATTTATAGTTTGCGGCCGCGCTGTTAATAATTTTCGTGATCGAGCTTGCGGTAGGCATAGCGGCGGCGGTGTTTAAAAACGATTTCAGTATGGCGATGAAAGACACTCTAAAGGAATCGATGAAGAATTATACAGAAGCTGACAAGATGGCCTGGGACAATGTGCAGAAAAAGGTCAGTAAACTGAATCTGGAACGCAGCGTACTAATGGATTTGTCAATACAATGGCGAGATGATAAAATCAATAAACTTTCCATGTCATGGTGAAACAATAATAAACCGGTAACTCCCATAATAATGATAGATTACATGAAACGATCATCGCGTGCAAATAGCCGGCGAACAATTAAAGTAATTTCGTTATTGCGAATGTATTCACTAGAGTGTTCTACTTTGTAGTTTTGCATTAATAATAATTTATATTTTAAATAATATTTTATACTTTAGCCTTAAAATATTGTACTTTTGATACTCCTGTATCTTAAATAATTTTTTTTTTTCTAATTTGGGAAACCAAAATAATATATACAATTTATACGTGTTCAAAAAAAGATGATTAATTTTCAATTAAATTAAATTGTTTTTTAAATAGTTGTTTAATTAATTTGTTAATTTTGTCTGTTCAAACGATAGTTGCAATGTTGCGGCGTGGATGGTCCTAATGATTGGAGCCCGGCTAATGGATTTACATCATCTTTTCCGTCCTCTTGTTGCATGCAAGATATGCAAGTGATTTGTCAGATTAGTAGTACATTAGTGTACAAGGAGGGTTGTTTCAGCAAACTGGAAATGCGAGTTCACAAGGGCGCTTCGGTTTTGATCGGCGTAGGTATCGGGATAGCTTTCATAGAGGTAAGTAAATTTTTTGTTTGATTTATTTTATAAGATATTTTAATTAAATATCTCAAGTCAATACCGTGTCAGAATTTGCTTCAGTTTGATTAAATCAAATTAAACAAGCAAGATTGTAGTAAGGAAAGATAAATAAAAATCTGGATCTGCTGGCACAGAAATATATGTATGTTTCTAAAAAAAACATTATTTAATTGAAGAATTATATGCTGATATTTACTATAAGACGAAAAAATGTGTTCAAAATTAGCAATATTTTAAATCTTATAATATAAATATACATTTTCTTTTTTAGATCGCCGGTATCATCCTTGCTTGTTGTCTTGCTACAGCTATTAAAAGGGAAACCGATAAATAAAACGAAGAGTATTGATTTCATTTTGTATTGCATCAGGCTAATCACAAAATCCGCTATCTCGTCAAGTTAAAAGTTTCGATAGCAATACGTAATTCCGATAGTAAAGGTATTAAAAAATCCAATCGATGAAAAATTAAGAGATCACTACATTCTTCATAACTAATTATTACGAATTTCATTATAATATATAATATCGTGCATTGATTTTTCACTCCGTTGTTCGCGCTCGCGATCGTCTCTTACAATTAGCAGCACAATAATGGATCGAAACCTCAGACTTTGTTGATAACTTTACTCAATACATTTATCACATTTTGTAACTATGCCGTGCTTTTGCTTTTACATAAACAATAAATATCCGTTCTCGAGAAAACTAGAGAGATATATTGCTAGAGTAGAAAGAGAGCATATTATGACGTATATTCCTACTTTTTAAATTAGGATATAACAAGCAAAAAAATTGCTTTTAATTAAAAATTATGCTAATTATTTGGCTACTTTATAATTATAATGTACTATATTATACAAGAAATACCACAATATATAATAATTGTGGATATAATTGGTGTGTTATTGACATTTGTCACATATTATATATTTAATATTATATGATAATATATATTATATACTGATATTTTGCTTAGCAAAGAATCTTTTGTGTGATTATATGATTGTATAAATGTATGCCTAATGCAAATGTAGATTGTATAAGGGCATGTTTTATGTGCTATTTATATACATCTGTATATTTCTATATGACTATTTTGTTTTCAGTACATTATGAAAAATAATTTTTGTATATTACGTCATTGTCCTATATATGATAATAGCTATAGATATTTTAATTTGGCACATGTATTGGTTAATTTATCTGTTATATTATTTTATATTTTTTTAAATAAACATATTTTTTTTACATAAATGGCAAAGTAGTAAAAATTAAAAAATAAATTATCTTTTATCTGTATATATATCATATTTAAATCTTTATATTCAGAATTCTGACACAGAAAAATATCAACTTATAAAATTCCCTAAACTCTCAATAAAATAACTACACAACTTTTCTTAAATAAAATAAACTGAAATATATCAAAGAATTTTCTATTAAAAAAAGTAGTAAAAATTTCAATCATTTTATACGTGATACATATAAAATATTTGATCAAAATATATTTAAAAATAAATATTAGATATTGAAAAAAAATTGTGCGCGTAATATATTGTAATAAAATTTCCATGATAGAAAAATAAACTATAAATTGATGAAACAATTTAATAAGAATGATGAGACTGTATGTATAATAGGAATGCTTCGGAAAAAATTTTTGTTAAGTTTGAGTTTTTTATAAGATTATCTATAGAAAAGTCAAATATTTAATACACACATAATTATAACATAGGATATATTTAAAAAAGAAAAAAAAAGAAACCTCCCCGGCGGGGAATCGAACCCCGGTCTCCCGCGTGACAGGCGGGGATACTAACCACTATACTACCGAGGATCTTGTTGTAAATGTAACTTTTCAAACATTATAAACGTCCACCAAACTTTAAAACCCTTAATTGTAAAATATAATAAATAAAGATTTTATATATAATAATTACGCAATATTTGTATGAACATATCTACGACGTGTGTGTAAAATATCTGCGACATATTTTTACATTATCGATAAAGTTGGAATTATTAATACCATTCACTGATTCACTAACAATAAGTCACTGTTCATAGTTTTTTATACTATATACTACAACTCTAATTTTATTAGAAATTATAATAGATTAATATTTAATAGTTTAGGTAATTCGTTTTAGGTAAAAACGGCAATTTAAATTATCATAAATATCCATCATTCATTTCTTAATAATAAATAATTAGATACAATTATGATCGGCTTATAATCTGCGAATAATCCGTCAATATGTTATCGTAGAGACATAATTCAAAATGCAAATTCGCCTAATAACAATTCAATGCATAAAAAATATAATTCTTGATTTTATAATATTCTTATAAAGTATAAGAGTATGTAAAAATAATATATTCTACCATAATAAACATAAATTAAAACATTATAGTTTCCAATATAGCAATGTTGTAATAAAATGTTAATAATTGAATTAATAATTAATAATTAAATTAAACGTTTAATATTATACTATACAAAAATAAAAATATTAAATATATTATAAAAATATACTATAAAAATATTAAAACGTATATATATACGTTGATAGTTGTGATAATATTTTAATTTTGTAAATATATATATATATATATATATATATATATATATATATATATATATGTTGATAATTTGTGATAATATTTTAATTTTGTAAAAATATAATATTTATATATATCATAATTTTATTAAAATGTTATCACTATCAAAATAAAAATATAACACTGTTTTTTGTGATAATTGAAATGAATTTTTGAATGTACTCTTCCATGCATGTAAACGTGATTCGTTTAATCAAATAAAATTAAAGCGTCTCGTGAATACGCAAATGTTTCGACGAATTAATTTTGCCAATATGCAATTTTAACGTTGCCAATTTGAGAGGTTGTAAATCGCGCGTACAGAGAGTGATAGAATGCATTCGTAATTATAATAAATTTAATGCGTCGCATATTGTATCGTGTTAGAAGATGATTTAACGAGCCTACTGTGATTTATGGCAACTTCTCAAGCCGATTAAAATGGTCAACTGATTTCAACTAGTGGTTGAAAAATGCAAGAAAATTTATATTTATTCTTTAATAATGATATAACAGCTTTAAGTCGCTGAAATAGCTGAATTTAGTCAGAGTTTACAACTATCTACTTACAATTCTTTTTCTAACAATTAAAAAGTAATATTTTGGCTTTCATAAAATGCTATATTTATAATTGAATAACTATATTTTTACGACTATATTTATAAGAGAAAGAGAAGAGCCTTTTTATGTATTTAAAATTTTATAAATAAATTAAAAAATATATATAAGAGAAGAAAAAATTAATTATAAATCAATAAGTATAAAAACCGCAATTCTTTAGAAGATTTTATAAAGCATTTAAAGATTATCTAAATTACAAAAATATAAAATAATTATAATAATAATAAAATTAAGTAAAAAAGAAATTGAATTATTTTTAATGTATTTTAACAATAAGATTAAAAATTTATAATATTACGATATTATAAATTCTAAATCTTTTTCTCTTAGCATTAAATTAAATTTATAAAAAATTTATAAAAATCTTTATTAAATTAAATTATTGCAAAGACAGAGAAAAATAAGTATAAAAAGATTTTATAATTTGGATTATAAAATCTATTCTTATACTATATCACTAATAACATAAAAAGCAATAAATGTTATATAAAAATTAAAATGTAAAATGAGAAGAAAATAAAAAGAGAAATATATTAAATGTATTAGTTACATCGAAATATTTAAACTCAAAAATATTTAAAAAATAGAAGAAATATAAAATCTAACACATATAAAATTTATAAAATAAATCTGATTTGTTTTTGGTATATACATATGGATTACAGTTGCCATCTGTATAACATGAGACAAAGTCATGTAATTTATCGACTGTGAGTACAAACTCTTTTATAATTCATATATAATTATGATTACAAACTCATATATGATAATTTTTTCATATATTTTTTTAATATTAAGTAACGCAATTATTTAAAAATAGACACTGTGTAGAGACTAAATGTGTGCTATATTTCTATTCAGAGCTACAATGATCACCCTAAGTCATCAAGGTTCCGTGGTGTAGCGGTTATCACGTCTGCTTTACACGCAGAAGGTCGCCAGTTCGATCCCGGCCGGAACCACTTATTTTTTTTGTTATTACACTTGTATTAAAGACTTAATGGATATTGATTAACAATGTAAAAGTTAAGAAACATACAGAAAAAAAATGTACTTTTTTATTTTTCTTCATCTCTTAAAATTAAAATATAAAAACATAGAGTCTGAGATATTATTTATATGTTCTTTGCACATATATAGTTCCTTTTTAATTATGCTGAATTAAAATATAATATTTCTCTATTGTAAAAGAATTATTTTATTAATAAAATATAAGAATTATAAAAGAGTCTTTATATAAGAGAAGTCTTTATAAGAAAATTTTTATAAGAGAGAGCTATAAAATGGAGATTTTCCTAATTTTTTATATTCTTTTGTTTTAAAAATCAAAAGAAAGATCAAAGGAAAGTTTTTTAAAGCTTGACAAAATAAGAATCGCGTTGTAATATTGCGGTATTGGACGTCTCGGACAAAGGCCTGGGGAAGATTATTATGACCCTCATTTAACTCGCATGAGATTGTATCAACGTGATACTTATGTACACGCAAAAAAGAGAATAATATTATACAGTTAATGATTAATTATTATTTCTGCAGTAAGTACGCGTACATTAAGCGTTACGTAAGTTTCAGACTAAATGCTATATAATTTGCGAAAAAAAAGAATTTATTACAAAGTTGTAATTCTTATGTTTTACAAGTGAACGAAAAGTTCAATAATTATTATGTATATACGACTTTCTGTTTTAAGTAGCACGCACATAAGTTTCGAGATAATTTTGGCTTTAAAAAATCTCTTGCAAAACAATTTTATCGTGTGAAATATTTATGCAAATCTGACTTACTTTGTATATCTATTTCTTGTAAAATTTCACTGAGAAAAATAACTAAATTCATATGTGTCTGGTCTTCGATTGTTTCAATATTAAAGTGCGAAATTTTTATCCGTATGGCGGAACGAGAAAGACAATTCACGGGATTTTAAACATGCATCGATATTATCTCGCTCGCTATATCTCGTCGTCGAGAAATAAGATACTGAAAGACGTTCGGAATAAAAAAAACAGAACCTGCTCTGGTTGCAATGGTAAAGAAACAGTTGGCTGGGCGCAGGTGGAAGACCAGATGGTACGAGTTTAGAGAGACAGATGAATGAAAGACCGGAATGTTCTTTCTCTTTCTCTTTCTTTTTTGGAACATCAAGAATGCGACAAGTGAATGCAAGTGCATCAACCGAATATCAATTTCGATTTCCTATCGCGATCGGTAATGCCACCGACTGACCCTTTTCCCGCGACATCACTATACAAACATGATCGATTGATCTCGAGACATATAAGTATTGAATTGAAATTTCTTCAATGTAATCTGATTTTAAATTATATTTTAGATTGGAATCATAATATACGTCATATCATAATAACGTTCTCAAAAATTCTAATTTTCTATCAAATTCTTGTCAATTGGATTTTTATAATTCAAAAACATTCAAAAAAATTTATAACATTAAAATTGACAATCTCAGGGGATAGAAGTTATTTTAATTTGGATCGAATCTATTTGCGATCTATGTAAGAGATTCCACTGTGTTTAACTTAAAAGTTTTATTGTCTGAGAGCCACTCTCGTAGAAGTCTCTGATGAGCACAAATGGGGCATGAAACTTTCAATACCTGCTCACTTGAAAGTTTTGTTCTCTGAAAGTCCCTTTCGATGATAAAGCTTCAAGAGTATGGACATCGTTTTACAGACAAGAGATAAAAACCTTGTTTTTTAACATATAAAATTCTACCGAGAAAGAGAGAGAGAGAGAGAGAGAGAGAGAGAGAGAGAGAGAGAGAAAGAGAGAGAGAGAGAGATATATGATATATAATAATTATAATACAACATTAGCAATTCATAAAAAATAATAAAAGATAAAAATTTTATTTAAAGAAAAAAAAGAGATAAAAAGAAAGAGAAAAAATATTTTTTTCTATTAACTTTTACTTGGAATCTGAAAAACTAATATATCACGTATGCACATAAGATATATCAAGAAATATTCAATTTTAATTTGATATACAATGGAATATTTTGCTTTTCGTTCAAAAATATATATTAAATTTTTTAAGAGTTGAAAGATTACACACATTCAAGTCAGTTAATTATTTTCTTTTCTAAAGATTATTAGTTTCTCGAAAAATCACCATTCAATTCCGATCTCAAGCATGATACATATTGTATATTTAAAAGCTAAGAAACGCGCGCGGTACCTCGGAAATAATTTATAGTTACGATTTCACGGTATTATTTCGAGACTACGGCGCTGTTAAAGGACGATAACACGTGGCATGATCGTTCAGAAGTAGATGATCACCCATGAATAAGACGCAATTAGTGATGTACCACCCGCGTAGAATGATCAGTTTCAATGACGGGTTCACAACCGGGCACTCGATCCCTCCGATTTCTTCCACCCTTGCCACTCGCACATATCCTGCGGGGACTACCTGTTCGAAGAACCGTGAAATCTCGAGAAACCAGTCCTGCTACAACGTTAACATTGCCAACGACGTTCACCTGCAGTTTCTTTCGTTCGGTTCTTCATTCATGGCGATTGAACTTGACCCCGAATTTTTTTAATCCTATCCCCCCGATGAGAAATGATCTTATCCTTTTTTCCCGTAAATTTTCCCGTACAGGTGTCTACTCAAATCTTGTAAAAAAATTCCTTGAAAATTTGCTATTTTTCAGGTATTTTTGTTCCAAATTCCAAATAAAAAGAATAATATGCTTCGCGCCGAACGTGTTTATATACTGTATCCTTTACTTCGCGACAAAATAATATAATAATAATTTTTCTCTACACGAAGAAAATACAATAATAAAGCTAGAATATGTAATATTTGTAATCGTAAAATATATTAACATACCTATGTATAAAAAATCACGCCCGATATTTTTGTTCAATAATATATAAACGATTATATACGTATTATCTTTTACGAATAAGGAATATTGCAATTATTCAAATATTTTGATGTACAAATAATCATTAACAAACAATAGAACAAATATAACTTCATCTCATTTTTATAGTTTGTATAGAAAGGGTCATTAATAATTTACACATAAATTTGTGCACATATATTTTCTATATATGTATATGTAAAATATATAAATATATTGATATACATAAATTCATTTATAAAGGCATTAATGACGTCTTCTGTATATATGCACAATTGATTTATTATAGTCGAGCGGAGATACGAGCGTCTCAATATCTTCGGTATCTCGAATAATTTAATTGTTTAATTAATATTCTAATAATTTTTACACATTGAACTTTTTGTAAAACTATCGTAGAATTTTCAAGCGCTTAAAATATGAAAAGAAATACAAAAAAATCATCAATAAACAAAGCAAAACGTAGTAAACTTGACATTTCAGTTTGTCTTAAGCCATTCTTTTTGTTAAATAGTCAGAACTATTTGTTTAGTTTTATCAAAAACTCTAGAAAAATGCTTTATTAAAAATAAAGCCAAAACTCTCAAATTAATGAAACAAAAATTAATGAGTTTCCACGAAGTGAGACGCCAGTTTCACACACATGGCTGACTATTTACAAGATGAAAAACAAAATTATTAATAAAAGAATTTTCGAAAAAATTTCCTGAATCCCAATAAAATTCCACGAGACTTCCCTGATTTTTCTAGATACCAAAAAATCCTTGAATATTCCCAGTTTTCTGTATTTTTCCAGAGATTTTTGCCAGGAGTAAACACTTTGCCGTAGCACGTGTACGTAAGAAATTTGTTACACATATAATATATATGTAATATTGAATAATGCAATAATAAATTACATTTCTTATGATAAAATTCATGTCTTGCTAAGTTTACACGAAAATTTATCTTTGATCTCACATTAATTTTTACAAAATTATTTTAATTATTAAATTCCTTTCTGTAAAAAAACCTAAAATTCTACAAAAAAAAAATTATTTATAAATTCCGGGTTATAACTAATACAATTTTAAAGGCTACATTTTCAATAAATATTTACTTTTTTGGATAACTTTCTAAACCATAAGACTCACTATCTAATTGGCGAGCAAATAGTAAATAATAAGTAATACAAGTTTCTTTTACTTTTTATTCTTCTTTTCTCAAAATGTCTTTAATGTCAGAGATGGTAGTCAAAAAGGCAATACTTCTTGTTGCCAACAGTTTCGAAAGAGCATTTTACTTCTTCCGCTCGACAAAGGATGCGGAACCAAAGTGGAGAAGTGGAAGAGAAGATGTTGGCAAACGCAAGGAGATGCATCCACGGGCGGAGCTGCATCTCACCGGTGCAGCGAACGAGAGAAAAATCGATGCATCCGCGCTCAGCTGAGCGCGGCTGCTTGGAAATTCGGCCGTGTCTCGAGAACACGCGAATTCGGAACGGTATTGAAACTTGAAACACGACGGGGTTGAAACAATTGGCACACACGATTAGCCGTCCCGGCGGCGACTACGTTTCCGCGTGCAAATTTAGACAGCATACGAACTAAATCTCATTTGAATTTAAAAATACGTTCCCGTTCGCGGCGAAATACCTAGGAAAACTTGACGCGTACCTTCATGCATACACATTTGCATTAAGAAACGACTGCATTCTCTCCTCGACTGTCGTCGAAATTGGACCAGTTACCATATCAGAACTTTTAAACATTCATTTTGAATTAAATACTTTTCATCGCAATTATTCTACAAATGCTTGAAAGGAGAAAAAGAATAAGACATTTTGTTATATAACATATGAATATACTGCTCTAATATTTTGTGACATATCTTTCACGATAAAATGATTAATATAATCCATTTATAAAAATTTATAGATATTCAAGATTAAATGCATAGCTTATGAATATGCTTCTCTACACATTCCTACCTGGTTATTGCAATAGGTAAGTTGCACTGTATACATTAAATATACAATACTTTAGCCGGCGCGGCGTTTGCACACGGTTTCACTGCTCTGTTTCGAATGAATGTTGCGAAGAGGTAAAACACGTGGATTTGCATAGGCACGTATGTAAGCATGTGCATATGCATGGCGTTAGACAGATGTTAAATGTCCGGCACGAACGCCGCCAATGCAACGTGGTACGCATCTAAATTAATTTTGCTCTCCGTGATAAATGGTTGCTATAAGTATCCGACAAATTGCACGCACAAAGTAGTACTCAAAGAAGCGGCAACTCGCAATTACGCGCACTCTCATTGAACCACGTCAATCTCGTAAAGATATTGCAAAGAAATTTTTTATACTCCATTCAACATATCGTAATTGCACGTGCATACAAGTTTCCGCTATGATTCATTCATAATTAATAATAATACGATAGTATTAATCGTGTAAATAAAACTTTAGCACAAAAGAGAAATATTTATCACTTGTCATTTTACTCTTTTCTAATCTATCATCAAAGATGATAAATTCAGTGATCAATACAGTGGCATATCTTTTATATCGTATCGTAAAAGCTGTGACCAGATAGTTCTGATTAATGCAAACATGACATACATTAGCTATCTTATCTTATCGTAAGCCAGTTTTTTAGCAATGTTATTCAATTATATTATAACTTATGAGAGAGAACGTAGTTTAATGAAATTTCTATTCACAGCCAAATTATATAAATATATCATAGACAAACAAGATTGAATTTTATGCATTTTGTATACATGCAGTTATCATAAGGAAGCGTCTCTAATTCCATTATTAATAAAATTCCATAACAATATAATCATTTAAAATAATGATTGTGCGTTTAAAATAATTATTTCTCAAGCAAGTAATTATTTCATCGAGTTGCCGATTAATTATCCGCGTTAGAAATTTATATTTGAATATATAATTTTTTTAAAGAGATCTTTTTTATCAATAATAAAAAGAATAACATTATCTCCATTTTAAAACCATGATATTTGAATGCAATGACAAAAATCTTTGGCCATAAAATAAATTTCTTAAAATTCTCTGAATAAAAAATTTAAGTCCTTAAAATAATAATTTTTCAATTAACAAGTAATTATTTCCATCAAGCTCAATCGCTTTACTAAAAACGCATATTTTATGTGAATTTAATGTATAATTTTTTAAAGAAACGTAATCTTTTCTACTAATATTATAAATACACAAAGTCGTTATTATCTATTATGTAACGTTTAAGGCCGCGATATTTTTTAAATGTATAATAATAAAAATCTTTTGCGATAAAAAAAATTGCTCAAAATTCCTTAAAATACCTTAAAATAATAATATTTCGAGCAAATATTATTTCTGTCGAATTGCCGTTAAAAATTTATATCTTGTAGAAATTTAATGTATAAATTTTTTTTAAGAGATATAACCTGTGAACAAAAAAGTTACTACCTTCGCAGCATTTTAACGCTGCATTTTTGAATGCATTAACGACGCATATCGTTTGCGATAAGATAATATTGCCGAAGTATCTTACCTTGTGACGCCCGAAAAAAATATGCGGTTGCACGGAAGTGTTCAGTGTCGATGCTTCAAATTGAATCCATGTTCACGGCCGTTGCAGCGTCATGCATGGGGTAGATTAACACAGAGTTTCCTATAAATATATAAATGATCCATTAGAGTTCCCTATAAATCTTGTATACTTGTATAGGGTTTATTAATGTCTTAGCAGTTAACACTTTATATGTTACTAGTCACTAGACATTATTGATCGGACGTGTATTTAAATATTTGTACTTTATGACTGTTCGCTAAATAATAATATTTAAAAAAACTATAATTTAATATTAATTAATATCTTGAATATGTGTGTATGTGTGTGGATTATTTTATCTTCAAATCTTATGTCTGTATGTGTGTTTTTTTTGTGCATATTGAACATCTTATAAATACTAAACTTTTTCAGAGTTTTGAATTATTATTATCGAATATTGACATAGGTATACGCCGATTGAAAATGCCTAGTGATTTTCCATGAATGTTAACTCCCTATAAGCGCATAATATTATATAATATTTAAAGTATATTCTTAGAATATTATATCTTCTAAAAATATATCTTGAATAGAGCTCATTTAATAATCCGTAATATATTTCGATATTATTGCATGAAAAAACGTAACAATTCTATTATTACCCTATTATAATTACGATAAAACAGCATAATCCAACGTTTAAATATCGTTTGTAACTCTACAATGGATTTCAAACTTTTATTGTAGCATGAGAATTCTGTCCGATGGATTTTCGATAATATTCAAGAGGAAAAAGATCAAATCAGTAAAAGAGAAAAGTTTACATTCTTGTTCTGTCTCTGGCAAAAGGATAGAGAGAGAGCATCGATAAGGTTTTAAAGTGTTCTATAACATGAACGTTGTTGCCCAGCAATTATTTTTACGTGCGAAAATCTGCGAATTAACTACTTTATAACTACTTTATACGTACTTCTCTCTGCTGTTCGACGTTATCTAATGGCTTGTAAACTTCCACATGGTTGAACTCGAGGCACGCGTTAGTCA
Organism: Anoplolepis gracilipes; assembly: GCF_047496725.1. NCBI lineage: Eukaryota > Metazoa > Arthropoda > Insecta > Hymenoptera > Formicidae > Anoplolepis > Anoplolepis gracilipes. The sequence goes on from NC_132985.1 coordinate 2,157,847, forward strand.
AAACAAATATCGGGCAAGACAATACGGCTTGAAAACACCAACAAAAACGCGTAACCGAGTATCACTTACCGAACTTCTCGGAATTCGCTCGGCTCCGAACTCCGAAGGCGCAGCTGCCTAGGACGCCTGTGCCGTGGTGGGAGTAGCTTAGCCGTCCGGCAGAGCTCGTGGCGCGCGGCGCGCGGTGCGCGCGACGAAGAGAGGGGATAGCGGGATACGCATGTCTCTGTCTCTCGCTACGGCCCGTTCAGTCTCAGTCCGAGTTCGGCGCGCAACCGGTACGCTGCGTCGTCCTAGGCGTGCGTGCGCGCGCGAGTTTTCAACACACATCTCTTCGCCAATGCGTTCTCCGTCCGCGTCGACGTAATATCGTACTGACGTTGCACCGCTCCTCCGTTTCCCGTCGTCCGTCCGTCTGTCTGTCTGTACGTCGCGCGGAATCGCGGTCACCGGGTCGAATTTCGAGAGAACCAGGTCTCGTCGAGCGCGAGAGACGTCCCCGTCTCGTCGCGCCGAGTGCTCGACATGCATAGGAAGCCGCCAGCGACAGGATCGTCGATCGAGTCGCGCCTCCCGTGAGGCGGTGGAACCGGAAGCTGTCCTTGGACCCGGAACCGGCAAAATGAGGTGAGTAAACCGATCGATATGACTCTCCGCTCTTTGGTCGTCCGCCATGTCCGTTATGCTTGCGCTAATTTTCCAAGCGATTCGAAAATCACGTGATCGACGTCACGGTGACGAAGGACGCAAATCGCGTCGGACTTCAAACGATTCGGAGCGCGCGAATATACCGTGGTTATCTTCTCCGACCGTGAGGAGGCGGACGCGGATGTTCCAGTTTCGAACTCGCGTGCGATTATTGATCGTCCTGTGATCCTGGGAGCCGTCGTTCTCCGAGATGCGAGCGCGACTTTTAATTGACAGTTTGATTTTTCCAAGCGCAGATGATGATCGCGGTGAGTTAGTATGTTAGAAAATTTGACGTCGCTATTTTTTTCGCGCTTATTAACGGACTTTGCGCGAAGGCTCGATGAACGTTATTAACGATTAATACTAGAATATGAAAAATTGCTACGGCGGGTTATAATTTCCGCTAATTAACATGCCGATAATCACTCCGACATAAATCAAGCGTCAAATTGTGCTGTTGCATCGCGGCATTTCTACTACGATATTTGTATCACGGGTTACTTGAATATCGATGCAATCGCGCTAATACGTCGGATAATACGTGTTACGTACAACGCAGCTGTCGTTAGATACACATGCATCATGAGTGTTCCGAAGTATATAACACAAATATTCGAGCAATAAATTATTCGAATTTTCAATTGATAAAGTGAATAAGGAGTAAGTGGAACATTTTAATTACGAAGATATTTTAGTATAAGCAGGTGCGTAATATTCGTGAATATTTGGATAGTTAATTGGTAGCCATTTTGAATATTCATTTATTTTAATTCGAGTATATTAGCAGTATAGTATCTATAGCTAATCAGAATATCTAATAGATAGAATATCTAATTTTTATATACAATATATAACTGTAAAAAATATAACATTTTAATCAATTATTAATTATATACTTATAAAATTTCACATATATTTAGAGTTAATTAAGAGACCAATTTTCCAAATAAAAATACCTAGCACATTTAAATAATGAGTGGATATTTTTGTAGACTTTTGCTTCGATTAAAAAAAAAACATAGAAGCTTATTGTAAAAATATTCTAAAAATATTTTAAAAATAATTTTTTATAAAGTTATGAAGCGATATTATTAAAGAATAACCATTTTTGATTTGATATTTCTATTGCTTTTATTAGAAATTTATGTAAAATATATTATAATTATTTTTATTATTAACAAAAAAAATATATATTTATAAAAATATTGATATCAATTTTTAAATAATTTCATATTTAATCTTTTTCTACAATTATCAGTTAAATACGAATAACACATATGCTCGCATATGTATGTATTTTGTTGCAAAGGCGGTTAAAATTATAATAATATTCAGTGATGGTTATTAATATTTTCCATAATTTTCTTTTAATTCTCATCTCTCGGCAAAATGATTATAATCATATCATTTGTGTTCGTGTATCACGCAGGTACGCTGTAATACTTATTGTCAATATAACTTAAATGCACAACAAATAAAATATTGACCGATTTATTCACTTATACGTCATGCGCGACTGTGGTTAGGCCCGAAATAACGTTTGAGCATGGATTATGCAATTTCGCGGCAATTGGATGTTCAGCCGCATTGATCGTGATTGCTTGCAAACCAATAATCTCAGAAAGCAGATTAAGGTCATTCTAATACGGGTCTAAACGTCATTTCCTATCCCGCCATTCCCGAGAATTGGAAATCAATGATTGCATTGCTCTCGTATTTGCAAAACACACAATCACGTTCGTTTAATTTTTCTCGTAAAAGATAAAATTTTATTTTCTATTGACGACCGATATTGAACGATCAAATATCAATATGTTTGACAATGGATTTTGCAACGTAAAATTAAATGATAAACGGACGCAAATATAGTCGACTATATTTGTAAAAATTTAACATCATATAGTTGTAAACGTCGGTTTTTTTTTAATTCGATTTGAAAAGTATTCTTTCAAAGATCCAACGATAAAAAATTTTGAGGTAATTAAGGATCTTAATTAAAATTTCAATTAAATTCTTTTAAAGAATGTAGAATTAAGGCACTTTATTACGTACAGTTTTTTTTAGCATTTATAAATAATACTTGCTTATTGTATGTATGGAACTGATACGCATAATAAGATAACAGCTTTTTTTTTTACAATTTATTTCAGGTTAATGGACTAATAGAGCTAATAACTTGTCTTAAAATAAGAACATTGCTGCTTTCCGAGTCAGAGAAAAAACACAATGCAGTTTTTATCGTAAGCGAGACCAATTTTCCTCCGGTATCCGACAAAAGGCGCACGTCTACCGGGACGTTGTCGATTAATTATCGTCTTAATTAGAGGGACGTGATTTATTATTCGTTTTTTAATCATCAGATTCCTCACGAAGCGCAAATTTTCTATCTTATTTCCCGGCGTTCAATTAAAGCAACAATGTAAAAATGACTTTTGATAAAAGCGTGTTGAACGTGAGATTTTGAGCAAGTGTTCAAGATATCGACCAAGTCTGTCCCTCTCAACGACGATGACGACGTTGACGCTCTCTCGAAGGGCGATAAATTATTCCGCGACCCCGGAAGCAGGATAAACATTTGTCGAGCGGCATGCTTTATTATTTATACGATCCTTTGTGAATGGTCAATAGAATCTTCACGACCGTGTTGCGTTACGTACTATATGAATTTACAGTCAGGTCGCACAAAATGGTACAACACAACAACGCTTGTAACGCGACGTCGAAAAAAATGGATTGTCGTTTGTGTAATGTTTGATGTAAACTATATATTTAATGGTTTACGTGGAATTGTTGTTAGCGAACTTCCGCCAATAATATCATCAAGAATCGGAATTTATTTTCAGCGCGCGAGAAACAATATTGTTTCTCTCTCTTATTTGCATATAATACGTAATATAATTTTAAATTAAAATAATATTTTTTTGATGATTGCGTTTGATAAATTTTATAAGAATCAAATTAATGGACATTTTTATATTAATTAACAAATTATTGAGATTATTATATAATTAAGAAATATATAATTTTTTAATTAAATTTTGTTATTTTGCAAAAATGTTCTTACAACATATCTCACATACATCATTTTGGAAATAAACTTTTTTTGATAATTTCTTAAAAAGAATATCTGCAATAATAAAATAATTTCTGTAAATAAAGTGATCTTACAGATATTTTCCTATACATATATATAAACTTTTTTTTAATGAATTGATTAGCCAATTTGATATAAAAAGGTATATACAAGACGGAATTTTTAGTTTATTTAATTAAAATATTTAATGTGATGTAAAAATAAAAAATTATGGTTAATTGTTTCTCTTTTTTCAAGAAAAAAATTTTACTGTCAATAATATATTAATATAATAATACATATATTAATAATATATTTTAATCATTTTGTTACGTTTCTATTTATCTACATCTATTTCAGTTCTGCATTAATTTTAAGTGCCATTGCTATTGCTCTGATTCCAGGTATCCGGTAAATAAGGACGTGCAATAACAAGAATGATAAAAAGTTATTTGAAAACCACAGAGCGTGATTTGTATCGTGATCGAAAGTGATTTCGCGAAGGGATTAACCGACGACAACTATATTTATTTATTTAAACGGTGAATCGATCGTTGCGAAATCGATCAAATTTGACGCGAAAAACCAGAGACCGCGCGAAAGAAAGAACTCTCTCGTCCGAGAGAGATCATGGTGTGATCATTCGTGTGCGATCGAGAAAGAGATCTCTCGGGAGATCGACGAGATTATCCGGTGATTGTGTGATTCGGTAGTGATCGGTTGTGGTGCTGGTGCTTATTACGTAGCTGCAAGTCGGAGATCCATTGGCGCTTAGACTTCATCCTCATCGGTTTACTCATGCTGGGAGTGCTGAAGCGGCGCTGGAAGCCATCGAAAAGGTAAATAAACATAATCATAGCCTGTTGACGATTTATTATGTCACGTTGTATCGAGCAGCTTTGTGAATAAATCCTTTATTTACAACGAGTAATCAAAAAAGATTGTGATTGTGACAGAAATATATTTATAATTATTGTATGTGTGTGTGTGACACTATAGTGATTAATTATAACATATGTATCAAGAAGGAATATTGAATTCAGATGTGTACCATATTAATGAAACCTTTACAAATATATATATACCCTAATTGTTCAACGACTGCACAGCTTTTTTGATTACCTGATTTAAATGAAAAGTTTAATCAGATGAATCTGTTCTTTTTTGTGTACTTTATATATATGTATATTTATTTTTTTGCTTTAACTCTTTAACTATTAATAATCATATATTAGGTGATGGAATTACACTCTTTGTACTAGGTTATTAATAATAATGTACTTTCTTGTGCGAGAGAGAAAGAGAGAATGAACGTAAAGAAGCGATAGACTTTTACAGAGGAAGATTAATAATCTTTCTTTCGTAATCAAAAATTCTTTCAACCTGAAGAATCGCGAAGTGAATTTAATATTTAACTTCTCTTGGAGAGTTTTTCTTAATTAATACATTAAATAACGAATATAAAAATCAGCAGCGCTCTTCTAAAACGTTCTTTTGCGAATCTGTTTTTTTTTTTTTTTTTTATATATATAGTTGATATAATTTATTTAAAAAACATAATTGTACTTTTATTTATTGCGTCATTTTTAAAACGTAGAGCATGCTCGAAATTATTTTTAGCACGTGTTTAATGACATCCTTTTAACGACAATTCGAAACGTCAGCATAACCATTAATTGTTTTCCATTTGATCGCAATTAAAAATATATCTTTACATGCGGCGACTCAATTTTATTTTCGTTTGATATTGTGAGGGTATATTTTTCTGCAGTATTATTTAATTTATTTATGCTGAAATTATTTTTTTTTTTGTATTGGCATGCAATATGATTTTTTTATGTAACCAATATATATAAGCCGTTCGATTGATCAACTTCACTGTTTGTATTTTTTGAATTTTAATACGTTAATTAAAACTCCCATTCTGTATGTGTTCTGGTATTAAAATTAATTTACAAAAAGTACAGTTAATCAGTTTGATTTCTGAGAGATTCATAATATTATTTTTATTTTGCGATATTAAGTGTGACTTGATTATAATATATATTAACATTTAAATGAGACAATTTATTAGTTTTTCATTCTCTTAACATATTTTATATATATATATTAAGAGAATGAGAAACTAATAAATTGTCTCGTTTAAGTGTCAAATATATACATATGTATATATACTTGTCGAAACAATTTAAAATACATAATTATAATGCGCGTACAATTGCTCGACATTGCCAGGAGACGAGCGAATCAAACGGCTGTCGCAAGCCATATCGACAGCGCGTCAACATTGCAATTGACGTTGCAATTTCGCAACTGCCGAGGGTTAAATCACCTCTCGAGGGATTAATACGTCATGTAGCATCTTAAAAAAAAAAGCAATAACCGCAATCAACGTTAATCTTTATTCATACGTGATAAATTATGCTAACGGTTGATGTCACCGCGCATATGCATGCTCGAGCAACATTATTGACAGTTGGATAAATAATTCCGTGCGAGGGACGAGGTGACGCGACACATGTGATTACGTATTGCCGCGTGTTGCCTAGCTTAGCATAATGAGTCTCGTCGAGGCCAATTCGAAGGAATTATTACAACACCTGCTGCGCGCCAGGCCCTTTAATTAATGCCCGTCTCAGGTCGCCGTCGCGCGAAGCGAGACGTCAATGTGGAAAAAGCGGTAATACCAGAGGCGCCGCGATAACGCGGAGAGCAACATGAGGAACTGCGTGCGACACGTTGAGTATAAATTTTCTCATGAACATCTCCTAACGCGCAGCTCGCGATTAAGACTTCTATCTCTCGCTCGCGAGTTATCGATGATGCTTCCGTGGATTATAATCGCGTCTGCCGCTAATTGATAACCCAGAGCAGATACATCACGGCTTTATTAAACGCCATTGCAATCTCCGCGGGAGCTACTTGCGCGATGGATTGATGTTTTACTTTCTTTGCAACGATGTAACGCATTTTTAATACTGTTCTTCGAGATGTATTAAATTTAATATTCAAATCCAATTTCTTGTTATTAGAAACAGTGCAAAGTTAGAAATATTGCCAAAGAGAAGTGAAAATATTATTTAAAAATAATATTTTAATAAATAAAAATATGATATGAAATAGCAAAATATAGGTATATAATAGGAATTACGAACGTGATAGAAATTTTTTTTATAGATATATAACAATTAGCATACAAAGAAAAATTGTAAAATTAGATTAAAAATATTTTAAGAAAATTTTTATGAAAAAACAATATCAATTATCAATTTTATCATTTTTTTATTACATTTTTATATCAAGATTTCATGTAAAATTGGACATCGACATTTCGCGTTCTAAGAATGACAGACACATTTTATATTTCTAATCCAAGCTAATACTCTCTTACTCTGCGTAAATAATGCCAGCATATATACGCAAAATAATTATCGAACCGTCATCCTCCGCGTAGAGATAGAGTGAAAACACACGCCGGGAAAGCAGCGGGTAGCCGGAAATTTATGGCACCGAGCGGGATTAGTTACACGAAGTGCGCTTTTCAAGGCAGCTTTTCTGAAGCTCGACGGCAATTAATTCGCGCGCGGTTTCGAGTCCACGTCGGCACGCAGGAATTTACGCGCACGACATTCGCGCACAGAGAGAGGAAGTTATACGCGGCGGCGGCGGCAAGCTAATTTTAGAAGTATCACCGCGACCGATCTTTTCTTCCCGAGAGCATAACCGCTTAAGCTAGAATGTAGCTGCATTTATGATGTTGTCCTTTCGTATTCCGCGTAAAGAGAATTGCGGAGGAATGCATTTTACAATTTATTGTAATATTTTTTGAACATTGGAATGTATTACTACATGTATTAGGATGTTTTTAAAGTAATCGATGCAATTGAGTTGAGGCGTCTGACGAGAAATAGTCGCTAATTAACATTTATGTACTGCGCATAATGTTGAAAGATCTCATATAATCATATGTATATATGTATATTTGAGAAATTGTAACATATTTCTTACATTGTAAATCATTTCTATGAAAATTTGTATAGCATTTGATCAACATTTCGATCGTATCTTTTTTTTGTTAAGCTGCATAATTTTTTATATTTTTATATATATTTTATATATTTTTTAATGTCTTTGGAACTAATTAAAAGGTGCACGTTTATTATTTATTTTTATATTTTTAAAAAGCTTAAAATTTTTTTCTTTTTTTTTTTTTTGAAATATTTATAAAATTTTTCGTGATATTTTTTTAAAATAGTATATTTTTTTATAAAGTTTTTCTTTTCGTAGTGGAAAATATATACCAGCTACCTGAAAAAAATACAGCTCTGAAGTTTCAGAGAACTCCTGCAAAACATGCTGTATAAATGTTATTTACAATGTAAATGTACCGCGGCGCAGACTAAAAATTGGCACTGTAAATTGCATTGGATTTACTGATAACACCGGTTAGCGAGCCAGAGTTAAATGCAATTTCCACAAACAGGCTTTCTATCGTCGAATTGTGGGGAATGCGTGGAAAATAGAAGGCAAGACATAGAAAGTCCCGAGTACTAATGAAATTACGTTTGTCGGATGCTCGGGGAGCCATTAGCACTTAAGATTTTACCGGAGTAGTCACGGGTTAAATCGAGACCGGTTTAGACACGAAACCGATGCTCGAATAGACAGCAAACGAAGTGGAAAACTGCACGTTTTCGAGTGATTTAACCCTTTGCAGTTCCATGTCGAGGTGCACTTGATATATCCTGATTCATTCGTACTGATATTTTTTGAACACACATTTGAAACTAGAGATTCATATATAGAAATTGATTAATATAATTTTGATAAATTTGTGAATTATAACATCATAAACAGACAAAAATAACCCGTGTATTTATATATGTATTTATATGATAATTCGAAAAAATTGATAAAGTGAATCTGTCTATAGTATCGAAAGAGTTAAATTTATTGATTTTATTAATCTTTTAATTTCTCTGGGAATAAATATCATTTTGCTAGATATATGGCTTTAAATCTTCTATAAAGCAGATGACAAGTCAAATTATGAACAGAATATTAAATATCGAGTGATTTTTCAAAATGTCCTTCGGTTGTAAAGAATTGAAAAGCTTCACCCTTCTTCCGTTCTCGTTTTGAAACCGCGTTCCATGCGTCCCCAGTTTGACACGTGTTTATACAGTGAGTCCGATGTTCGTTCGGGCCATCGCTCGTGAAAGTCATGCTATGCATGTGTTTCGAGCTACATTTTGTTTTCGAACCACGAATGCATACCAATGCACCGCAATTTATCAAGCACGTGCGTTAACTGGACTGCCAGGGCTTATTAAAAATTTTACGCATTCTATATGAATGATTACGCCGTTACGAAATTTTGTTTATTTTTAACATCCAAATTTCCTTGTTACAGTAATAAAAAATGTAGGTTTAAAAAACCATGTAAAAATATTTTAAAGATACTTTTCTTTTAATCCAAGATAGTTCAACATTCACGAACATTTTAATATTATATTTTTTTTATTTCTTATTTTTTTGTAAACATTTTAAATTTATTTTTAAAACTATATTAACGCAATATTACATTATTTACATTTTACTTAACATTCGCGAGTATATAAATTGATATAATACAGTTATGTAATATGTATTTGTGTATAAAATAATTATTTATATAAATTATTCTGTTGGAAATGACAAGTTATGTCATCAGAAAAGTGTATTAGCATTTTTGGAGAGGGCAATGACAGGACCAGTTGGCGAGCAGTAGGGTCAATGCGCTTTCTGATGCTCGAAACAGGTGGAGTAGCATTTTTTTAAGGATGATGATGAAATTTTTTGTAAAATGCATCTGCTAAGAGACGATCATGTTTCGTTAATGTGCAACGTTTTAATGCAATATTTTCGATAACATTTTTGGTTATATGACGAAATAAAAGAAATTAAATCGATTACTTCTCTTTTTATTAATGATTAATCATAAATATTTAAAAAATGCAAGCGCAAGAGAAATATTTTATAGAGTTGAAAATTAATTCGACTGTATTATCTGCATTCTAGCAATAAGTTTTGATCGATGTATGAACTATCAGAGTTTGTTTAATTCATCTAGGGATTTCAAGCTTAATAGAAATTGTGCCATAAATTGTTTCAATTGAACCGCAAACTGGCTGTGGCAATCAATGCATAAGTAACATTAATCAAATCAATAATTAATACACTTAAATCAATGGTTATATAATTAAATTTCTATCAATATTCCGATATTGTACCTATATATGCATTGATTTACGTTCTCCAGAGCGACGCGAAATTAGTAATTACGTTTGAAAATGAACGATGTATAAGTGTGCATTTTAGAATCATTTGCGAAATGCGCGCACAAACTTTGCGTCGTAATTGATCATCACGCGATCAAAGGTCTTGTGCGAACTTTATGAGATATCACGTTCTGTATACTTGAATCGCTATCATTATTCGTGTAATAATTGCTCTGTAATAACGAAACAGGTTGATGCCAAAAACTATTAAATCTGTCTCGTTCTATAGAAAATAATGAGGAAAGATGTAAATAAAAAAAAATATATATATATAATTACGTGAAAATAAATCTTCGTAGAATCTTACATTTTCATTAAATATGAATTAATATAAAAAAATATTTATATCTTTGATATGTTTTTCCGATTTTTGTAATATTTGGATATTATTATGAAAACGGATATTTATATATATATATACACGAATACAATTTTAATCTATTTTATAAAGAGTGTTAAAAGCGTTAAAAACAGTCAGTATTTAATTTTTTTTTTTTGCGATAATATAGTATATTTTGATTTTTTTCGGCTCGCAATTTCTGACAGCGAATTTCTCAATTAATATGTCGGACGAAAATTACACGATGATTGCGATACGAACCAACAGCACGGGGACGTCGAAAGCCGCAGAGCTGACCGACTACGAGAATAGTTTTTGGCTTACGATAGAGGGTGGATATATAGGTTGCGGAAAATGTAAATCATGCGGGACATGCGGGAGATGCACCGAGCGTGCGATGTCTCAACGAGACGCTCACGTTTCTCCATCGCATCGTCGCTCTTTCTCGTCGGAAGTCTCTAGAGACGTGTACTACATATACTCGCGATGACACGGCCATAGTAAATGAATTTGGCGGCGTAAACGCTCTTTACGTCCGCAAAACACGGCCGGTTGTTGAAATGAATATCCGTGTCACTAGCAAAACGGAAAATTAGTCTGTGGAACACTCATTTTCATAATCGTTGAGCGGACATCTCGACAAGAATATATTTTCTTAAAATTAATTTTCTCATCATATAATTAGACGTACAATAATAACTCATCTATAAGTGTTATAAGTGCAAATAAAAGTTTTTAATTCTTACAATTATATATAAACAAAAATCTATTTGAAAATTTATTTAATAAAATTAATTTGAATTATGAATTTTTATCCGTTTGATGTCAAAGAAAGAGAGAGAGAGAAAGAATAATTACTATTTTATTAAATTTTATTCGTATAACGTAAAGGTAAGAAATATTTTTTCTTCATTCTCTTTGATGTGTTTCCGCAATTTCATAGTATTGCGTCTGTAGAACTCGACATTTCTTTCTAAAAAAACACGTAGGGTAGAGCGACATTGTTGAATTTGTCGAGATCGTCGGAATTAAATGGAGCGTCACCGCCCGAGTTGGAATTCGCGAGTCGCGCGAATAAAGCGTGGGTGTTATGCACCGACTAATTCGCTAATTGGAGGGTGCAGGGACGTGCAGCAAATTGGACCAATACGGAGCAAACGGTGCCTATAAATACCGCATCGCGCGAGTTGCGCACCATCTTCGACGGGGGCTCAGGCCGCGTTCTCCACGTTAATGTATGTGGTGTTCCGGAATTTATAGCACCGATTATACGGACGGCTAATGAATACACGAGCGGCGGGCACGTTTAGAACTTTTTGATTGAACCATGAATCCGTGAGCAGGCCGGCGGATTTACGAGCTCGTCGTCCCTACGAGATACACTCTATCCCATCAATTTGTTAACGCCAGCTCGATCTGGTAGCGGTTGTATCAGATCGATTATTTTCGCGAAACATTTTATTTTTTATCAAAATTATATCAGAAATTTTTATCAAAATTATATAAAAATTTTTGGCTACATTTTTTATTTGGAATTTAATATATGTGTGTTATGTGAATTATACTTACAAGTGAATGAATAAATCTTTAATGTTACGCGTTGCGTGACAACAATGATGAATCATGCGTTGGACAATGGTAACACGCAATGTCTTTATCGTAAATATACGTTGCAAATAATTTTTGCACTGTTATAAACCGATGACTAATATTTCGTAATCATTATTTGAATCTATTTAAGGTAAAAAAAAGAGCACCTTTTTTCAGCGGAAATGCGAATTGTTTTCGCTCGGAAACGTTTCCGTGTTCCCGCTCGACGGTTCGCAGATTAACGGGAGCGATATGTTTGAACGTGCCACCGTGTATATAACGGTTCGAAGGGGGAACTCGGAGGGAAAACGCGGCAGAAACCCGCTATGTACATACTCACCCTCGAGATAATACCGGGTGGCGCACACGCGGACGCGCTCCTATAAAAAGTTTTTAACGACCTTTCTAAATGCATTCGGTGCCTCGTCGCTACCGTCATCGTGCGACAAGAGCATCCATTAGACTGGCGTTACGCGTTCTGTCGCGTCGAAGTGCGACAAAGACGGCTCGACGCATCCAGAGAGTGTTCTTTAATAGGCAATAACTAATTTTTAACAGCCATCGTTTTTCATATAAGTAGATCATCAAAATGGAATTATTACTTGCTATTAATTTTTTACAGTTGTACTAACGTACAACTATAAATATACTTTAACTTATAGTCTTTTTTATTAAATTAATCATTTCTAAAAATAATTTATTAATTACATTAAGGCATCTTTCCTCATTTTTTTGTCGTCGAAAACGTGTTTTTTTCAAATTGTATCATAATAATATCTTGATAAATTAAGATTGTACGATAATTAATTATTTCTAGGTGACAAGATAAATGAGGATACAGTAGGACGTATAAGATATTAGAAATAACTCATGGTGAAATAGTTAAATACTCGAAGCCATATATTTGACTCTCCGACGTAAGGGCTTTATAATCACCTCCCTTCGCGCTCCATACAAAATTAGCGTCTGATTCAACGACGCAGGTAAAATCGAGTGTTCTTTCGTCGTGTCGGGTAGATGAAAGGTCGAGGCTTTTCTCGTACGCGCGTCGAAAAAGGTAATGACTTGTTTCGAGCAAAGATCGACGATTGCGACATGGCAGAGTGGGAAAGAGAAGGCTCTGTGACACACTGTTCATTCTCAAACTCTCGCCATTCAGACCGTAAGAAATGTTGCAATCCATTACGTGCGATTCATTCATGAAAATGTGACCGGCGCACCTTCTACGTTTCGACCATCCTTTACAGCGACATAAATGGAAATGATTCCGAGGACTGATACAAATTGATTTTGTTGGGAAAGATTTATTTATAAATTGCATTTTTTTTAAATTATTTTTTAAACCTAAAGTAATTACAGTCGTTAATAATTTTATTGATTTTTTTTTTTTTTTAGAATGAAAGACAATCACACTTAAATTAATCGCGAAATAAATTAATTGATTTTGGACTTTCAGATTGATTCTTTATAGAATAAAATAAGACTCGGAAAATAATAAATATTCATGATAGATTTCCGCATAAGTTGACAGAATTTCATATTTAATAATGATTTATTTGGTCGACTATTAATGAAATAAAGTCATGTGTAAGAAAATATGATATTTGACAAAAGTATTAGAGAAAGTATAGAGAGTATTGTTTGGTATGTCGGAACGCGAGCAGCTCGTGCGAAATTTCACGGACGATTCTATTTACGATTCACGTGCCTTATCGACTAAACAAAGGCCTGTTCCCATTGACCTTTCGATTCGATCTGCGGTGGCGGGCCTGCGTTTCGTTCAACAGCGGGGAAAAGGTGAAAAGACAAGACATAAGTTCATCCGCCGCGTCTAAAGGCGGCATAACATACAATCGCGAATATTTAAATCTACTTGTCTATATTCGTGCGCGACGCGAGAATGCAAATTTTGTCAGACAATTTTAGTCGAGCACGACATTGGTTGCCTCTTGCGTGCGAGCGCGAGATAGGTATTTAAATTTTTTATATTTAAATATCCAGATAAACAGGAGAAAGTAATTTGATTGGAATCAAACAATGTCATTATTTACAATTTATGTACGTCATTTGACGTTTGAAAGAAGATAAAAATAGATATATACATGTCAGAGTTATACCAAAATTTATTTATTTCTCGAATTAAAATCATTTTCTCTCGATTTTAATATAGAGTTTGATTATTCCGTCTTAGACGAGTATATAATTTTTTTTAGATTTGCAGTTAAACTTTGCTTTTTTGTTTATGGTTTATTAGAGATATTAGTCCAGAATTATGTCTTAATTATATATTCCTAGATTGAAAATTTTTTGCATTTGTTTAAATTTATTACACAACGCGAGTGTTGATTGATGTTCAAAGATATTGAGTTAAATGCGTCTTGGATTTAAGCCATCAAAATTTTAAAATGTCATTGCGCTGTATTTTGTATATTGCATGTTTGCAGACATCATAAATTTACGTCGAAATATTCAATTGAAATGTATTTATAATTATTTATTTTGAAAATAATTCTTTAAATTGATTTTATTAACATTAAATATAAATTAAATACAAAGTATGTAAAATAATATTTTATGACCTGATCTAATAAACTACTATTGTGAAAAATGGAATTCTTGCAGTCCATGCGGAAAATGTGTTTCTTCGTGTTTTCCGGTACTTTCCAGGTCAGCAGACATCTCTTCCGTTTTCCTGCATAAGTTCATAAACATGTTTTCTTTCGTCTGTCGGAGTAATTGCACGTCTCGCTAAAGTATCCAACAGACACTCGGACGTCGTGATCATTTCTTTCTAGCCTGAGCACGTCGGGGGATGTTCCCCGGAAAACGCATGGCAGAACAGTATATGCACGCCTGGCTGCATCTGCATGCCCACTCATTTCCACTGTTCGTGTTTTTCCCGCGGCGGAACTAACAACCCCTAAATGACTCGTTCGAGCCTTTTACAGCAGTGTTTCTCGACCTAAGGCACGCGAGAAAAGATCCAGAACTTTTATGCGATTTAATTTTATTTTAATTGTACATTTCCTGTATTTTTTTTTCTCTCGCAGAGTTCGCAAAGCGAGAAGAAAGAATTTTTATTCGCAATATTTTATTTATCTGAATCTGCAAAATCTGAACCTTATCTCCTACCTCTATCATCGAGATTTGATTTTGTTTAAAAAACTTATATTTTATTTATTATATAATTTATATAAAATTATTTTATTTCAATTAAATATAAATAAAATAAAATGATGTTACGTAATAATCAATAATTTGTAATATTAATATTAATATTTATATGTATTCATAATTTTCTTCTTGAATGAAAAATAATTAAAAGAGAAAATACTTGATGAACAATATATTTGAGAAACACTGCTCTACAACATTGTACGAAACCCCTCGCCTGAGGGTGCCGTGAAATTACATGTTGCGCCAGAAAATTGAGCCGAACGCCGGGGAGACGACGACTAGGCTGGCAGACTATCCTCCGGTTTGCTATAACGCGTGATGATAGTCGCGACTTTTATAATCGTATAATATCTGCGATCTGTTCTTTGGTGCGCTTTGCGATGCGAGAGATTTCAACTCGTTGGTTTAATACGAGCTGTAACTTGGCTCATTTGCAACATAAAGTAACTCGTTCATGCGAGACGATTGTTTGCGCAATAAATATCCCGAGGCAGTTTTTGAGAATGGCGATGGTCTTTTATGGGGAAGGGATTCAGTCCCCTATGTTTTTTAAACGACGCACTTTAATTGGATGAACATGATATGTGCATAACAGAATGTTACGATAATAGAGTGATATCATCTTTGAAACGGAAAATTGGACAAATATGATAAGAAAATAATAAAGTGTAAAGGGAAAGATTTATTATTTCAATTAAAGTTTGAAAAATTAAGAAGGTTGGATATATTTTTCTTGCGATGAAAAAAGAAAAACGTGGAAGATTTGAATTGATATATAAATCTGAATTATGAATATAGTATCGGAATGTAACATATATAAGTATTATATTTCATTAAAACTTTCACTTTTTATTTTCTTCTTCATGATTTTCCTTTACTCGTGTCACTTGATAAGCATATAACGCATTACATTGCAGCGTTATTTAAAGTTTCGTGTCGTTTAGGATTACATGGACGCAATGTGTCTCGTGAAACAACGACTCGTATTTCCGCTCAAAGATACGTCTGGTTCTCAGGTTGTCTCCCATCGAACTCGAGTGGTATTTTAAAGCCCATTCTGCCGGAAGTGGTTGGATACCGAAACCACTTCCGAGTGCCGGTGACAATCACCTCTCTGAGAACAGTCTCCCCTGCATTTTAAGAGCAGTCTACCGATGAAAATTGAACGGGAAGCTGTGGAGACGCGATATCGATTTCTTTTTATTGAGCTCATCTAAGTTTATTTTAATCTAGGAAAAATTTCGTGCTTTTAATAGTTTACATATTTGTACAGTAATTCGATAATCTATCAGTTGTATTTATATTCTCTTTTTTTATATTTAACCATATATTATTATATTAAATCAAAATGTTAAAAATAAAGATTAATATCGTAGATTAAAAAGAGACCTATAAAAAAACAAAATTATTGATTTAAAGTTAATAATATTCGGATAAAGAAATTTAAAAATGAAATACACGAATGTTTATCTATAAAATATTTATTAGATTAATATATACAAACTAATATAAATATGTATTAACTTATACTTTATCTTTAATTGCAGAAAATCAAGATTCTTGCTTTTTTTTATCGTAACTGACTCCGATTAATTGCAAAGTAACAATCTCGCATCTTAATTATTGTGAATTAAATATTTCAAAATTAACACTGACGCTTCTCTCTCTCTCTCGTTGTGTGATACTGTAACGATATTAATGCAGTCGACTTTCATGAATATTACCCGCTGCAATTGCCATACCGATTGTGCCGTCAATATTTTTTCACGCGAGGTAATCCGGTTATGCGAATCGAAATATCATGAAGTCGAGACTACTAACTCAGGCCTTCTTAAACGCTGGTTGGCGCCGTATGTAAACTTTCCGGTGCAAGTCTGGTACATCACTATTATCCGTGAAACCACCATGCAACACATCCTGAGGGGTTACAGGACGATACTTTATGAATGACGCGATAAATCTCGTGTATTGTAGCGGGGCGTACGTGTGCCAGCATTAAATGCACGCTTAATGCTCAAAGCGATTTATTACGAGGTTATTATGCCGCATTGACCCGTTCTTCTCATCGCGGTACAATAACCAGTTTCATAGGAGGGGAAAAACAATCGACCGGCGGCGTGCTTTCCCTCTTCGCAGAGAGGAAACTTTCCCGAGATTGCTATCTCGCGGATGTTCTTTGCCGCAGCCTCCGGTGATTTTACTCGGTTTCGGATAACGATTACAAACAGATTTTATATAAGTTGGAACAATTGACAACTTGTCGCGAGAAAAACGGATTCTTAAGATTATACAAACGAATGTAAATTATTTATCCCTTTTCTATAAATTTCGGGAAGAAACTTTCTTCAAAAGTTTTATTTGAAACATTTATAGACTTCTTTTTATCTGTTGGAGCTTTAATTAAGTAAAAATTTCAGAGATTTAATATTGTATAATCTGAATTATTTGAAGAATGCATTCTGCGTTTTTTTTTTTTTTGACTTGAGAGAAAGAAATAAAAAGGAACGCAGCGTAATAATAAACAGAAACTGTCACGAATCGCTGGGCGAATAATTTATGTCAGACCTTTTCACGAGAAGAGGCGAAGTTCTTTTGGTGAAAATAACCTTGGCATTTCGCTGGTAAAAGAGAAGATATTTCTTTTCTTTCATATTTTTTATTCTTACACGATTCAAAATAATAAAAGCGGCAAATATAATAAACAATAAATTCACTTTTTCAGCATCTATATGTTGCAATTAACCATAGTTATTTAATGACAATATACAGAGTTTTTGTATCATATGGTATTTCTTAACTATTGATATGTAAATTTACCTGACAATAAAATTATAAATTTTTAAAACATTATTGAGAAAGAATTTACATATTGATCTTTCTCTGATTTTCTTTTATTTGTAGCTTTTATTTAATATCAAAAGAATAAATGAAACATGTATGTACATACGTGTTTAGTTAAATGAAATTGTAAACAAATGAACAAAAGGATAATTTTACACATTTTCTTCTCGATAATTTTTCATTATTGAAGTGATGAAAGCAGTGTATGTACATAACGTAATGAGAATCAATGCAATTCAACCTAACCATTTGTTACGTGATTAATTCATTTTGTTAGTTAATTAATTCATGAATTGTGTCGGATAAAATGAAAGAGGTCGTAAATCTCGATCGCGTTGCTTAATGACTAGATCGATACGTTTCACCAGCGTCGAATTTTATTATATAATATCGCGAATGAGATTTTCGTTCGTGAATCTCATCGTATCGACATTGTCCTTAATTCTGACACTTAATTGGCAGTTTTTATAAATGTTTAAAAGAGAAAGAATGTTTGTTCTAGATTTGGCACATTCGATTAAATAAAATGCTCCGGCTATCTATCAACCGATCCCATCGGTGACAGTTTAACGATCTCGGAGACCGTTATGTGTTCTCTTATTACGCACAGTGCATCGCTCATTGTGTGTGTCGCGAGATGAAAACTTGCTTGCCATTTTCAGAGATGCGCCGTAAAGAGATAGAGGAAGCAGTTATTTGACCTGCAACTTTTTTTTTTTATCTGTAAACATCGCGAAATTTTTTAGTTTGATGGATCACGTTAAAGTGAGGAAGCTCTCAGATCAGAGCTTGGAAGAAAGAGCACGTTCTTCGCCAATTTTGTTCTGTGAAATATGGTTGCTGCATTATTGATTTCTAGGGAGTTTGTTCGTACAAGTAGAAAATTGCATGTCATATAAAATTTTCCGTCTTCCAGAAAACTACATGACATAGAAAATTTTCTATCTTCAATCTTTTGATTATGTAATGATCATTCTTGTCGCAAGATACTCTTTTTGGAGTTTATAATATAAATTTTATATTATTATTATTATTAAATTAATTATTATTGTTAAATTGAAAGTTTTATATATACTAGTTAGTAAATTTTATATATATATATATATATATATATATATATATATATATATATATACATATATAAAAGCAAAATATTTTTGAGAGAGAGAAAATGTTATCTTTTAAAATTTTTAACATTTATTTAATTTGTACTGTATGCAATGGAATTAAATGTTATTTATTTGACAACAGTTCTTTGGTATGTTATTTGATCTTTTATATTAAAATTTGTCATTACGTAACTCGCGTGTAATTATGTGTGTCGCGTTATGTGAAAGATTTAAAATTAAAACCGAAACGAGAGATCGCATTATACAGAAATTTATATTAAAATTCTGCGCTATTATGTGACACCATGCGTTTGTGACCTAAAAATGAAATTTTATTTGTAAAATTTTAATCTGGGCTATTTTTGCAATTGTGTCTCTTATTCAAATTAATTATATTAAAATTTAATACTATTATATTTCATTTATATCGGTGACCTAAAAGTTACGATCTCTTGAAAATTCTCAATATCAATATTATATCGTTATATCATCATTATTATCACCTCAAAGAATATCTCTGGTACTCCAAACCGGATCAATGAATCTCGATGTGATAAATCCGGTTGCTCGCACAAGTTTGAGTTGGCTCGGTATTCAAACTTATGCTTTGAATTATTCGAGTGTGAATGTAATATCACAAATGGAGATTGGACTCTTTTGTCGGGACAGCATTGTCATGCGTCAATGGTCCTCCTCTTGAGGAAGATGCGAAAGCGGATTGATTTGGATGGCGAATTCACCCTTTCTTTCTCTCTCTCTCTCTCTCTCTCTTCCTTTCGGAAAAGGGGAAACGAAATAGTTTGTCGTTCTGCTGTATTTACCATTTTCCGAGCAAGCGAAGGAGCGAGCGAGAGGTCGCCGAACTCACCCGCCATACGCGATGAGCGTGCAAACCGTGTTCTCGCCTCGACACGCTGGATAAACACTCTTGTACCTGTCGGGCTGTCGCTTGTACAGGGTGTCTCGTAGTTGCGCACTTTCTCTCATTCACAGATTCGTGAGGCGACCAATATATTATCCTTTCACAATACGAGGCAGTGATCAAATATTCGAATCATTAATAATAACAAAGTGCTTTACTTTGCGTTAAGAATGAAAAAATGTCGTGTGCATTTTTAAATATGATAATATGAAGAACGAATAAATTTTTATAGCTTTTCTAAATGATAAAAATCAATTGTACGTGTAGTTATGGGGAAATGGGAGGAGTAGAATCCTATAATAAAACTTATAACGATTTAATTGTATTTAACATACGAGTAGAGCTTTACTTTTTCGTAATTTTATTTTAAAGATTATGCATATTATGACATTTGTGATGAATAATAATAAAATTGAAAAAAATCGAGAGAAAGTAATATTTAATTAATAATAAAGCAACGTCAAAGTTCAAATTTGTTGGGAAATTACAATTGGAAAAAGTACGTTATTTCTTGGTCACTCAGTATATCGAATAAATAAATGATTTTACTTCGTGTCTTGTATCTCCGGTGAGTTTTCTAAGCGGTCTATTATTCTCAACGTAACATCATCGAGTCGTGAAAAATCGACACAATAATGGGTACCTCGAAGGGAATGTTGCGAAACTCTAAATCTGAACTCGTATTTTATTCACATCAAGCAACATTGAATCCAATTTAAGGTATTTTATATATTTTTGCCTCCGAATAATTTAATTAGTTAAATTAAGCATTTTTCGAATGAAAAAGTAAATACATGTATCATGTATATATATTATTCGAAAAATTGTGTGTAATATGTATAAAGCTAAATTTCAATATATGACAATCGATTAATCTAATTATACTGAAGCGAATTTAAGCTTCCAATGAAACGCTTTTGAATTTTTTTAATGAAAATCCGTGTAAATATAAAAGTGGAATGTGTAAATTTCGCAAAAAGTAGATATTGTATTTATGAAAACAGCTGTTTTAATTATCCAGGTGATAGTAGTAGTAAATAGATTTCAAAAAGCAATTTAAAGTTATAGGATATAATCTATTTTTTAATATGTTTCATAGAATTGAAAGAGAGAGTTCACGTATAAATAAATTATTTTGGATGGTAATATCATTTTTCTCACGTTTTTTAAGACGCATTTATTAAAAGAGATACAGAATATTATTAGATATATCTTTTCTCAACTAATGTGACTTAATTTTGCACTTCTATTTAAAAAGAGATTGTGCATACTTTTATATTTTTGTCCGTGCATTTTGTTCTTTTATAAGTATTCTTTTTAACTCGACGTACAAATATATATTTTTGTATGGCAAAACTAGAATCTTGTTAAGATAAAATTCACTTACAAGTAACTAATATACTAAGGGAAATACAATTTTGCTATTCTCGATAAATTGTTTAAAATCAATTTTTTGTAGTTATAATTGAATTTTCTCTCTAACTAAAGCATAACTTGATAATTGGTTCCATGGGTTAATTAGTTCTATGGATTTTATTGGGGCATACAAAGGGATACCTCATCCTCCTTTTATGTTTTTATACAAGCAGAAGAAAATTTATTTGAAGTACTAATTTTTTTATTAATTATTCTCAGGAAATAACATAAATATAAATTTTATTAGTATTACATTAGTAATTGCATTTATATTAAATAGAAATTTTAATATTCTATGATTCACACACAATTCTATATGTACGGAAAATTTTTATAAATTTATTGTTTGCTTAAAAATAAATATGAGAAATTTTTTAAAAATTGTAAAGATTTAAAAAGTTGAAAATAAATTTTAAGTTGATTAAAGAATGTTGAGAAAAATAATAGAATTTAACGTTTGTGCGATATATTTGTTAAAAAAATAGTTAAAGTTTTTGAATTTTATGTTTAAACTTATTTTGAGACTTGTATACGATTTCTTAAGAAAACTGGTGCACATGGTTGGTGCTTGGAATTTTCCAGAGCCCGTGCACGTTCGCGGGACTACCCGTGACCGAGTCTGAATGTCGCCGGGTGGAGGTTTATTGATTGGGCTAACTCTCGGGTGCCCCACCCGTCGCACCGCCGCCTGCGAATATAGTTCAGCTGCTCGCCCTCGACATTACTGACCTACTACCACGTAGCGGCTCTTACCAAAGAGCTTACGGTGTTGTTCTCAAAGCGGAATTTCGTGTGGGGAAATTGAGAGTTGTCGCCGCTATCGAATCTTTTGCCGAGCAGCTGCTCGGAATTAAATTTAAAATCAAATTCTCTGCGCGCGAGAGCTAATTAACAATCCAACTCCGGTTATTTCATTTCAGTTTCTTCCTTAACGAAATGAATTATTTTCAGACAAAGCAAGGAAAATTGCAGCACGGAATAAAATGTAGTTGTATCACAGGCAGTCCTGGAACATAAAATTCTCTAAACGTTGATTATTATCAATTTGCTGTTGATTATTTTCGTTTCTTAAATCGCAAAAGAATTGGTTTTTAATATAAGAAATTAATTATAATAAGATATATAGATGATATTTTAAAAAAGTAATATTGAAATTGTTTTATTTTATCAAAACTCAATATAAAAAAAAAAGTGATGGATATAAATCTTTATAACTCTTAATCATACGAAAATGATAATACATTTGTTTCTTACTTACTAAGAGAGAAAGTGAATAGTTTTTTAATAAAGGTGAAATTAATTTTAATGAAATAGATTACCATCTTATTTCCAGGCGTATTATAATAAATACGAGTGATAAATCTTTACAACGTAATTGTACGAAAATTATTATATAATACATTGTTAGTGTGTAACATTCATAATACACGTACAGATAGATAATTAGCCACACATATCGTACGTTTCTTGAACTGTAAGAATAGATTATACTCGTCCATAATTTCTCTAATTAATTATTTAGTGCACGAAATAATACTATACTACATTAAGAAAGAGGCTAGAAATACACTGCAAGCATTACGTAAGCGATAGATATACCTGCCATAATCTACGCTCTTAGGCTTATCAGGTAGTATAATACACACTCGTGTCGTAAATTAATGATAATGAAGACCCAAACGCGTAGACGCGAGTTTCGCCAGGTGCGCGAGCACATTCAGGCCATAATAATATAATTCAGTGTTACGAGACGGTTCTCTCATGTAAGACTCACGCGTTTACCTGTCATTCCCGCCATATTTTACGCAAAACTATTTGCGCATAGCCTAACAGCTTTTTATCACACTTTAAATAGCCAATGTGTTACACGATTATTTATATCTCTGCTGGATTCTTCTCTCTTTGTGGTTCGCACACAATTGTATTTATTATAATAATAGATACACATGTATTTCTCTCTCGCGAGAGAACTTTGTGCAGTACGTAGTGGAGAGTCTAATAATAATATTCAACATTCGCGTAAAGTTCTAACATTTCCACCTAAGTCTAAATTATATGTAGGTACAACATAGTAAATATTTCGCAAACTTTGTGTTAGATAGTAATATCATCTCTTTTTATTGTATTACCTTATCTTCTATTAGAGCTTTACGTTGAGAAACGAAAGTGTTTATCTCACAGATTTTGTTTTTACATTTATAGAATGTTAATAACTTTATTTTACACAATTTATACCCGAATATCCTACATAAGGAAATACGGAGAATCTTAAATGAAATTGTGTATATGCAGATGAGATCGTGATGGCTGTCAAATAAAAAAGAATTCCATATTCATTATTCTTTCAAATTTCTCTCTATGGGTTGGCATTTTTTACATGCTATAAAATTATCATATTTTTCTTCCTTCGCGTTAGTTTTTCAGTCGATACGATAGATGACTCGATTTCAAGATCTCGAGAGAAGTCGAGAATCTCGAGGGAATGCAATAGAGGATCCTTTGTTCGTTTCTTGTGCACGGCAGTCACAGCAGTCTTCGCGTTCAAATACTTGTTCGATAATTTCGACCTCGCGGCAACAACAATACGCGGTTCGTAATCATATTGCGCTCGTTCGACGATGCATTATTTCATTGGTCGCCTAATTGTCCGCACAATGCACTGTAATGGGTCACTCGGGCAATGATCTATCGCTCGCCGTTAATTACGGTAATCCTTTTCGAGTGCGTTGACCCTCTCTTGATGTTGTTGGATGCGCAAACCCGGAGGGATTTTCTCTTTTAAGAGGGAGAATTTAATTTGATTAACTAACTTCTTAAGAAACATACTGCGTTTAGTTCAGTTATGTACGATTTTAATTAGTTTTGCAGATATGGTTGTTAAATTAATAATTATTTGAGAAAATTACGTCTCTTGTTGATTTCTCATGGAAGAATTGAAATTTATTTTTTTCAATTCAAGGAATGTCTTTTTTCAGCACTCTTTGGTTAAATTATTCCGTAGCTTTAAATATCTTGGCATATTTTACTTGGTCAAATCAAGCATTCGTATGTCGGTCATTTATGTACCAACGCCATTGTAATTGCGCAAATATTTGATAAGCACGTGTAGAACCGATGAAATATTCGAGCATGCACTCTTGCGCGAAATAATTGCCGAAAAAATGCTAGAAGGCGATTTTCGAGTTGTTGGCTGCTGATTTTCTACTCTGCAATATGCTGAAAGTTTCAAGGGTTGCCTGAAGCGAACTTCTTTTTACGCCTTTAAAGTGATCGTTGAAAATCCAACCCGAATTGGTTTTATGAAAGAGCGAATCGTAGGGCTGGTGGTCAATACCGATGCATTTTACAGAGCAATTACTTTTACCAATGCATCCGCAAACGCCAGATAGCAATCCCAACTTGCATCATTTGGTGCAATTTAAACTACCTCAAAGCGCAAATGAATTGATTTTGCGAAATGCAGTTAGAGAATATTCGCCAGTTTATTTTACGTTCGCGCTACACACAGATAATTAGATACAGATAAACGATCGAAAATTAGTTTATTATATTAATTAAATAAATGCAGATATGAATTTTTCTATTTTTTATATTAATTTTATGATAAAGCTGAAAAAATATATTATTTCTCTATTTAATATTTGGATATTTTGATATCTTTCGGGAATAATAACGTTCAAATCGATAATTTGAAATGTTTTGATTCTCATAAAACTAAATATTATATGTACACACAGTATACGAAAATCATATAAAATTACTATTTAATTTGATTACGCATAGTATCTGAATCAAACATTTATTCATTAAACTTATCAGATAATTGAGAGAAATTGCAATTGCGCACATCGGACAATTTCTATTATACGCGAGTAATCATATCTCTCATATTATTGAATTTAATTTGATGTCACTATTTAATATTATGTAATAATTAATTGATTTATCTTTTATACTAATTTGTTTCCAATTACTAATATTCACGCTTCCCTTTACATCGTTGCAACTGCGTTCAGTGAGAGCATCCTTGCAATCGTATCGAACGAGAGAGACCTTGGACGCGAAGCGCATGTATTATAAAATAAAAGTACATTTCTATAATAAAAGTATGACGACGCTGGTGTCATTTATTGCTGCTTGATGTGTTTATATATGCACATATGCGCATACATTTACCTTGTGACAATCTCAGCTCTTGAATAGGCAGAATCAGAAGTTGCATTCATTGCAAATTTCTCGAGCGGGAGTATTTCTTGGAAATTATAAGATGCATTGAAATTGCATATAAATTTTCTATAAACCAACAAGACACAAGCATTCCATCCAATTTTGTCATTCTTCTTGTTATAAGTTGTTAAATGCTTTCTCTCCCGATAGCACGACGCCCGTGTTTTATCTTTGTGAAATAATTATTCAATAATTTCATTACACTCGTAAAAGCATCGTCAGGCAGAAAATAATTGGTACAAGTAGCTTCTCTTTTACGCGTTCGGCTTTACGATACAATTAGAGTCATCTCTAAAAGGTTCTTGTACCTTAAGAGCGAAGACGCAGATTAATGTTTGCAAAGTACTAAAAATGTAATCGCGCGCGATGATACTGAATATGACGAGAATTTTGCTTGTAAAACTATAACGTAATAAAGAAAATGTACAATATATACAATGTAGCTTTCTCTATAGTACGGATGAGAGATTTCCGAAACTCTTAAACAAATTAATTAATTACGTTAATGTACTCGGTAAATTGCAAGCAAAGTCTTGTCTTTAGTAACGTTGTTTAATTAAATTAACGTCGTTGCCATTAAAATGTCAACAAAAGGCTTGTAATGTTTTTTCAAAGCTGTTTATCAGCAATAAGCTCATATTCCAGATTAAAATTATAATTATGTCATTTCTCTTTTATTGGAGATCATTATAATTTGTAAAAAATTAACCTTAAAACGCTGATGCGTATGTTTTACATGTAATATTAATGCAATTTCGCGCGCGCATATAATGTCACGAAAATTACTCATTGTCTCATTAATGTTAAATAATAATAAAGTATCGGATATAAAATATGGGACGATATAAGTATTATATTACAATCAAATTATTCTTGTTATTGTATTTGATTATATTACAATCAAATTATTCTTGACATTCCAAAATTGTATTTAGATCTATTAGATCTGTCAAAATTTAGATATATAACCAGGATATTTCAGGCACATTGACTTGAGAAACTGACATTTGTTCACTCAAAGAATTAAATAAACGTCGTGACAAAGATAAGCTCGCACTCTCACGAATCCTCCGCAGTTCTTCGTAGCAATACTTTCAGCACGGTTGATGTGTTTACACGACATAACATTACATAATTCACTACCCTGGAGACTACTTCCGTCATTCCCACGCGTTCTCGCCGTTCGTGATATAGTGCAATCGATGATTAAACCGTAAGGCTGTCTGCCGCTTTTAAAGCTGTGCTTAAAATGAACGATTCAGAGGCGCGAACACGAGAGACTTAAAAAAATGATGATAACAGCAGGAAAGTCCACTTAACATTCTCATGTGATATTAGTCTTTGATTTCAGTCTGTAAATGTATCGTATTATATTTTATTACCTTGTCGCATTTAACGGGTAGTTCGACGCACTTTGTTTCTTTTCTTTGTTAGCAACAATGAGAAATCTTTTAATTTTTAATTTTTAATGTCTTATTACAATTTATGGTACTTAATCTTAATTTATTGTAATATTGTGTTTCTTGCACACATTTTTTCTATTATAAAAACTTAATAATTTTCCTACTTTTAGATTACATAGTATAACAATTTAAATTATAATTTTATTTAATATAATATTAATATATTATAGGAATTACTTTATGATTATTATAGTTTAATAATTATATTTTTCGATTTATAATAATTACATTAATATATTTTTGATTATTATATATATATAATATTATTACATTCTATAAAATTATGTCGTAAATTTCATATTATTAATTAATGAGATGAGATTTAAACAACATTATCCATGTAATAAAGCTTCGAGACTCTAAGTGTGACGTCCATGTTATAGGCTAAAATTAAAATAAATATGAAGGTTACTCTCTCTCTCTTATATATATACATATCACTCATAGACTTCTATATATTATTTCTAGACTGCTAACATCGAAGGGCAACCATTTGGGCACAATTGGACAGAATATGTAGGTTAGATTAATATACAGTCTGTATCATATTTCAATTTGCCAGCCGTAATTAAAATATAAGCTATTTTCATGCGCAGACAAGTATTGATTAATATTCTAGATTATTATTCTGTTCATTAATGTAATAATCATATTCTGCTCAATTGTAAATGGCTTCACCTTTAGATTGTTGTTAACTATCTAGTATAACATATAAAAGTTATTGTAATATCACTATTATTATAGTTTATTAATATCATGCGAATTAAAAAAATTATGTAAAGGACCAACTTAATTATTTACATAGTTTTTCAAGAGAAGCTTTAATTTAAAAAAAAAATAAATCTCCTACAGAATATAAATACTTGACTATTCAACATTGCATTATATATGCAATTGATTAATGCAAATTATTAGCTGGTATTTTTCACGAACAAAGAGGTTCATCAATCGTATGTGATTAATGGCGGAAAAAGAGCGTGGAAGCGTTTGCTTGATAATTCTCGCGATTAATCAAGGTTTACTCTATCCAAGTAATGCACCACTGCTCGTTAATATTGGCGCGGACGGATAATTCAACGAGCGCCTTCGACGATAAACTTGGCTCATCCATAGTCGCACGTACGCGTAAATCCGGCTTTCTCCGAAAGCTCCATTAAGCTCTGCATGGCTCTAAAATCACGATTTCAAGTTGAGAAAGTGGCACGATCGCGAGGGAATTATTTCAACTCGACGAAGAGACTGAAGAGAGGAAAAAGGGAAATTTCAATCGTGCGACTAAAAACGAATCTGCACGGTTCATTTGTAATGATTAATTCCGGATGAATTATGCAAAGAAAAGTGAATGCGTAAACATTGTTTTTGCAAAAAAAAAAAGATGTATAGTTACTTTTCTACTTTCATTCATTGACGGTTGCTTGATTATCTGGGATGAATCGTTTGAAATGAAATGCAAATGTTCCGTTTTAAATGACTGGCAAAAGAAGATTTTCTGCGCTTGAATAGATTTTTATATATTTTCCTAAAGACTTTTTATATATATCAAAAGACTGTTTGTATAGAAATGATTTATATGTCTACTTTGATTACTATACGGCTAGTGGCAGTGGGATAAAAGCTCATACATTCGATGCATTCACTTCGGATGATTCATTGACGGTCGACTGTATAAATTGGCTTTAAGCTCGGAGGCGTCGATCGAACCTAGCAATCTCGCCAATTGCACATTCGAAGAAACGAAGGCGATTCTGTATGTGGGCTGATAAATATCATCCACGCGGGCACTCTCTCATTGCGCAATCCAAATAATCATCGTTATTATCGGCGTCGTCCTCGTTACACGGTGGTGAAAGATAACCGTAATGCTAATAGTAATTATTTTCTCTTTATGACCGATAATCGTGGGAAAAGTTATTGACTATCCGATAATTGTCATGTCGATACTCGTAATTAATCGAAATCCAAATAGGAAAGAGAAAATCGCCGAAATTACAAATTAGGTTTTCCTAATATTTACATAAAAAATACGATAAATTTGATAAACATAATAATTTTGTAAAAATAATTAAACATGTAACATAAAATTATTTGACAATTTTTTGTTGATTTATTGAGAATAAAATAAATTCAGGTAAAATGCAATAAATGAGGTATTTTGTGTGAAAAGATAACAGAGTACAATTTTACATAAATATTTAGAAATCAAATAATTTATTTTAAACAAACAAAAAACGAAGAACTTTTAAAACTTTCGGTTCTGTATTTTCCAATACAAAAAAAAAAGAACTTTTATATTTTATATATAAATAAATATACTCTTTTCTGCAAACACCTAAAAATTTTGCAAAAATTTCCACAGTGGCGAGGTTTTCGCGGTTGAAAATCGATGCAATTTGTAGACTCTGATACATGTACCGGGAGAGCATCCGTCATCAGACCACAACGTGTACAATGAAACGCAATACCGATATTTGAACGCGCGCTGTCGAAGGGACGGAAAGTTCGGCTGACTTTCCAATCACGTCTCTGGGTTTTATTGGATTTCCCGATGCGATACGCCAATCACTGTTATAAAATAGGAAACGAGGGAAGTGTCTCGACTTGCGTAACATCTCATCGCTGATGAACCGAGATACATCTCGACATTTTAGCATTACGTAAGAAAAATGTGATTCCGTCTTTCAGACCGGAGAGAGATCTATCATGTAGAGCACGTTTGACGCTAAATGCGACTGAAAATATAATGTATAATTTTTTATATATACCTAATAACGAATAAAAGACTTGGAATAAAGAAATAATGAAACATTTTTGTGCTTTTGTGAATCGGTTTTTATATTTACTGAACAAAGACCGAGATTAACATTTGAAAAAAGAAAAAAGAATTTAAAAACAGTATCTTTTCTCGGATATTATTATTAATATTTTTCTTTATGTCAAATGGTGTTAATTTTCGTTTTTCGAAATTGAACAAATGCTTTTTTTTTGCCAGTGGAACTCGGTGAATAATGGGCCGCGCGTATCGCATCCGACTTGGAACAACTGCAGTCGCGAGCGCGGTAACGAGACCGACGAGCAAATTGGCGAAGCGCAGCGATCGGTATCGGCAATCTCGCCAATTGCACTCGGAACGAAATTGAAATGCAGTGTCGTTCTTGCACAGCGTGCCGTGTATCCGTTGAAAATCACGATGAATGGACGATGTTGCACACTCATGAATTTTTCAAAATCTTTCACTCGCTTTCGTTTAACTATCGATGCATTTTTTCAATCTACTCGCGAGAAGTATGTTATTGTGAACGTCGATCATTCAATTTCACTCGCGTCACTATTGTTTGATCGTTTGTTGACAAGTTCCTTCAAAATTTACTCACAACGCATTGCCTCGGTTCAGTGCTATCAATTTCTCAAAATTTACACGTGACAGAATTGTTTCGCATAATAACTACATCTGGATATGAATGCGACGATACAAAAGCAGTTGACAGAAATAAAAAATGAAGTTTAGACTAGCATCGTGTCTGTTCAACCGTTATTGTTTCGCGACGCGATAGCCTCATTTATTTCGCACGGAATCGGTTTTCGCGATGACGACGTTTCGCGATGAAAAATGAGCATCCGCGCGAGACGAGAACCGATCGAAACAGCCGCCACCGCTGTCGAGAAATCGGAAGCGATGAATCAATGACAGTCGCTGTACTCGGGTGGTCGATCTCTTCTTGTGCCACCTGGAACGGCTCGTCAATTTACGGTTTGATCGGTTTGATTAAGACTTGGATAAAGTTGGCAATGCTATTCGTAAAGGGGAGAAAGGAGAGAAAGCGAGGGATGCGACCTTTTGTGTTTCCTTGCCAGCACGTGACGCCGGCACGCATTTATAATCGCATATATAATTGTTCTTTCAAAACCGTTGCCATTAATTCTGCGCCTATCTGATGTATCGGAATTTCTGAAACAATATTGGCGATCCGGATAAATGGCCGCAACGGCGGTGCACCTTCGCGCAATATTAAGGTTACATAAATCACTATTGCCTAAGCGGCGATATAGTATACTGCGCGAACCGCGAACCGTGTGCACCGACATAATTTTGCCGATGATCGATTGTCTTTCTATTTCGTTTATTTTTTAAAATCCCGTTTCCCAAGGAACGGGAAATCGATGATTTATGTGATTATTTAGCATTTAACATTAACAACTTTCGGCAAATTGATCACAAGAGCTAACATTAGATAGTTATGCAATGAAAAATTAGGGTGGAAAGAGCGCTTTGTGATAAGAGATATGCATTTCGAATAATAATAAGAGAGAGTTAAGAATAAAAAATTTCCATGTTATAAATATAAAAGATAAACGAAAACGCATCTGCAATTATTAAAATTGTGAAAATGCAAATAGCAAAACTAACAAAAGCATATTTTTCGATATTATTTAATTTAATTTAAAATTATTATAAACTTTAATTCAAAATTAAATATTTTTTTATCTGCGATTTTATTATTGACCTTCACATTCGTCTTGCATAATTATTACGTTGAGGACGCAACATTTTCCAAGAAAAGAAATTCTATTTTATATCTGTACAACGACGCAAACGTTTCTAATCTCGAGTATCTCGACATTCGCTCGGGCTTCGTCAACATCTGCACAATGATGTCTCGCGGTTTCCTGGTCGGTCGCGGCTGAACATATGTTGAATGCGACTACTAAAGCGAAACCGAGGTGGGCGAGAGGTGAACGACGAGATGAAGCGAAAGATGCTGAAGAGGAAGGCGAAGAAGAGAGAAACCGAATGAGAGCTGTTTGAGCGCAGACTGGTTGGCGTCCTCGTCTCCTTCGTGAACCGCATTTCAATCGGACCTTGTATTAAAGCAACCCGCACGTATATACATTCTTTGACCTTCACGATGCAGCGGTAGATCGGTGCATGTACATGCAATGCCGTAACCACGGGGAGGGTGGTGAAAATAGAAATAATACGGAATATTCACATTAAAAATAATTATTAATGTATTATATATAACTTATTTGTAACTATTATATTAAAATATGTAACGAAATGAAATATCGTAAATTCAGTAATGATTTAATATTTAAGTTAAGTTATTTAATGACTTAAAAATTTTCAAATTCTGTTTTTAACAGTTTCTTTGTTTTTACATATATTTATCAAAGTATTAATAAGAAATTATAATTTGTTTGGGATATTGATATTTTTTTCGAAGAATATTTCAATCTTAAAATTTGATGAGTAACAATTGATTGTGGCATTTTTCTAATTATATAAAAATAAACCGAGAAAGCGCGGTGGAGGGAAGATTTATGTTTGTTACGCCACTGCAGGATGCAATGCAAAAGGAAATGGAGTAATAGTGAATCGATGGCGAGTCCTATTGAAAGCAGAAGCTCGGTCGTGTAAGAACGGACAGGACACGTTCTTTTACGTCATCCCAGAGTCAACGCACTGCTTTTTCCGACAACGTGACAGCGAAGCACCTGCATGCGTGCACACACGCGATGGAAGAATGACGAAATGAATTACTGATCGTCACAGTCGTGTGCGCATAATTATTTTAATTATATACTTGTGATAATTATTGCTGCGATAATTATGACATGCTTGTTACAATCCGGGCAAAAATTTTCTGGAAACGAATTAATGAGAATCAGTTACGCAAATAATCAGTTCACAAAAGAACAGAGAGTGTTATGAAATTAAATTATTAATGCTTTTACTCAGCATTACAAGTTTATTGTTAGTTTTTATTTGATATCAATATTTAATTTATTTGATATCTTATTAATAAAATAAAAAAGGTTTATGCTAAGAAATTATCGAAACGTCAAAACATCCTCAATACTTAATATTCTTGGGCAATTAAAATACAACATTCTCTATATTAAAGTCTCATTATAATAGAACAAAAATAGCAACAATATCAACGATTTTTGCTACAGATATATTATTACAGTAGCATATTTTTATCGGTGAAAATTTATACCGTCGATTAATGGTGGGAATCAAATAGTAAACGCGATTTAAAATATTGGGCAACCGTTTATTAATACGCGACTGGAGTAGCGCGTAACTACTCGATAATTGCTCTCAGAAGTTCGCACGGTATAACCTGTCTCCTTTCTCCGCAGTTTATGTCCGAGCAGAACAAGATTAATTGGGTCAGGGAATCGGCTGTGGACTAATGCTGCGATAATTAACGGATATTACGCAAAATTTATAAGTAAATGTCATCGTTGGGATGATTCATAGTATGCGAGCGCCAAGTTAAATATAATATCTGTCGATGAAAATAGTCCGCCGCAATAAAAATATGGAAACGAGATAATTTATCGTCGCTGCAACCTATTCCCGATGTGTAATCAATTCGCAAATGTGCGTGAATTGCTTAGTAATTTTGAACGTGATTGTTCTTTCGATTGTACGCTCGCATAAAGTATGCCACTTTCCTCAAGTGATTTAAAGATTATAGAGAAAGCTATTATATACACCTTAAAACTACTTTCAGAAGCTATAAAATAATTCCATATTAATAATCTTATATCTCTTTGAAAGTGTCATTTCAGCATTTCTCTCCATAAATAATAAAACAATGTAACATAAACCTATCTCAAAATGAAACAATATAACGGCCGGAAGGGGCTCATTACTTTTTTAATTATACTTTATACATTCTTTTTATTTTACAACGGACAATACACCAAATTCGTATACGTATAATATTGATTATCCCATCTAGTAACGGATATTAAAGATTTATTAATTTTTTTACCTTATCTAAAATTATATAACCCAAGAAATGTAGAACTATGAAAGCAGCCACAGGTATTTTAGTTACGTAGAGAACATTTACAAATATTACGAAAGTAGTAAACTGCTGTTAAAATTCGCGAGATAGTTTGCCAAGCGAGAAATACTTGCAACGCGAATAGCAATTTACTTAGACAATCGCGATGAATCGTGTCTCGATTACGGATATTCGCAACAGGTGGATGATTTTGGCAAACTTTTGTTTCTTTCGCGCGCGAAAAAGACGGCAGATGACATGCATGCAATTTTATAACATGAATTTCGAAGCACCGGCAAACTATGTGTTCCGTCGTGGCGTGGCATGTAGATAAGGATCATATTACCATCGAGGACCCTTTGCAAGCGCAGACCGTTAATATGCATATCTCCGTATGCTCTTATTCGGTACACAAGCAGGTGCGCACATTCGCATTCTGCAGTTGCGCCGGTTCCGTGGCATGTACAACATACGCGATTCATCTCGATTACGAAACGACGAATATAACGATGCAATTTTTTCATTGAGAAACACTATGGAAGACGTAGATGAATAGTTGAAAATATTCTCATCTTTTGGTGCTAGTTAAAAGTTTTTTTTTGGCGTTCTAGTTTTTCGAAATAAAAATATTTCTTTCTTTTAAAATGTTTTATACATGAAAAATCTATTGTTTAATTTATTGTTTTATTTTACATATATGTATTTTTTTTCATATTATATATATATATATATATATAGTTTTAAAACACGTGCAACATAATTTGTCGAAAATAACGGCTATCTTTCGGCAGCTAATTTGCCGTAATAAAGCGGGAATTCTTTGCGTGAATTAACGTGACGTTTCTGGCGAGAAAGAAACGGTCTTTGCTTGAATCATTGCGGGTCCAGTTAACGTTAATTGAACCATATTACGGCACAGCCTGTTCGTCGTCCGTCGTGTGTGGGCCGTATAGACCTTCGACGGGACCACTCCTTCACCTTTGCTTTTTACAAAATTGCCTCGCGTCGATTCTGCACGCGTTCAAGGTCAATGCATTCTCCGCTCGACAAGGTTCTTCCTGAATGGGTCTCATGAATGTTGAGATAACCACGCGTGAAATATTTCGTATTCTGTCAAATTGGTTCTGCGTCTAAAACTCATTTGCATCCGTAATCACGATTCGTTTGACTTTGAGAATTATCTCGTAATATTCGGTTATATTATATAATAGAATGTTATATATAAATATTTTTTTTTATTACATGACATGTAATAAAATTATTATATATACATTTTTAATTATATCTTTTAAATAAAATTTTATAAAGATATAATTATTATGTATGTGTATAATGACTTTCTTTCTCATTTATTATTTTTGCAAATAAATTAATTAATATATACACATAAAAATATATAATTAATAAAAATAAATTATGCAATATTTAAATTTAAAAAATTTTTAATAAAATATAGAAAGTTTAATTATCTCCTATCCTCTCTCTCTCTCTCTCTCTCTCTCTCTCTCTCTCTCTCTCTCTCTCTCTCTCTCTCTCTCTCTCTCTCTCTCTTGTCGTTTACACTTGTTTTTAAAAAAATAGTTCTTTTTACGTACATGAAGTATTAAGTAAAAAACTGTTAATAATTATCTTGCATATACTAATTAATTTGTTACAAATAAGTTTATATTAATGTACATTATTTCTTTACTTTTTCAGGTAAATGATTGAAGCCGATGCTGTTACAATTTAATGTTATCTTGTGTCCACCATCAAAACTTGCGCAGTGAGTAATAATAAACATAATTCTATATCATTTATGTGATCAGCATTGATTTTGATCCATTATTAATGTCGTAATGTATATGCGTCAATTTTAGTAATTTATTAATAATAAGAATTAGATTTCGCCGATTCTAGATTATAATTAAATTCCATTTATTGATATTTACTACTTATGATGAATCTAAATTATTAGTTGATCAAACCTGATTACTTGATGAAAGGAAAAAATGTACATTTTTTTTTTTTTTTTTTTTTTTTTTTTTGTTATCATTATTTCTGCCACTATCTATTCGCGTCACGCACAGTAAATATTCATGCATGCAGAACACCCGGATCGGCGTTAGTGGGTTAAAAACGGCGGTTCGCGAAAACCAGTAGCACGCGAACAGCGCGTGGCATTACGAATGGATCGAGATTAATCGCTTCACGCGCCTTTCGGCTAATCCGGCCGACAGTGTTGCTGCACTTGCACACATTGCAATTCGGAGAGCGGCGTTCTCTGACTCACGAGCGAACTGTGTCAGAAAATGGAGCGCGACTTCCGAGTAAACGACATTTTGGCCCTCCCCGGTCGTCGCCTTTCTCTCTTCTGCGTTCCGCGGTCTGTGTTTTCGTATTAGCAATTAGCGGCGCGCGTTGGAAGCGTAACGGGTGGCGCGGAACTGCCGCTCTTAGCCCTTGACTCATGACGCGAACCATCTTTCATTACAATCGTGAAAAATATTCAGGAAAGGAAGTACGTTTACGAAAATATTTTATTCGGGAAAAAGAGTTTATCGAGTTATATTAATATAAAGGTGGTATGAAATCTCTATTTTGTTACGACGTTAATAGCCCTTAATTTGGCTCTTACTATTCAAGATAGTAGTATATAAACACTAATGTATACATATAAATCTTCAACATTAATAGAAATT
This sequence comes from Anoplolepis gracilipes, assembly GCF_047496725.1. Classification (NCBI taxonomy): domain Eukaryota; kingdom Metazoa; phylum Arthropoda; class Insecta; order Hymenoptera; family Formicidae; genus Anoplolepis; species Anoplolepis gracilipes. The sequence continues at coordinate 2,194,496 of NC_132985.1, forward strand.
TGAAATATAAGCGAGTGTATATATGATGCTTTTTTTAAACCAGATAGTTTATTATGCGCGAGGGATTGGGCGTGATTTTTTGCGCCACAGGATGGTGCTTCGTGCTGAGGAGGGGACTTGAGAACGATAAGAAAAAGGGGCGGCAAGCGAGAAAGAGCACCGAACGAGAGAGAAGTCGTTCCGTTCTCTCAAGTATTTATACATCCTCGCGTTCGCGGCTGCGGGAGACAGGCGCTTTTCCTAGTAGACCCGGAATAGATGCAGAAGAGAGAAGGAGACCGAGATGCGACGAGAGAAGGAGGTAAGAATGCTCGTGTTTCGGCTTTCGGAGGCCCTTCCACCTCTTACGACCGCATTGTTAATTACAATTTGTTTTCCTTTCGCTCGCCAAAGGTGCGAGCACCTGTGCCTATATCGGCATTCCTGGAAAAAGTCACGATTGCCAACAGTCCCTTTAACGACGATTGCCGTTTATTCTCGCTACGTGTGTTATGGATTACGAACATGTTCGCGGAAACTTTGTCCAAACGGATTTTCGAAATACCGATCCCCTTTCGACGACGTTCGAAGCCAAACTTTTCTGGATCGAACTTTATGCGCTTTTCTTACGTCTTGAAATTTATGACCTTTAATCAGATGACTTTTATGTAAAAGAAAGGCAAAAGCTCGTTATTCAAATTAAAGAACAACTTCTTAAAATGTAATAATAATAAAATATTAAAATATTTTATGCCAGGATAAAATAACTTATGAAATAATAATATAAACTTTAATATATTTAACAAAGCGATCTTTGTTTATAAAATAAAAATGTTAATAGGTTGTATTGACGTTTGCCTCTCGCTTAAAATAACAAGAATAATAGCAGTGCATTTTAACGGAGATGGTTTTTCCACTCGGTCGGAAAGAACAGCTTGAAAAAAGAGCTAAATATCCAATTCCCACAGAAACAGAATCGCGAGAGAGAAGCCGCGTATCCAGCTTCGTACGAATAATTATCTTATCTACACGCGTATCGCATCATACTGCAATCTGGCGCGTGCATTATTTGCTTGCAAAGTTAGCGCACAGAAGGTAATCCGATTACTTAATTGCACCGGTGAGCTTCTCTGTGCAAATTTAATTGCGGACGTAATGGCGTTTCGTTGCTCCGTATCAAACGGTTTTACATATCAATAGATTTCCCCGACAATATGTGCGTAAACACACACACACACACACACACACACAGAGGCGTATAGTAATATCATAAAAACTACACAAGCAGAAACTAATTTATTTACTACACTGTGTGTTCGATACACCGATAATAATAATTTTCGTATTATTATCGGCAAAATTATACGCTTATTGTGATTTACACTCACGTATACAATGTATAATTTAATGCGAGTGCCCTTATTTTCAATCTCATATTACGCACAGCCAGTTATAATAAACATTGAAATATTATTATATAATGGATGACAAATTTAAAAAATCAACTATGCCTTTTAATTTTTGGAATATATTGTACTTACATGCATATTTTTCTTTAAAAGACTTTTCATCAAAAAAGCTAGATATTTTTTTTGTTATACTTTTCACATAAAAATCCCGATTATCCGCGACGCAGAATTAAACGCGATACGATTCTCATCATCTTAAATCCAAACGGACAATGGTCCTATTTTTTTTCTAATTGCGGTAGCAATTAACTAATTAATGGACGGCATCTCGACACATCGTCTCGGTTGTAAGATCCAATTTTCTCCGATTACAAAGGGCACCGAGCAAGAACGTTGCTTTGTTTTCCACGTTGGCTTAGCCCGGGAGAGAGACACGTATACCATCCGCGGATCAATAAACTGCAGGAAAACGGAATGTACTCCCTCGTATGAAAAACACGGAGCATGCTCGCGCCAAGATTTCTCGTCTAAATCGAAAAATCGTTAATTGAGAAACTAATCTCCTTTCTTCAATTAATTATATTAATATACATAACAAATAGAAAAAGGGATGATGGATAATTGATTATTATAAATTGAATATTTCTAAGTTAAATGCTACATAAATTTTTAGTTATAATAGTGTAGGTAGTGTCAATGTAACAACATTGAGAACATACACGTCTCATTTAATCATATACTCATTGTTTTATATTACTGAAAAGTGTGACGAAAAAAAATCACAAAGATAAATCTTTATATTCTCGGTTCAAAAATATGTTTAGAAAACAGAGTTAATATTTGTCAAACTCTTTAAAGAAAGATTTATTTTCGTTGAAATAATTCAATACACTAGAGTTTTTCGACAACATGAAACTTGAAACATTCTACATTTCATTCTACGAACGGAATAAATCTCTAGCTGTTTCTTTTTCCATTCGCAAAAATAGAAGCATCTCTCTCTCTCTCTCTCTCTCTCTCTTTTTCTCTCTCAGGCGGCCGGATAAGCGAGTTAAGAAAGACGATCCGAATAGTGCGGGAACGTTGAATGATAGAGAGAGCGTGGCGGCGAGCCGAGTGGAACCGAGCGGAATGAACGGACTGGAGAACGCGCCTTCCTCTCCGCGTCTCGGGATCGCGAAGAGAGGAGTAAAGAGTAGTTACCGAAGGGATGAGTCACTCACTGCCGCGATTGTTGCCGATACTCAGCGGCGTGTAACCGGCTGGCAGCAGACCGCGATAGGTCGCCGCACCTTGCCTCTTGTTCCTCTTCATTCCCGAAGAGGCTCCCCCGTTTGCTTTAACTCGAAATTTGACAAACCGAAGTTAAATTTATGTCGCGATGAAAGATTCCGAGTTTACAGTGGAGATTTAAAATTTTTCATTGATATTATTGCAGATGTACCGCTTATATAATTTTATTAATAATTTTCAAATTTGTTATTTTTATCTATGGGAAGGAATATCGAATTTTATTTGATCGTTATCTTGAGCTGAGCTTTCTTATGTTTTGGTTCAAGATTGAGTTTTCGCTTTGCTAGTCATGAAATTTGAGCGAAGATTTTTCGGACAAAAGACACAACGCGTCACTGAGAATGCAGCGGAGGGTAAAATTGGATCTACGTTCGTGGAAGAATGATTCGCGTCATTGATTATGAATCTGATGGGAATTCACGTTCTGAGAAAGGCCGAAAAAGGGAGAAACTCTACCTTTATTTTTGTTTATCAAAGTATATATAATTGTGACGTGACAAATGTTTTTTCGCCATTTATACATTTTCATCAAGAATAATTTTCTCGTTATTATATAATACGTGTGTTACGTAAATAAATACGCGAGGGAAAATTCCAATATTTAATTAAATTCAAAAATTTAATGTGAGAATAAAGCAAGTCTGCGTTTTTCTTTCTTTCTTGTAAAATCTATTTTAATTCGTATATGAATTTTTCACAAATTCTTTGTTAGTCCTGTCAGAAGCCTTCGCATTAATTATTCATCTTTAAAAGTACTGAAGAAAATGCAATAACTTTTATAGATTAACGAGAGACGCGATGCATTTGACAAAACTTATTACCAAAAGAATATTACAGAGTGCTCTTTCAGGCTATCTTATAATACTTAAGAAAATCACTAAGATAACTAGCGAGGCATCTACAAGAAAGAAAGAAACATCTTCATATATTTCAAAGGGGCGTTTTCCACCTATCGTCATCTCGTGTTTCGTCGGTTTTAATATACCGACCTGTCTATTTCTTCTAGCCGCATTGCACATCTTCATCTTTCTCTCTTGAATTCTCTCATCATCGCGCGTGTCACGAGTTCAAACGCCACCGGGCGTTATTACGAGGCCTACCTCCTCGACGACCTCAATTGCACGAGGTTTTAGTTGCAAATGCGACGAGAGATTTCTCTACGAAAAGTCTGACAACAAAGTTGAAATAATATTTCACCTAAAATATATCTAAGAAAGAATTCTTTATAGTTATTTAATTTTTTATAATTTATTTTTTTCTCCAATTATATATTTATATTCCATTATTATAGTATTCTCTCGTTATAATTTTGAGCACACTTTTTTCATTAATATTATACATGTAAATATATTTTCTAAGATATTAATATGTAATGACATTATATCTCTTGCGTCATATCTCTTCATATAAATATTTTATTTTTAATTATACATTATTATTTTTCTTGAGATCGTAGAAAGGTACGGGGGGACGATAAATACCAGCATATTATGTTATCAATGGAGCGTCGCTTTTGTACTTAAGAGAGAGAATATGTATGATTATTTTTAAAACTAGGCAGGAGGTAGAATTCACTCTAGAGCGATGATTTTGTGCGCAGCTTGGTCTATGGTTAGAAGCGACCAAGAGTCTCTTTCGATTCTATTCGACGTTATTTCCATCTGGACGTTTTTTGACGCGCGGCTCTTTTCCGCTGCAGAATTTCCTGACAAGAAACTTACCCCGGGCTCGCTGGATCGGCGTTTCTGACGAGATTGCTACGTTCTCGATCGTATCCGTGCGATGAATAAATCATTTCGTACATTTTGACTTTAATAAAAAAACCGAAAACGCGTCTTTTCTTATATTTTCACTCCTTCGTAACATTCTTTTGATCTACGATACGTGGCAACAATAGAAATATAAGCTCGAGATACAAATATATCACTTCCTAGGATAATAAATAGAGATAATATCACGTTATTCTTAAAGATATCCGCGAGATATCGGTATGACGTAAAGAGCTCTCGAGTTAGTTTTGTCATGGATAAAGGCGGCGCAATTTATGCTAGTGAAACGGAATGACATTAATCATAGGGGGTCGTATTAAAGTCTTCATTTAGTCCCACATCTCGGGCGGCGGCACTAAACGAAGATGTTTTTTTTTTTTTGTCGCTTAGCGCGTGGGCTCGACTGGATTTCATGCTACGCGTGTAGCACTTTTGTGTCGCGTGCATGTGCGTGTGCGTGTGCGTTCGTTCGTTCGTTCGTTCGTTGGTTGGTTCGTACGTTGCCTGCGTAATCGCACGCAAATAAGCAGTAATTCTCCGGCTCGATCCAGGAGCGGCTTGGAGAAAAATGTCGGTGCGATGCGCGCGAAGATATTTATAGTCTTGAAGCATGTACATTTTACACCGTCATATTGAATAATGACAAAGTAAAATCACTTTATAACGATGTACAAACTCTACAGACGTGAATTCCGTATTCTATCGCGACCAAAACTAGTGATAAAATATTAACGTGATTTTAATTTAAATCTCGAAAACAATATTCTGCGCTCTAATTAAATATCCGGAAGATGTGATCGTTTCATTGATAAGTAGACTTTATCTTAAAATATGAATGCATGCCGAGAATTTTATATCGCAACACTTTCCGGGATTTTAATATTATACAATATGTTGAGATGGATAATAATAAGTGAGTCTGGCAGCGGTATATTTCCGGCGATCGTGTTCACAGTTGGTTACTTTTTTTTCCACGTGGCATTAATCGCTTCCGTCGGGATATCGATTATCGGATCTAACGCGACGTATCGTAAAATATAACGAGAGGGATCCGGATAAAAAAAAACATGAGACACCATACACACATACACACACACACACTCGCGATTCGTTACACCGTGTGTCTTTTTGCGATTGAACTTCTTGCGTTGTAAGATCTCGAGAGATTCGAGCGAATCGATATCGCGACAAAGATCTGACCTGGTTTCCGATTTGGCATTGTACTATCGACCCTCCGTCGACACCGCTTCCGCCTTTGCTCCTCGAGTCTTCCCTCCCTTCCCTTGAGAGTATTGTCGACGAATTAGCATTTTATCAGGAAGTACGCAGCTCGTCCTTGCGCATGACCGTAATTCCTGCCTGCAACTGTCTCAACTATTCAAGCTGATATCCTAATCGTGCGGGATTAACTAACGCGCCGGACGAATTAATCAACTTCTAAAGCTTATCGGTTTCATGTGAGAACGAAATGCATACCCCGACAGTTTCTTTACCAAGGAAACCAGATATCTCTATCTTTCTTTATATTTAAAAGTTCTCTGTGCTTTGTGCACTTTATTATATTAAGATTGATCATACGTTATATACATATACTCTCGAGTTTCTCTATTACAGATATCTGATAAAGTTCTATCACAGATATCTGATGATTTATATCTGAGGAAGTGTAGACTAGTTTCTACTTTTATCATGGATAAAGATAAAATCATAATCCTGTAAAGTCGGTATTATTATGAAAGGAACTGGTAGATTTTTTATGATTTTAAAATCTGTATAATGAAAAGAGGGGTTATATTGAAAATAAAGTAAATTTAATAAATTTAAATGTCTAAATATATATATATATATATATATATATATTATATATGTGTGGAATATTACTTGAACTTATAAGGATAGAAGTAAATTAGATTCCCATATGATTTCTACTTGAGCATTATATTTAAGTAGAAAGAAAATTGGCATTCCTTGAGCCGACGATCTCTCTGCGCGATAGCAAGCGCGATTGCATTTGGAGATGCCAATTATACTTATACTTGTGTACCGACTAGTTTTAAATACGCGATATCGCGAATGTACCAATCTCTTGTCTTACAAGATAAGATTTTTAATTTACTTTCCATCGATGTGCATTCTAAAGAGATGTAAGTAGTTGCAATTCTAGGCATCGCCATGTTTTTAATAGTATATATAATAGTACATAATATAAAAGATAGTACATTATAATCTCTCCATTATAATATGTATATACAATGTCGTGTATCTTATGTAATTATTATTCTTATCAAAGTAAAATTCTCATTTCTCAATAATTCTATTAAACACACGTAAAATTATAAAATATATTTATAATATTAAGAAGCTAATTTTGATTATACGAGAATTTTAAATACTCACTTTGCTTATGGTTAAACATAAAAGAACGTCGCAAGAGAATTTATAAGAATCTGCATATAATTCGCATTAAGGGGACAGATGTACAAGCCGCATGGCGCAGCTCGTGTGTACTTAGCGTCGATTAAATCGACGTTTATTATAAACGCCGGTTGGTGTCTAATGAGCGGCCGTACGTGCTCATTAACGATCCTAAAAAGCATGAGGAATATCGAGCAGGGAGAATCGTCCGAGAGCGAGCAGGCAATTCGTCTCGCGATTGTAGCGCGGTGCGTCTTATCGTAAAAGCGATCGGCCGCGGTGAATTTTTTTACGATGTCGTAATGTACATACAACCAGCGTTGCGCAACGTTACCGAGTGCAACGATCTCTCGTCTTCATCCACAGACTTGCTCATATGTATAACAGACGGATTCTCTTCCTCTCTCTTTTTGCTGCAAATAACGCATGAAGAGTGCGTGTCTCTAGATACTCTCTAGAAGTTCTATTTTTCTCATGATATCTTCCCTTTTACGTCTGAAATGCGTGCACTCGAATCTCACTCGAGGCAGAGCGGGGAACATGGCGATCGAGGGTAGGTGTTATTGTGGAGAGAGATCGCGTTACCCTGCGGTATAGAAATTACCGAAGTTTTTATGCAGCTAGCTGCACTAATGAGAGCCGGTTCTCCGAATGCGCGTATCACGGTTACATCGCACGCTCTGTAATACAATCGGAAGATATTCCCCCTCCCCCCTCCCATCTTCCCCCTCGCTCTTCGGAGATCCCAGCTCGCAATGTGCGAGCGACGCGTTCTGTTAATTCATCCGAGTTCTCATCTCCGATAATGACAACACTTCCACGTCTACGCGTTCGCGATTGCCCTTTGTACGGCGGAGCTCGTTCGAAATTGCGCATTTTTCATTAAGACTGCGGTTTCACCCTTTCGGCCTGTCCCCCGGGCTGTTGCTTTCTCTCTCTCTTTCTCTCTCTCTCTCTCTCTCTCTCTCTCTCTCTCTCTCCTCCCTTCCCTCGTTGAACGAACGGCGCGCGAAATGGCGTCGGGAACGATTCAATCGTCGGTACCGCGTCGGATTTTCCGCGGTTGCACGATAATAAGTATTCAATTTTCGCCCGCGGACGACGGTGAGAAGGAGAGAGAGAGAGAGAGAGAGAGAGAGGAAGGGGTCATAGGGCTTTATGGATGCGACGTACGTTATTACCGCGGGGCTTAATTGCTTTTCGCAGAGATAACATTAGCGCGCTAATTTCCCTTTGCGGCGCGCAAAGCGACTCTCGAGATAAACTTGTCCGCTTCTCCCCCTCCTCCTCCGCCCCTCCCCCCTGTTTACCTACGTTCATTAGACTCTCGTCTACGCTCTATGTTATCTCTCTATCTCTTTCTCTCGCGGCACGACACACCTGAACGAGACTCGATCTAATAGGCGGTTCGTATTACACGCCCTAACTATTCTTCTCCGTGGGGGATCTCAGCGAGGGGTGAGGAGGGGGGGGGGGCAGGGGGGAAAAAGGGAAAAGGGTGAAGATATTAAAGCACGAAAGTACAATGTAACCCAATCAACCGAAAAACGTAATAGTCGAAAGACTTGAAACGTCAGACAAATAAATCAATACAATTATTGTAAAATAAGCTGGGATTATAATTAAATCTGCTAATGACAATGATTTACGTTGTTATGTGAATATTTGATAGCTATAAAATGGCATTATTTTGAATATTGAATTATATATATATGTATAATTATTATATATTATATATTATTAATCATTTTTTGCGCGCTAAAGACATGAAATATTCAGGTCTAGGATATAATAATTTACCGCTTGCGTCTCTCTTCGTGTTTATTATTTCGAAAATTTTATCAATTCTGTTTTCGACTTTTCGACTACCGAAGCACCATGCACATTTTGCCTGTTGAATATTTCGCGCGCGTACTCAGCTGATATCATATATTCATATTGTCACTTAAATTATATAGCTTTATCCTAATTATACGCGCAGCTCCGCAGGAAACATGTGCATAAATCAGTACGTAGTAGAAAGCAAGCACGCGAAACGGTTTCGGCGCAAGTCGTGCGCGAGCCCTTTGGAGATTCGCGGAACGATCTTCCCCTCCTATTATCTCCCGCTTCTCTCTCGCGTCGACCCGCAACACGTCCTGTCTTCGGCGTCGCTTCCGCGCATATAATGCAACCCCGTGGATGCGCCTGGGCTAATGCAAATTAAGCCGCGCATGCATATTAACTACATGTTGTTCGCGGTGCGGCGGATACGTCGTGCGATATAATCTAGCTGTATGTAACACACATTTGCGAGTCCGCAGCTACGACTACGGCTAAATTATTCGCGGACCCGTCCGCGGAGAGAACGGTACTTTGGGATTACGACGCGGTTGTACTCTATAGTTTTAATGTAACTAACGAGCGGAGCCGAGGCGTCGCACCGCGTCGTGTCGCATAGTTGAGCCGAACGGACGATTACTCGCCTCTTGATCCTTGTTCATGTTAAGAGAATCGCAGAGGGAGAGAGAGAGAGAGAGAGAGAGAGAGAGAGAGAGAGAGAGAGAGAGAGAGAGAGAGAGAGAGAAAGAGAGAGAAATGGCAAAATGATGATTAAGAATATTTAATTAACCCCCTCGAATGCCAACCGCGAGGATTTATGTATTTTTAATGTACACAAGCAACTTGCGGTCGCGCTTGCGCGTTACGTTTTGCGGCAGCTAACGAGTTTGAGAGTCTTGCGGTTCATAGAGATAGTTATAAATCGTGGCAGGCAGTGAAAAATCAGTGTCGCATCTTTTTTAATCTTTTAATTTACTTTTTTTTCTATTATTTTTTAAATCCTGCTTTGAATTGTTAACCCTTATTCCGTACTGATGGATCATTTTTGTCTGTGATTTTTCCAACAACGTCAATTTCTCAAAAACAAATAATCATAAAATAATATATTTAAGTAAATTATTTTTCAAATTTATTATTTTAGTCTTTATTTAGAATGTTCAAAGAAGGTATATACATTTTTTTTAAATTTTTTAAAACACTCTTACATATTAAAGCTTATCGAAAATAAGCTGACCCATCTGTACAGAGTTAGAAGGTGCCAAAAATAACAATACGGAGGAAAGGTTAATTATACGTAGCTTTAATTAATGTAAAAATTTATGCTATTAAAATTCAAAGAGTGGATGGCAATTTCTTTGTGCGGTAATAAATTAAGTAATCGCAATTCATGCAATTCTCTTGTTCTGTTTTACAAAAAAAAAGCCGTGTGGAAGAACGGTAATTCGGCCTCTGACACAGACTTCCGAGTCTCGTATCGTTGTTCAATTGCCAGGTGACATAGGCCGGGCATAATGGCTGCATACTAGTCGTAGGATTTAGCGATTAGGCAGAATGCAACGGGTTCGCAGATTCTTATCGTCTTTGCCTCTTCGCGACGAGCGGGATCGGCTCGATGCCAAACGCTCGATACTTAACTTGACGCGGATGAAAACGTGTCTTTGCAGTACAACCGTCTCGCTTCGTGCAAGTTGGCGCAGTTAATAGCAGCGTGTACTAACTCTCGATGACGCCTGTCATTTACGCGCCGTAACTTTTGATACATCTGGGAATTTCCTGATTCAGACCACGTTCCCGTTACGTGTCTCGCGATTTAATTGTCACCAGGCGTGCGACACTTTACATTGCGAGTAACGAGAACTTTCGCAACTTGGGGGAAATATTTTAGGTTTCTAAGACATCGTCCCAGAAATTCTCTAGAGATCTTTTTAGTTCAAATAATCATCGATGCTATTAATATAATTTTATAATAATAATATTTTTATTTATTATTGAAAATATCGTTTATGTTTGTAAGCGAGAGTTTTTTTTCTAGAAATCTTATTTTAAATAGATGTTAAAAATGTTTATTTTGAGATTTTCGTCGAGAGATTTTATTTATTAAAAAGATTGTTGTTAATATCACTTATATCGAGAAGCAATAAAAGATACCTCTATCGCAGATTAAAGCACATCAAATTAATTTAATCGGTGGCCGGACGGGTGATTTAATCGCTACGAAACGCGTAATCTCTTCTATCATCATATTTATACAAGCAGGATCAATCTTCGCCTCAGCGATCGCGTATATCAAGCACGGTACGAATGGCATCGGAAATTACCTTTATAATCGGGCAACTTGTCAAATTAGCATGAGTTAACGATCAAGCGGGGTCTAACAAACGGTGGCAACGAAAGCTCGGTAAGAATTCACTACGGGACACCGTAACAAGCCATCAGATATCAGCCGACCGTGTTACGAGATGGCGTAACGCTATCTCGACGATCAGAGAACGAGTCTGTAGCAAGCGGCCGATCCTGTCGGTGCACGGTAGTAGCCATGGTCAAGGAAACTGTAACCGTGCGTGTGTGCACTACCTGCTGAATTTCATCCACCGACCGATAAGACGAACCGTGATACATGTGTGTTGCGCTAGGGCTTCCTGGAATCGCACTTGTGCCACGTAAACGTGACTCAGACGTATTTTCTCGAACATCATATCATCGGACATGCGATAGCTTTGATTGCGAATGAGCGAAAGCGAAAACACCGGATCACATAGTTAGCTGGCTAGGTCACGCTGCAACGAGTAACGCACCGGAAATTTCTTTACAAGAGTGTTTGCGATTCGACTTTAGAACGTCCGAAGCGGCAAGTTTGACACTTGATTTTCACGAATTGACATTTGAAGTCAAAGGTTAAATTTCAAGAATAAGATTACATGACTGACTCTCTTTAGGACGGATATGTATTTTAACGTTTAAGATGAAGCGAAATTGAGCGTGACAACAGGAAATGTGTCATCGTTCTCTTCGCACGCGAGTAATGCGGTAACACGCGACGACGATGCTCGACGTTTTCCGAGAAGAAAAGAAAAAGCGCAGATGTCTCTTTCGTAGATCCGACTCTCGATCGCGCGCACGTGCTCCTTGGAATCGGTATTGTTTCCGCTTCAATTTCGTCGTTCCTGTCACCTTTCTCGCCCCGTTAAACAAGGCGTATTTCTTCGGATCACGTTTTACGACCGTCGAGATCCCGTTTGTAAATCTTACGAGCGATTCTTATAAATTTCTTTCCTGTCTTGGCGCGCGGACGTCGATGGACGTCGTTTCTCATTCGCCTCTCCCGCCCATCCGGACGAACACGTAAATATTTTCGGCTTCCCGAGATACACATCCTGACTGTGCTTCGTAAAGCTTACGACGGCGTTCAAGGATGCCGTGCGATGCAATCGGAGTGTGCGTCTAAAAAGAATACGCGTCTGGTCGTACATCAAAATTCGCGTATATGTATATACCGACATTTCGCGGTTCAAACCGGGGTCAGCACCGGAAGACCACACGCGCGTACCTGAAAAAAGACCATTCCCGTCGCGAATCTTGGCAGGTTTATGTACTTCATTTTGCGCGGAATCACCTTATGAAATCTCCTTCGATTCTCTTTTACGCCAGGTCGATATCGAGAGATAATACCGTCTATTGTCGTAACGCGGGCATAAAGCATCGCCCTGGCGAGATGCCTTAACACACGAGCGCATTTTATTGCTCGACGAATGGCGATGTGGGACGCACGGAAGTTTCGTGAGGGATACGCGGGAGGTCGCATAATCATTTCGAAAGTTGTTTTATGTAGGTGCGGCGTTACACTCGTGCCTTTATTGCCCCTTTAATTAAGTAGAGATGTCAAGGATCGTGCGCTTTCTTTTTATCACCTCCGGAAAGATTCTTGTATGACGGTTTACACGGTGCTATCGAGAGTACTATGTTATATGTTTGATTAAATCTTGTATTCCTCCGATATTTTTGTCCTAATTAACTTATTACTAGTAGGCTCTTTATCGTGAATCTGTTTTATATTTTAAAAATTGAAGAACCTATCGGGATAATTTATCACAGATCTGTAGATAATCAATTCAATCTAAAACAGTACTATTTGTTTATTGAAATTTGTACGAAATTCGCACGTTACGGATATTCCAATATTTCCATATATCGCAGCGAATCGTGGCGAATCGATTTCCACGATGGGTATCTTCCATGGAATATCCTGTACGTACATATATCGCGATACGCACTCGGTTAGGAGAATATGCGACGCGTCGCTTAAATGGTGTGTGATTAATCTGTTGGAGTACATTCGCTCGAGCGAAGAAGGGGAAAGAACGCAAGAAAGGATTTACAATGTCCTCGCGAAGGTTTAACCAAGTGTCGGCGGACCTTCGGCCCCCTCGTAGATTCAATCGCTCATCGTTAATGCAAATAACATTTATGGCCGATCGTCGAGCACGGTTGCATGCGTAATGTTAAACACGCGTGCGCTTTTGTAATCGCATAATACTCGATGCATCACCCGATATAGTGTCTCGTAGGATTTGCGTCACGGAGAAAAGATCAGAAATGTGTTCTGGCTAATTTGTAGTTGTCTTCCCTTGCGAAAATTCAAGATAATCTTATAAGAGACATATAATTTGATATTGATACAAAATACATATGCACAGTTTATATATGTATTTATTTAGATAGATATCAATATGATATCAAATGAAATTATAAAGGCTCAAGATATGTATATATACACACAAATAAAAATCTATAGAAAAACTTAAGCTTGCTGCGTGTTTGCGTACAAAGTGCGTGAACGCTAAAATTATATTTATAAATAAAAATTTCAAATAAAAATTTTCATAGAATTAAAATTAATTTCAGTTTTTAAAATTCCAATACTATAAAAAATATAAGCAGTATATAAATTAAAAAACAATATAATATAAAGCAAAGCAATTTTATATTTTTTCGAGAGAAAATTATAAAGGCTCAAGATATGTATACATACACAAATAAAAATCTATAGAAAAGCTTAAGCTTGTTGTGTGTTTGCGTACAAAGTGCGTGAATGCTAAAATTATATTTATAAATAAAAATTTCAAATAAAAATTTTCATAGAATTAAAATTAATTTCAATTTTTAAAACTACAATACTGCAAAAAAAAAAAAAATATAAGCGGTATATAAATTAAAAAATAATATAATACAAAGCAAAGCAATTTGATATTTTTTCGAGAGAAAATTGGCATTTTTTTATTTTCCACTGTTGTTCGTACGCTACTTTCATCGACGGAAATGACTAATGTGCGGAAAAATCATGTCCTTAATTCGCTTTGCGGCATCGCTACATCACACAGGTAATCTGTCGTGCGTTTATCGCTCGGCTTATGCGCATAATAGGGCAACGTAAGAGGAGCGAACGTAATTGATCGACGAAGGAGGAAGACGTCTGAAATCTGAGAAGATACGGATACTCGTTGCGGCGCGACGTTATTAACGCAAAGAGGATGATCCCGTTACAAAGAGAGTCACGAAATTAGATCTGACGAAATTGTTCGACGCTAGATTTTATCTCGAGCGTCATCGTTGATCTCTTTATCTCCTGCTACCTTAAGATTAGCTGTATACTTGAGAATTTTGTTATCTCGAAAAATCTCGAACGGTAAAACACTCAAGTATGCGGGCATCGATGGAATGGAAATAAGCGCTTTAAACTTTAATCTCGCTGTAACAGGGATAAAAAAGAACCACGTGCGTGTGATGTGAAAATTTTTAAGGCTACACAAGAAATATATAACTATATTAAAAATATTTTATGTGTATGTGTAAAAACATATTGTTCATAAAATATTACATATTATATAATTATTTATCACAATATACGATATAATTGTATATATGAGACTAGTATACAATTTTGTTAATCGTATGAAATAAGAATAGATTGAGTAATCGTTGATACATTATTCATTTTATTATTAAGAGTTGTTTCCTGAAGATAGAAGATAGAGGTAGCAGACTCACGTAATCTGTTGAGAGATCTACGACAGGACACACGATCTTGCGTACAGATCCCAGCGCGATCTTTATCTCGTGTTTCGTCGAAAAGGGTAAATTCCTCGTTTTTTCCTCGAGTAAAAAAATATTTTCAAGACTCGCTCACTATATCCGCGGTCATGCAGACAAAGCTGTCAAAAGTCGAGCAAGAAGAAGACGCGATCGTATCGGACGAATTTATTCCAATTTTCTTACGCCTCGTCGGGAACGATCATCTTTCTCATGTTAACCTGCTCTCGTTGCATCTCTCATTTCATCTGCTTACAGAAAAAGGGGACGATAATCGCGTCTTTCTCGCATTCCATTTGTTCATTGGTCGCATGATAAATAGGTAAATACCATAAAACACAAAGAAACGACAGATATTTTTATGGGTGAAAGAAATTCTGGAATGTGATGAGGGGACTCGGAATAATATTTATCGGAAATTAAATGCACTATCTCTATACAGAAATAAAATAATTTAAAAAGTATATGCAATAAAGAAAATATGATAAAATACTAAGACTATTTTTTTTTTTCAGGAAATTTAATTTAAAATATATTAAAATTAAAAAAAAATTTAACAAAAGTCGTATTTAAATTTCAGTTGAATTTAATTATATTAAATAAATAATTATTTAATTTTACGATGCACACAATGAGAAGATTGTTAATGCTTCTCCAGAGAAAGATTAGAGACGGAGCTATAATCTCACGGTTTTTTATGGAAATAAACACCTTTTGAAAAAAAATCCCTGTAACAGATATCTCACGCAAGAAACACGCGTATCGGACAGTTGCAAGGATTTTTTTGACAAACGTGCGTTTCGTAACGAAAGGCTCAAATTCGAGAGGGAGAGAATTTGAGAGGGTCTACGGGGAGTACAAAATAAATTACTGGCCCGAACTAATCCGGCATTTGAATCGACATGGACCGTCGCTCTCAGTACCTACGTATTGCACTAACGAGCAAACACGCGCACGCACACATACGTATCGTGGCAAGGTGAGATCAGATGCTAATCCCGCTAATCCCATTAGGGAACAAAGTCCGAAACCAGTTTACTGAAAGAGGGACAGGTCGAAAAGCTGTAGACAGCGGAGGAGATATTTCTCAGCGCGTCCGCCCGGTTTGCCATAGATGAGGAATTGAGATAGCAGGCCGTAGCTCTCGGGAAAGCCTAGATCGCACACGGGCTGTTCCCGAACCGTAAATTTATTCGATCGATAAAATATCGTAAAAACTGTGCCAGGAATCGTGACAGCGCAATTATCACACACGATTGCAACGCCAACGAAATCGAACTGCGGAATTGCCTGCTGAAATTAGAAAGTTTTGAAAAAAAGCACTAAATACTAGAAGCACTTAATCAAATGGATTATTTGATCAAGTTGGAGTTTCAAACTTTATGTTTCAATTTGAAATAGAAAAATATCCAACGATTTAAAGTCTTCGACATCGCTTTCACAATATATTTACTTTATTATTATCTGCATTAACTAAGTCATTTTATATTTCTCTCACTATTCGTAAATTGCGATTCGTTTACTTGCGAAAATTAGCATAATATAAGAGGTAATATAAAAGCGAAAGTTTAGAAGAGAACAGATTCTCTTTTAACGTAATCTGTAGATTATGAAGATTAATCATCATTAATCATATATATTTGTCATCTGCAGCAAATAATTTGAAGCCTTAAGACAGCGAAATCTAATCTTTGCGTTTTCATATTTTTTCCCCGACATTTTTTTTCTATGAAAATTCGCACTCTCTCTCTCTCTCTCTCTCTCTCTCTCTCTCTCTCTCTCTCTCTCTCTCTCTCTCTCTCTCTCTCTCTCTCTCTCTCTCTCTCTAATATTTAGTGAAATCTATACTTTTAAATCTATGCTATTCTATTTCAAACTGCATTTAAGCATTTGATAAATTAAATGTTACATTAAAATAAATAATATTTTTAAAGCAATCATTTTATAGAAAAAATTCAGGTGCTATAAATATGTGTTCTGATATAGTGTAATCGTGTAACACTAGTTATCCGAGATACCTTGGACTTTCATTGCACACGAAAATTGAATTGTGGCATATGTAATATCGAAACAAATAAATCATTTGGACGCAGGCGAGTCTCGCATAGAGGGGTGAACGTCCGCCCGATGTAGTAACGGGTCAGGATTTTCCGCGAATGTTTCGTAATAAGTTCCCTGGAAGAAATACCACGGCGAGAGTCCCGAGCTCTCTCCAGTGCACTTTCAAAGGAAAACCGGTAGTCGTAATTCTAGTATATTCAGCGAGCATCACACGCGACCGGACCTTAACGTCTAGACGCGCTGGAGAATACAGTTTCTTGCTCGGAGCTAAAGTCTAACGAGAGAGAAAGAGAGAACAATGAAAGAAGCGCGATGACAGACCACATCATAAACTAGATTAATTAATTAACAGTACATAAGGGAGAAATGCATACGATTTATTAATGTAATGGGGTATAAAAAATATCGACTATAATAAACCGTTCATTTTGTTACTATAAAACATGAGTATTGTACAAATTTATACGAATAGAAGAAGGATATGGGACATTTGCAGGACTTGTAACATTTAGTTATAGTATTATATTAATTTTATACACATATTTTATTTTTACTCTGCGCTAAAATGCATATACTTTCCTTCGTATTTAAAAATTCAGGATTATTAAATTTGCAAAGTGTTACAGGAAGCACGGTACATATTTATGTCGTCATAAGGATATAATTGATAACCTCTTTTTTTTTTTTTTTTTTTATTTAAAAATATCACGAACAGCATGCGGTTAATTAATAAGGTTCGTAATAGGCTTGCCGCGAAACAATTTTATTCGTCGTCTATTTTCGTAGGCCTCCAGCGGTAGAAAGCTAATTTAGCGGTACGTCGTCGGTCATTAGGTATAAATTGGTCTCACGATTAACGTTTGCTTCTTATTAAAAAGTTTAACGAAGCAGGTTTGCGCGAGCATGATTTTCTCGTCAGATAAGAAATATATTTAATAAAAAAGAAAAAAATATGCCGTGTGTCAGGTCAAGTTTATTTCGAAATCTCGTTCTACGAAATATAAGAATAATTCTAATAAGCGTTATTAATTCTTCAATACATATACACACTGTATGCGAGTGTATAATTTGAAATTTTTTCGTAATTAAATATTGTGAAAGAAATATCGCGCTTCTGCTTATTTCGACAAGTCTAAATCTTATATCAAAAAATCATATAAATATTGAAAAAATAAATTTTTAAAACATACTTTGGAACGTGATGTCTCATAGAAGTGGAGTCGCGTAGAAATCACCGGAATTTTCATTTTTTTTTTTGTCAATAAATCACGTCGCGATACCCGACGGGGTTATGACTTTCTCATAATTCATTTTCACAGTTATCGGTCTTGCGTCTCCAGAGACGTATCTAGCATTAAGCTACCGTCCACCGGTGAGTTTCATCATTTTTTCGACTATGGGTTACGCGGCTTAGCCGGACAGTGTTCTCTCGCTTGGAAACTTTTATACCGTCATAATTATTTACACGACAGCCGTATAGAAAAAGAGAGGATCTCTGGCCGCGGCGGCAGGTAGAGGCAGGAAGTATAAATCACGATGAGGAATGGTCGACATATTCAATAACCTCGCAATAAAGTGGGACGAAACTTTATTAGGAGACGCGTATGGCGCGGTGAAAGAGGGCGGGGGTAGAATCATGAATTTCGTCCCTTTCGGTACTGTCGTCCTCTATAAATCGTCAGATTAATATCACCCGTGTGGGAATCCGGACAATCGAGAGAGATCGGCTCTGCCGTGAAAATCGCGTGATTTAGGAAATCGGATACGATTTCCCAGAATTACGATTGCAATATTCGCATGAGAGAGCGCGAGCGATAGTTGGCCGATTCTTCCGTATTAGTCGCGAATCAAACATGAAACTGCCCTTTGAGGAGAAAGAACAATGGATGATTTATATATGTTTATTTTCTATAGTTTTGAAATTACAAAAAAAAAAAAAAATGAAATGACAAATCAATATCACATATTATGAAATAACGATATCAATATCGAGGATATTTTTATACATAATATTAGACATAAATAAACGTTTCAGAAAACTACCGCTCAATTTTTGCCATAAATTTCTTGACCAATTTAGAAGAAATATCCCTTAAGAATAGAGATGGATATGAAATTCGATTTCAAATTACGGTATCCGCGCCAATTTTTCACTCGATTGCAACTTCGCTGCGAGGCTATATGTATCGTGTACCTGCGTCGTTTCGTCCTTCGACGCGATGTTGTTGCTTGACAAACAAGGTTCGTCTCGGTCCCCGATAGTTACACTTCGATCCCTTCGGAACGGCAATCATCGTCGAGGTCGAGGCTCGCGAGCGGTGGAAGACTCGTGCACTTGACTCACGCTGCATTATTCCCGAGTGCAATCGTGGGATAGTTTCCGGGCGGCGAGAGAGCGGCGATTTGTCCGCCTGTCAGGCGGGAGGAAACACGCCGCGTCTCGAAAAGGGAGGAACACCCGAGAGAAGTTACTCGGGGGTAATAACCGAGCCGATGTGCCGGCTGAATTGCCTCGGACCGAACGAGCGAGCAGGCAACCGGAGGCGGATCCGGTGTCACGTCACGTTCCCGTATATCCCGCGCCGGGATGGATGCATCGCGTGTCTTCTGGACCACTTTATTCCGCACGAGAGCAAACTTGTCGAAGACGAGCGATTTCCTCTCGATATCGAGATCGGTCCGATTTTCGCTTTCCTTACCGTACACTTAGTAACCAACGGCTATCTTTTGACAAAAATTAAAAACTTATAAACTTTGATTAGTTTAAAAACATTTCTTATTCGATAAAAGTCATGCTTGTCTTAATTCTACTTCTTAAACTCATTTAAAAATGATAAGCTAATCTAAAATCAATATTCCATTTAACTTTTTCGATTTTCTCTATCTTATTGCATGATGACGTTGAAAAGATTCAAAATTAAAAAGGAAAATGTCAAATTTTACCCATTCCTAAACATCAAAAAATATATTGTAATAATACAATGTAATATATTGGAAGATATATGTATAAATAAAAAATTATATATCTATCGACGACAGGGTAAAAAGGCGAGTACCGCAGGTACTATCTAATAATAACCACACACCTGTCGATAATTTTGATATCACACACGCACAAAAGCGTGTGGCATCGAGCGCGGAACCGTGTTCGAAAGCCGCGAGAAAAGCTGGGTTTAGTGCTTTGATGAACGCGTGCCGTCGACGGAAAATCGCACGGATTCCGCGACGGTCGCCGAATTAGCTTAATCGCCGGTCCTCTTTGATTTCAATTCGTTCGCGTGGTCGCATCCTGAATGAGCCATTAGCGCCGAGGCACGTGCGCTTCACAGACAGTATGACGCTTTGCTGCTGCTGCTGCTGCTGCTGCTGCTTCCTGCGATATGTGAGCTTTGGCGATCTCCCGAAATAACTCTCATCTCTCGCATACGCAGTATGCACTTCTGGGCCGACGTGCTGATGCGTTCACGCAATCGAAATGCGTTCGCGCGTTTTCGTGGAAAACACGCTCGGTGTTCAAAACTGACGTGCCGCGTTTGCTTTTAATTATGCTAACTATTAAATTTGATGAGATTCTCAAGGAATGAACATTGCATTATAAGTATTTTTATGTGAGATAAAGATATATGTAATTTATATTTAAAGATGCGTTTGAGATATTAATTGTGAAATTGGAAAAAGACGCAATAAAAAAGGAAAATGCATTTCCTAGAATTTTTAAGTATAATTATGTCGGTTATGTATGTATGAATATTATTAATGTCGCGAAATATGCCACAGTTGCGTATTTGTATAAAGTAATTTTATAAAAAAATATTTCATATAAAAATACTTGGTGTGTGTGTGGATACAATATATAATTTATATTTACAATATATAATTATAATACAATATATATTTAAAACGATGTTTGTGAACTGTTAACGTGAAATTGGAAGAAGAGATAATGAGAAACAGAAATGCATTTTCTAGCATACACTGCCAAGTTTAATTACGTGGTTATGTATATACGTGGATGTTTATTGACGTCGCAAAATATGAATGTCGCAACTGCATTTGTGAATTAACCCGGAAATTCAAAGGGGGAAGGAGGTTTCGACGAATGCTCAGATCACTTCGCGATAAATAAGGAGATCCGACAGTCGAGACGACGCGACGCATTGCATCGCGAATCAACACGCAGCTGCGTAAAATTCAGTTTGCGTGCCAAGAAGATAAATTTAAGGCGCGCTAAATTTTAGCTGCACCAAAGTGCAGGATTTTATTTTTTGTTTAGCATATCGGGGAACAAAACATACGAGTAACAATAACATGAAATATTAAGCTTTCAGTTTGTTCCCATTTATTTTAATGTATTCTATAGTCTTTAATCAGCTAATTATTATACATAAATGCATATATTATATCTACTAATTAATTATTATGATTTTAATTTTTTTTTAAGTATTAGAATTTTTTCAACTGGTATTAATTACCGTAATATTTTATTAAAATATTATGCGACACCTTGTATATTTGGTATGTATATATTTTGTATATATTGTCGAGAAGCTTTTTCTAGAAAAATTTTTCTATAAATTTTTATAAATTTAATATAAGATACTTTGATAATGAACTTTGACTCGTAAGCAAGCTAAGTGACTCGTAAGAGAGCTAATTATATTATTTTCTTAAGAATTCCTTTTATCTGGATGAAATAGAATATTCGACGTATAATTATTTTATATGTATGTTAAATATTTTATCAAAGACTCGAGCGGCTGGTATGCGGCGACGCAAACACTCTATCGTTGACACGCGGTCGCTTTGTTGTCATTCGCGCGGTGAGACTGGAAGGGCAAACAGCGGTACGAGGTACGAGACGCTTCGTCGTAACATTATGTTTCGGAATGTGATTGAGAGAAGACGTACAGAGAGACGCCAAACGCAATCGAGTAGTTAACGTAATAAGAAAATGTGATATATTAATTCATTAATACTGTATTATATTCATTAATAATGTATTTCTATATATATTACATTAGATATGTTCTAATATATAGACACGTATGATTCTACGCATTTATTATTTATATAAAATCTATGTGTCTGAAGCATATTAAGCATACATATACTGAATTTTGTTGGCATATTTTTGGTCTTAATTAATCATAAATATATCATGATTCGTGTAATATTCGCGTGGTGTTAAAATAAAATTGTTTTCGAATTTTTAATCATTAACAGAACACAGTACTAATATAGCGTAAATATAGTAGTAATTAATTCCATATTTTGTAAATTAGCGTAGCAAAAATCCCTATATCTGTATATCGGTGATTTATTAAAATATGTATTTTGCAATATTTATATAATCGAAATCTGTCGTGTGAGCAGACGACGAAAAAGCAAAAAATATTTTCGAATATTATATTTCGCAAATATTTACCTTCAATTTCAATTTGTATATGTCGTAGGCAAATGGTTAGGAAATGGTTTAGGAAAATAGCTTTTGACTAGGCAAATGCTATCTGACGTGTACGTACTAAAAAGTACATCTTGGAAAAGAACGCTTAGATTCTCATCTAAGCATAGAGGGACGGGGCTTCGCCTCGTCCCCATACAAAAATATAACAAAACTTGAGAGCGTAGAAACTACCAAGACTGACAGTACAGCCAGAAAACCATTTGCCTAGTCAAAAGCTATTTCCCTAAAATAACCATTTGCCTACGACATATATTTATTTATGTTATAATAAGAGATAGATGATAACAAATTGCGTAAGATTTATGGAGTAACTTTGTGCGATCGTTCTTCTTTCGTCACAATATAATCAAATGCGCATCGGGTACGATTATTATCGGGTGTGCAAGATGTCGCGCGATCGTTGTGTTCTGGTAATGATAGTGCGCGCGCGATCGTAATTAACGAGTGTCTCCACGAAGAGACTCGTGTGTGTCGTGCAAAGGAGCAGCAAAGGACGAGACACAAGAGAGGAGGAGGAGATCTTGAAAGGCATCTGCCAACGGCGGAATAACCGTGAGTAATTTACAAGTGATTGTTAGATGGTAATTTATTCACGAATATAAAATTGTCGTGAGTTTATCAGCGCACTTTCAGAAAAAAATCTTGAGAAAATACTTAATACACTATCAAAGTATTCGATAATTAAAGAAGTGGTAGAAATAATTGCGCAATGTGTGTGTTACATAATAGATTTGTTTTTTTAGCTGAATTAGAATAATTTAAAAGTTGAACAGAAAAGGAAAAAAAGGAAAAGTGTGAGGAATTCAGCTAAAAAGAATTTAATTTTGAGCTTTAATTTATATATTAAATTTCTCTAATATATTGAATATTTGTCCTATATTGAATTTATTTTAAAATATATAGGAAAAGATATGAAAAGTTTCTCTGTGATATACATGTAATATATACGCGCATATAAATTACAAATTATATAACATTTAGAACAAATACTTAAATTGAATTTTCGTTGGCTCGAATATTCCGGTATTTCTCTTTAATAACAACAAGCAGCGTTGAAATTAATATCTCAATTTTACATAAACGTATTAATTTTTTGTCGGATAAAGTCCTCGTCTAATAGAGTTGATTCTCTCGCGATGAAAAATCTCGAAAGGCTTCTTCTCTGGAATAAAGCGTAGACTGCCACTGCGAATGACCGGTTTCACAATAGTGCCGTAACAAAACTAACAATGGCCATAATACTGCACCGTTGAGCACGCATTCTATGTAGTTCGTGGAGGGCCCTTTTCGAAATTAGGGTGACAATTTCTTTCATCTGGGGTCGAGGACGTACAATGAACCTCATTGTCGTATTATTCGTCATTCTGATAATATTAAAATCGACAGTAAATTTAATAATT
Organism: Anoplolepis gracilipes; assembly: GCF_047496725.1. NCBI lineage: Eukaryota > Metazoa > Arthropoda > Insecta > Hymenoptera > Formicidae > Anoplolepis > Anoplolepis gracilipes. The sequence continues at coordinate 2,218,194 of NC_132985.1, forward strand.
TTGCATGATATTATATAAGAGAGATATAAAAATGATCGCGAAAAGTTTTGACATATTTAAAATATTAAATCTTGGAAAGGCTATTTTTTTTAGAAGCAAACATTAGAAAAAGTCACAAAGTACATCAAAGTATAAATCATAAATTTGAGAACTTTATTCACGTGCAAGAAGAGGAAAGATATGTCACGTACATTTTGTCAACTTTTTATATTTCATAATTTAAGTTTAGTAAAACTTAAACTTTCATGACAATGTTATAAGCCTTTAAGCAAGAAACTTTTTAATAATCATGTGTAACGATCACAGACAAATTACGTTATTTTGTATTTTGATTACTCAAGATATTTCTATAGCGTGAGACATTGACTTATCGTTTGTTATCATCTCATATCTTGATGCACAATGCAATGCATCATGCATCATGTATTGCGGATATTCGTAATGTTTGCTCGCGCAAACAATGAAGAAACGTTTGACATTAATACGACATGGTGACAAAAGACTAGTCTAAAGGCAAGCCAAAGAAACTGGTAAATGCTGTCATATTCAATCAATCAGCGCAAGTAAATACAGTGGGCGTTTTACACACAGGTGTTTCAAAATTATAGAACTGCTTTTTTTCTGTATGAAATTTCTCGCTGGCTTATATAATCGATTCGCTTGAATAAAAATGTGTAATATATTTCGGAATAATATTTTTATGTTTGCATTATAAAATATTTTGATAGAAAGATTGTGATAAATCAATACCGGAATATATTTTGCGTGTACGTAAGATAAATATCTCTCTTCTATATCGCGAATCTCTGTATTTATGCACCTACATTCTGCCGTTGAACTGAACATGGCGGCTCGTGGTCCAGACGACTGTCTCTAGAGCGGTTTGTACATACATACTGTGGTGACTCAGCCGTGGAATGTTGCACGCGCGCCCTGCCTTGATTGCCTATCAGACTTCTCTGGCATTCTATAAATAATACGACACACGTACGCGTCGCTCATGAAGGAAGGTGTTGACGCGGCAGTAACGAAATGGTCGTTAATTAATGCTGCCTGAAGACGCATCACGCGATGTTGTTCCGCCTTCGCGAAATTATTGACAATAATATGTGCATCCTGTTTGAGCGATTTGATTGGAACTTTACTTGCGTTACTTTGACATCGTCAATTTTAGGGATGCTTTCAATCTTATTTTTTTTTCTTTTAATAATAATAATAATATAAGAGAATAAACGTGAAAAATTAACAAAACAGATTAAATTGTCAAAAATCTATTATTAAATTATTTTTTTAAATTTATTCTAGCAAGTTTGTAATGGAAATTTTATATCAATCTGTATTTTCTTTAGATTTTTGTGCAAGTTTTTTAAATTTCATCCTATGCACTTTCTCAATTCATCTTTCTGAAATGTTATTTAAATTAACAAAGATTCTTAGTGCTCGATTAAATATTTTCATGAAAACTGCACATTTAATTTCATATATTTTAACATTTTTTCTATTTTTCTTTCAAACTTGTTTTTAAATACAACTTGATAAAAACATTAAATTTTTATTATCTTCCTGTATAAAAATAATAATCAAAAACACATTCGTTTTTTTTTTTTGAAATCATATTTGTTGAAATTATATGTTATTTACTCTTTTAAAGTAAAGTTTACGGTCCTAAATTGGCCGTCGACGGCTGCATGTTTCCGACAATCGCGTGCTTCACCTGTGCGTTTTAACGTTCGCTTTTATTGTTCTAGAAATTGTAACGATACCTTGTAAGGTGTCGAGAAAAGTATAATTATTCTTTATTCATGATAATCAGAATTGGGATGAGTTTATTGGTTATCGAACGTGTCGAATCGGGTTATCGAGTGCATGAATCAATATATGAACTTGAGGATAACGATCGAATCGAAAGTTGCTCAACTACCTTAAGAGTTTAAAGCTTTTTTTTTGATATTATACCATATATAGCACGTGCATAACTCTTTTCAATGCGCGTCTCGCTGCTTTCTCTCTACCAAGTATGATTCTTTCAATTTATAATTACCTACTTTAAATTTCTCTGACAAACATATCGCGTTTGGTATATAAGCTTTGTATTTTTTTTTTTTTTTTTTAATATTTGACTTTAAATATTTTTAATTAACGCGAAATGGAAATTCTCTGAAACGTGGATTAAAGTTTGAATTATTTGAATTTTGAATAGCAATCTTTCTCTAAAATAAATATTATAATATAAAAAATAGGATTTCCCGTTACGACGTGCTCTGAGACAAAGACTGCACATCCAATACATAAGTAAGTGCACAACTATAAATTCGCGCCGCTTATTCATTTGATCTCGTAAAAGTAAAGTCGTAAAATGCTCTTGTACAAAAGCCCGAAAGCTCATACGATTCAGACGACGACGTCTCACATTTGTTCGTTTTTAGTGCCGCGCGTTGATCGAACGCGAATTCGGATGCGCGATCCGATTCCGCGACTATTTGATTACTTTTGTCTCCTATCGTCGTCTTTACACAGTTTGCTGAACGTGCGTGATATTTTACGATCAATGTTGATCTCGTCGTAGTCGAAGCGTTTTGATATCGACTTTTTAGAATTGAGATAGACTGAAATCTCTTTCGCGTCGGAAATATATATGCTCTGCTTAAAAAAAATTATTTGTGCGATTAGGGACAATTTTCTTTATCATAAATGATTTACGATCCAAAATACTGATATTTTTATTTTAAACATTACGAATAAAAAATAAATAGAGAAAAATAATTAGTTTTTGGGAAACTAAAATTTTCTTGTAAATTATTTTCGAGAGTAGATGAACGAATCGTGGAGATGCTATAGTCGCTTCGTATATCCAAGATGCATCGTTGGATGCACTCGGAGATAGGAGATAGGACGACGTATATGTAGTCGCATAAACGCGCACATGCGGTCATCGTTCGGAGACAATTTAAATGCAATGGGAGGTCGCACCGATAAAAGAGTGAATCGTGATGTTGCACAAGAAGTCGTACAGGACGCGATACCCACGCAATGCTTTTCGTGTTTGTCACATCAAGAGAAAGAGAAAGAGAAAGAGAAAGAGAGAGAGAGGGATCCGTTCATTCATGCTTCATTCAATGGCTCGCTTGACTGGCGATTTCGTCCGAAATTGTCGATCTAGCACGATCGTTTCGCCGTGAATATAGAACAAATGAGTGGATATGATAGTTCGATTGGTTGTTCTCAAACATCAACTACATGTATACACGTTCGAGAAAGATTTGCATTTCGCTCGGATGGATATTTGAATATAACCGAGATTGCGAGAAAATTTTTATACGATAACGTTGATAACGTGATAAAATCTATTTTATTTTTATAATTAGTATATTACAGATTTTATTTAGAAATCTCTTTATTGCAGAGCGTTATTTGAAAGTTTAAATTCAGCTAAAATCATACATAGAGAGTATAAAATTAAAAATAATGTATTGAAAAAAAAATTGTTATATATCGGTTCATATCTTAATCCACTTTACATATTATAAATACGATTAATTAATGCAAAGAACGCTAACATGATAAGCGTACTAGTTGAGTTTCGAACTTTTTCTCCCAATGGCCACTTGAATACGATAAGCCTAAGATTCGAGATCCACTCTCGTCTACGTAGCTTCCTTTTACGCGCTCGCACCATTACTGAATAATCTCATTCCAACGACCATTTCGGTCAAATGGTGCCGGAGGGCGACAACGGTGTGCTCTTTTTCGGAATAGTGGCCGCACCCTAAAAACCGAGTGCCCCCTTTCTGCATCGAAATAGCGAGGATGATCCGTCGAGATATCTATGGGTTGCCATAAAGTTCGGGTTAAACGTGATTTGATTTAAATAAAAATCTGCGATAAAAAGGTATTTTAATGCAGCTAAAAAGGTATTTTAATTCTGTTATAGTTTATTTGTATATTCGTATTGTTTATCGCAAATCGTAAAATATCGAGATAACTTATAATAGATAAAATTTAAAAAAATACAGATTATCGAGAGATTTTCGAATATTTTTTGCTCATTGATATCACAAATGCTAAATTTACGTTTCTATAAAAATTATTATTTTATACTAACGAAAGAAATCAAATTCAGAATTATGTATTATATATTTGCATTTAAAATTAAAATTAATTATTTTAAACTCTTGAAAAGTCTCCAAGTTTCAAAATTTTATTGAACTTTGTACATGTAAAAGAACACAGTTTAAGCGATATGGTACTCACTATTTATTCACAATTCCCCATAAACGCACGATCATGGCAGCCTATCTGTCATCGTTCTCTTTTTCTGTCATCACGCTCGAGCGATATATTGGATCGGCAGGGTCTTGTCCTTTGCATCGAAATGGACGCGGATAAGCCGATACGTGGAGGAGTAAAGAGTAAATTATCCATTGATGACGGAGGTGGCAGGGGGAAGAGGGTAGTCTTCCTCCTCCGGTCATTTATTCCGAATGAGGCCCTAAAGGCACTCCCGAAACGAGTTTCGGGGTCTCCTTTCTCCGCGCTCAGGTCGAAAGGAGTGCCGATATCGGGGACTCTTCTTTTCCGTTCTCTTGCTTGATTGCCAGTTAAAGCCGAACGATCATCGTCGTTCTCTGTCACTAACATTGAGTTTAACAATATTGGAGTTTTTTTTAGAATGACAAATTTCAATTACCTATTACTTCCTGTATACAATCTCGCATGATCTGATATCCAACGTTTTAAATCAATTTTACCTTTATTTTAATAAGATTCTTTAATAATCGCTAAACTTTCTCTACATATGTCGAATAATAATTACAATAAGAACAGAAGCGAAATCGGTAATAATTGAATGTTTTTTTCACGCGTGCTAAGCGCATCGTAAATTTTTAAATTTATCTACAAGAGAAATTCATCATGTTAGAATGAAGATGTATGAATAATGTTTATTATTTTTATACTTTTACTTATTAGCTGATAAGATTTCTATATATTTTAGCAACAAAAATTACGAAAAATAAAAACGCCACTTATTCTTAATATTTATAATTTGAAAATTATTAATGTTATGCCATTTTCGTGTCAAACAACAGTTGGCTTTAAAAATTCTCAGATAATATATATCATTAAAACTTCATGATGAACCACCACATGATATACCCGACTGCTCGCGTGGACGCTTTGTTGCGTGCGTGAAATTATGTTCGATGGTTCGATTGCTTTTTTTTTTTTTTTTTTTTTTTTTATTTACTGCACGTCGATCCGGTATCTACGGCTCATAAAGCGACACGTCGAGTGCGAAAGCTCGGACGATTGCCTGACGCGTGATTGAACGCTGTATTATTGTTTAATGATCCGTGCGCAGTTTAAGATCGCTATTGAATTCGGGCTTCGGTTGGTCTGATAAAACTGATTTACGGCGCTATCGTAATAATTGCGTCTCCAAACGTATATCGCTATGTGTGTCAATCGAGAAATAGATCGTGTATATGTGGCAAAAAATTAGCACACAATATTGCATTGTATGATAACACATACGATATTATTATGTCAAGATTGAAATATTTCATCGTGATAATCAGTGCCGTTAGTTACGATAATTTCTTCGACAATGTGATTTTTGAAAAGAAACTTTTTATTGACAAATATTTCTTGCGTCAGGAAATTTTTCAAATTTGTACTCGTAATAAAATATTTTATTATATTTGTTTTCTTTTGTCAACGCGCGTAGCATTAATATTACTATAACATAATCAGTGAATATCATCACTAATATGCTATTGATTGATCCCGTTTCGGAAGACGTGATGTTCAGTTTATTCATTTTCATTGATATCCACTGATTGAAAATCGACCAGTGGAAAAGACAAACATGAGCAGACACACAGGACTTAGATATGGTAGTCTAGTTTTCGCGCTTGTATAAATCATTTTCTCTTCTATTTATATATAAAATTTATGTTCATTCGCTTTTAGCATGAAATAATAAAGTTACATTTTCTTTATGGAAATATTTCCGATAAAATTATTCGAGCGCGTAAATAAAATTTTTTTAATCACTATCTCAGAAACATAAAGATCCACATATTCATTATCACGATTGCAGATGAATCGAGAATAAAGATAAAAAAAAAAAGATTCAACTAAAGAGATTATTTGTTTGCGAGCTATTTGGTTCTACATGATGAAGCACCGTGTACATAAACTGCATCGGAGTTATTAGTTTCTTGCTGAGCCGCTACAAATTCTGCATATTACGCGGAACGGTCGGCGTTTTTGCGCAAGTCGCTCGCGGGTGCGATTAACGCTTTTTCTCGGCGACGCCAGGTCGAAGTTACAGCGAACAGTCGCGACTGCAATTTCGCGGTGGCGCGTAAATCGAGTCGTTTTTTCCCGGGTTTCTCAAAGATATTAGGATCGAACCGCGGCGAGGAATTCTCGGGCGTTTAACAAACGTGCGACGTCGTTCATATCACCGACTGCGAAGGTGACGTAAATTCTCGTCCCGCTTTCCTTCTCTTAATGCCAGCCGGTTATGTCGACTTGCGGGCAGATGCACATCGTGTGAATGCGTGCGTGCATTCGTATGCTTCGTGGAAACCGTGGCTAATTAGATATATTAGGAGAAAGCAGATTAAATAGAAAAGTCTCTCTTTAATATATAATTGAAATCATTTTTATACTTTCTCTTTAGATTTAGACATTTTTGATTCAGCAGTTTTGTGTTGCGTGCAAACTTTGGAAAATATAAAAATGAAAATTACAAGGTGCGTGAAACGTTTAAAGTTACGAAATCATTTTTTAATAATAAAGTATTACTTTAAGGATCATACTTTAGTATGCAAGCGATACAGATCTTATTTTGCACTTTAATTTCAAAATAACCAGCCCATTTTATCATTGTATCATTCATCATGAGATTATCCCGCGGAATAACGCTGGGATATCGCGGTTCAATCGCAATCCGATCGCACTGCGACGAAGCATTTTTGAAAATATTGCATCTGAAATTTGATGGGCCTCTTTTATAGCGCAACTTGCCGCTACGCTTCTACACATTTACAGCGTGTTTACGATGCCCTCGCGCGGAATCGGCCGAGATAAAAATAATCTACTCAAGAACCGTCGTAAAAACACTGGCGTGCTCAATCTCGTCCGATCAAAGTGTCGATATTGTACTCTAGTATCCCGTCGGTCTCGCTATCATAACGCGGCGCCAGTCCTCCAGGAGCGGGCACCATTAATCCCCGATGTGAGACCGTCTACTATAGTATTTCACTAAGCTAAGTACGCGGTTGCGCAAGGCATTGACATAACTGTTGATAACGACGCTGACTCAGATTGACGTTTGAAAGCACCGGCGACAGAGAGCGGCCGACCTTAATTAAAATGAATGCTTTTATCGAACCAGTTTCACTACATGTGTCTCGTATAATCTGTCGTCGCCTTAATTTACGATCAATTCGTCTGGAAAAATTTTCGTCATGTCGAAGTCGTGCATCGTGTATAAAGTCGCGAGTCTATGACGGAAAAAAAAGTCTTTCTACCGTTCAATCGCATCTCAAACGATTTCCATATATACAATCTCGAGAGATTGTAGTTAGATGTTTGTTTATTTATCCTACCACATTCTTATCAAAGATGAGATATACAGGTTTAATGTTACTGTAATTTTTTCATACCGAACATTTTATGTGAATATCCAATTGTTATTACAATACGTCATGGCAAAATTCTTATGCATGATAATGTTTTTAAATGTAATAACTTTCACTCTCTTTCGCAATTAGATTATTTTAGCTAATTATTTACACATTCACACCTCTAGAAATGTTGATTTGCTCATATTTTTAGTTTATATGTCATTGATATATATTTTTAATTACTTTTTCCTGTTACTGAGAAATTATATTTGCTATAGACAATCTACATAATTATATAATTTTAACAGAATGATAAAGAGAGCTTTCGTATTCAATGTAATAATCTTTTTACAAAGTAGAAAAACTGAAAAGGGCATGAGGGAATAAAGTTAACGATCCAACGAGTTTAAGACTGTAATTAAACTTTTAATTGCTCTTTAATGAAAACGTTCTTTCCATACGGTCGTCGGATTTTCGCGCGATCGACCGTATCCGATGTTTTCCTCGTCGAGCAGCGCGTTAATCGACCGTATTACAATTCCACTGAATGGTTTTTCTTTTTCAAGACACACAGCTGTGTGTAGCCCGTCGAGATATCAAATTTGCACACGCGGCCGACATATGTCACATACGAACCGCACGAGACACGCGATGCTTGGCGGGCCTTTGATCAGAGAACGGCCAGAGGACCATTCACACGCCCAAGGAATGTCATGGCAGGAAATCAATCTCTACACCATGATATAGAATGTCCCAAATGTAATTTTAGCTCTTTGATGTCTCTTCATCTTATTCATCGTTAATAATTTTCATATTTTGCTGCATGTATGTGAGATTTTAATTTCGAGAAAAACTACAAGCTACAGTTTTTTTTATTTATCAATCAAAATCTGAGCATTTTTATCTCTTTTTTTTGCATTTTTTTATTGGACGTATCAATTTTTTTTTTTTTTTAAATTATTTAATACACATTATTTTTCTCCTGAAATTCTAAAGAATAAAAATTCGAAGGAAGCGCAGTAATGCAGAGATAGAAATGAATTTGTACTTTGCAGGAAAAACTTGAGAAACACTGCGGTACCGCACGTTACGCGTATATTCGTAAAGCGCTTATATGAAGTTACGACGGAACGGCGAATAAACTTGCGGATGCACCGATCGCACTACAATAAAGTAAGAAGCTTCCTGTGTGTAAGCAAACGTTAGAGTCGCAACGCGGATAACCGCTAAGTCCTAAAGGAACGGTTTAGTGGGTGGCGCGTGACTGGTGTATAAATCGTTGTATCTACATTCACGATTATTGCTTTACATGACACGAACCACATTTTATACAGTGTGTAGTTTAAAAGCTTTGCATTGCGATATATTGCGTTCGATTTTATATCGTGATTATCGGGGAGATTTAGGGGTTTGAATATCGCATACGCGATAAATCTTTAAAAATTTACATTTTAAAACTACGTTTTAATATTTTCAATAACAGTTTTCCAAAATGTTGATTCGTCCAAATCGTCGTGATTTAACGACTTATCTAATTTACAAGTTGATTTTATGTATTCACTGAATCTGTAATATCGTTTAAAGCATGAAGGCTGAGAATTTTCATGATTCCAGTATTTCCCTTCCCCCGTGGGAAAGGACCAGCTTCCCCCTATCGCGGTTTTGTTCGCGCATACTCTTGCTTTTCACCCCTAAAGAGGGGAACGTTGTTCCCACTGTTTGGAAACCGCTACCGTAACAGAGAGTAAACATATGCAAAACCAACATCCCGACTTTTTATTTGCATAGTACACTAGTCACGGGATAAATACATTTACATATTACGGTAACAGAGATATCAAATCCTTGCACGTTAAACATGAAATTTACAATTGCATTTTAATTTTCGGGAAAGATTAAAATTGCGCTCTCTGTTTTCAGAGAGAATTAAAAGTTTTCTTTAATATTGTAAAACTGGTGAAATCAACTCGGGCCGAGATAATCTCTCCCACGAGGTGGTAACATTCTTTTGTACTCGTTATTAAAAAGCGAAAAAAATAATCTGCAACTTAGCGACCGCGATTATTCGCGTTATTATTCGTCGCGAGTTCAGCAAAGGCATATTAATTCTGCGAATAAACGTTCATAACTAATAGCTCGTTTCGCGCGCGCGTAGAATTGCCCTCGCGAGTGATTTCGGGCGAGTGGCAACACAAGGAGAGGTACAGGATTAACGGAACTCGCTACTGCCCGCGGCCCGCCCACCCTGCTCTCATGAATCGTAATTACTAATTAGACATGGACCGGCGAGCTTGCGGCGACGCTGGCGCAAGCGGCAAATCCGTCGGGACGCTGCTCGTCGAATGAAGTTACGCGATAGCATTTCCGCGGAAATTCCGCTCCGTATTTGGTATCGAAACAAGGATAGAGACTTACAGAGAGAGAGAGAGAAAATATACATCCTTGTGTCATCTTATCTCGCGTTTCCTGTCTCGAAATCTTCCTCGGGAATGATCACGAGCCCGACATTCATTCCATGTTAATGTACGAGAGTGCAAACTGTAATTGTGGGATAAATCGAGAGTAATTATATGCTTCGGGTAATATCCGGATGTAAAATATTCATCTCAGACGTAATAAAAAGATAATAATATTTCATAAAATAAAAAAAAAAAAAAAAAAAAAATTGAATGATAATGAGTAGAAAAAAATTGAAAATTAAAAACTTTGTGATACGAAATTTTTTTAAAATAAATTTCTGAATTTTGCTAGGAGAATATTTCAAAGGAGGTTATAATTTTTCACAGAGTTTTAATATTTGAGATTACTAATCATGATCATTAAATATATATAAAAACATCAAGTTTATAATATTCGATAGATAAATAAATATAAAAATTAAAAGTTACATTTAATGTAGTATATTATTTCAAGGAATAATCATGTTATTCGTTACACTATTATGTCGCAACCGTTAATTTATGTTGTACATGTAAGAAAATAGTTTAATACCCTCTAGAGAGATTTGGGGAAGATAATCGAGGTTTATAATATCCCGCGAGAGAAGAGATCGTTATCGGGCGTTAATGGCACGCGAAGTTTCGTCCGAATAATCTCACGATAAAGCTATGTAGTTCCATTCCTTCGAAATCCCGCGAATTAAAGTTAGGATTAAGGGTTAACGAACGACAAGCGTAATCACGCATATACGCTCAATTATACATAAACATTGCGCAGCTTTCGTGAGTTAAAATTAACAGTCATAATGAATTCGTAAACAATTGTCCGATATGAAATTAATATCGCGCTACAAACACATTACGAGATAACCACGTGGAGCGTTATACATATTCGCTGGATTGTTATCGCAATTATCCATATTCCACGTTGTTCTACAAAGAACTCGAGTGTAACAGTATCACGGTGCGGAACGTCAATCTGACGTATATTACCATCCCTTATAACGCTGAGAATTATTCTCGCAGCGCGAGAAATAACGCAGAGCGAAGCTCGAGGGGTCGTCGTCACGAGAACGCAGTTTCGCTTAATTTGCCGAGTCGCGGATAATCTTGATAACAATACTCGTGCGATTACGACGGACATAAGAGCATAAGAGAAACGACGGTGGTCGTCATCGCCGTCATCATCATCGTTTATCCGCGCGAAGGGCAGTTAGCAGGGAGAAGGAGAAAGAGAGAGAGAGAGAGAGAGAGAGAGAGAGAGAGAGAGAGAGAGAGAGAGAGAGAGAGAGAGAGAGAGAGAGAGAGAGAGAGAGAGAAGGAAGACGGGAAGAAGAAATAAAAGGAACGAAGGAAGAAGGAGCAGGTTGGCCGTCTCTGTAATTTGTAACGTCGGCCATTCGAGCATGTAACTCTGTAATGACGAGTAACGACCGCGCCGCGAGTAACGAGTGCGCTCGCCGATTGCGTGGCGCAGCTGCACGAAGCGTGCAGGCTAGTCCGCGCTTTGGTACCTCAGGGCGATCAGGTATGCGTATATACCCGCGCGATTGTCCGTCGGGTGAGAAGGGCGAGAGGGAGAGCCGAGCCCTTGGTCCTGACCATCCTCGGATTATTCTCAGGAAAGGAACCTGACGTCGCGGCCTCTCTGAAACTGTAGCTAGATGGATGGGTCTCGATGGGGAAATTTATTCTCGTAGGCTATTAAATCCCCCGGCGAATAATCAGGAAAATATATTGGAATAGAACTTAATATTAGATAATATACGTAGCAATAACGACGACGATTTTTCGCAAAATTTTTGCCAAGCTATTTTGATGAAGAATTTAATTCAAAGACGAAAGAGCGAATCGTAGAGTCTATAACGAGAAAGTGAAATCAGGGATGTTTGATGTTCGGTTAACGTAATACGCAATGTAACTGAATCGCGCATCACGCATGCAGAGTGTTCGAATTTACGTTACATAATCGTTGTATTATTTCCATCTACGCGATTGTGCCGCGTTCTCCCTGTGTAATAATATCTCATAACGGACGAGTATTATATGCGGTTAGTGCTATTGTATTGCGATCGTAACACTTAATCGAGATAATGAGATGCGCTTGTATTCGTTACGTAATCCAATCGCATTTAGGCTCAGCTGCAGTTACGTTAACCAATCTCGACTTAAGCGATGCCCCTTTCTCTCTCTCCCCAGAGAGAAGATCATCTATAATCCGATTTATAATATGCAGAGAGAAAATTCAATTAATCAACCTGTAGCCTACTCTCCTCCCTAATGTACCATAATCAGTTAGCATTAACGGCTCTAAACTGAATTCTCTTTTCCCATCGTCATCGCTAAAATTATGATTCAGAGAATATTATTAATCTGCTTTTTATTAATGTTATCAAAATTAATGCAGGATAGAAAGAGAAAGAGGTTGTCTTTTTTTTATATGTATGTAAAATATGAGATAAATAATGGCATATATTACAAAGAAAAGAAATAAATTGCAAATTGGAGAATACATATATTTATACACATATATGCCTTATTAAAGATATGATACAATGGTAAATAAAACATATATATCTCGATGAACAAAGAGAAGAAATTTTTATGACGAGACTGAGAGAGATGTCTTTTAGCCGGGTGAGAAATTGGCCATCTTTTTGTTGTGTGTGTTCCGGAATATCTAGTCTATTTTCAACCTGAACATCATTGACCGCAGTACCAATGGTACCTCCATAACCATTGAGGACACACTCGGCGACCGGCTCATTGTACTAAAACTAGTCCGCTTGGTCAGCCAAAGTGTCACCGGCGGACCACACGGTACGCCCGACGAACGTGAACACCAAGGGCACTCGTGGGCATCTTTTCAGCCACGTTTAAAAGGCTTATCGAGTTGCATACAACGAACGCGACCAGTTTTCGAGGTACGCATGAACGCTTTTTTTGTTTTTTGTTTTTTTTTTTTGTATTTTTTTTCCCCCTCAGTCCGGATATTCTTTTTCGATCGTCGCTCGCGTCGTCGGCGCGACTCGGATAAATATTCAAACGGAGCAGTTGGCCCGGTGCGTGCGTGGGAGATCACCCACGCGGTTCTCACGCATCCGTAATGTCTAGCGGACGTACGTATATACGCGGCTTTCGTATTTACGTGCACGGACATAAGCGCGATCGGATAGCGAGCGTGGAAAATTGTACTCGATAAATTCGCCCCCGGCCTGGGCGATCGGCTGTTGTTGTTGCAACGGACTGCTCGCAGAATATTTTTCTTGGCGAACGACGGCGAGGGAAGATCCGGAACACGCTAACGTTCTCGCGCACCTCGGGAAATTCGACGGCGCGCGTAAAAATTCGAATCGCAACCATCTACATGCGATAAATTCGCGCAATATTCTGCCAAATTCCTTTCTTCCTTCCGGATGCGTTTCCCACGAATTGGGACTTTCTCTCTTTTTCTTTCTGTCTGGGCATCATATAAATCCTCTATCGGTGAATTTATTGCTAACCGGAGAATAGAGCGCTCAAACTTAAGGTGGTTCCCGCTGGACTTGAGTTTTTCGCGGAGAGAATGTTTTCTCTTTAAAAAAGATATTATATAATATAAATATATAAAAGTTTCTCTCGATATTACTTTTTTGGTTTAAGTTAAATGGAATACATGGATGATTATAAATTTTAATATAAATTATATGTAATGTATTCAAAAAAAGAATATTTCTTTGATAATAAATATTACTTAAAATCAATAGAAAGTCCTGTTTACACATTGAAACTTACTTTTGCTAAAAAAAATTGAAAAACTTTTAATAGTATTTTCCATAAATTCCAAGTATAAATAAATCGCAATTATATTTTCTTTATAAGGAGAGAATTATTCCTTCTTTTCAGAATCGAAAGAAATTAACAAAACCTATTTATAACGATATATAAAAGATTATGAAAATGATATTCTTGCTTTTTAGTTATTTTATGCTCAGCAAGCGAGGGAATTAAAATGAAATAATATAAATAACGAGACGTAATAAAAACCGATCGGTGCGTGAATTTAATCTCATCTCATGTCATAGCTTCGAGGATGCGGATACTCAAAAAGTTATAATCATCTCTGACGACTCTGGCAAAAAAAAAAAAAAAAAAAAAATCAGTCCGTGACAGTCCGGGAGAGCTATCGGGAGAGGCTGTCGCGTGAAGTGCCACGTGCACACAGGCTGACATATACGCGATAATATCTCTTCGTACATTATGCACAGCTTTCCGGATAGCATATGCGGAATAGCATATGCGTACACGCACTCTGCGCGAGGCGGCCGGTTTAACGTTATCGGACGACCGCGACAATGGCTGGAATATTGCCTCGTCACGGAAGCTGTTCGCAGTTACAAATCTGATTTTCATTACCGACGAGATGAGAACTCGCCGCGCATAAATCTTACGCCATAATCGGCCGCGAAACTATGAATAGCTGCGACGCGAAGCCTACGCTCCGTCCACTTCATAAACAGCCTGCGTTGATGCAATTATTTATCCTATTATGGGATGCATGGAAGAAATATTTGTTTTACTTCGACCCTGAAATTTGATAGAATAATGGCAATAATAAATGTCCAACTATAGGTTCTTGTTAATAGAAATAAAGTCATAAAACGCTCCCTCTCTCTTTCTCTTTTTCTCTTTATCTACATGATTGATTGAGTAAAATATCTTCGCGAAATATTTATAAAATACAAAAATTTTAAATTAGAAATTCATAATCTGCATAAAAAATAAATGTTTAATAATTTATTGTTCGTTAAATGGTTTTTTTTTTGTTAAGCAGCGTACATATATTTCATCACGAGCGAGCAATATAGCGACGCACGTGGCAATTACGTCTACCTGTCATGCGTTGCACTTTTGCACTTAATTGCGGGGTCGCACTTAATTACTGGCTCAAGGAGACGATTAATCCGATCGCTAACGTCGTGCCTGCCGTCCGATGTAACGTCATGCAGTTCAACTGCTTCCCGAGTGCATTCGATTTAATCCGGTGCACGCGGTTTCGTTAGATCTTGTGGAGAAAATGGAGAGAGAAAGAGAAAGAGAAAGAGAGAAAAAGAAGGAGAGTTCTCGAAGAGAGGGTGAATTTATAACTGGCCTGGATAAAGGAGCCGCTGTGAGAGGCGGACTCTGTCAACGGAGCAGTGACTCACGACTTGAGCCACTCGCAATCCTATCGGCTTCGCTTAGAGTTATAGCTGGTTATACCGAGCAGTCGCATATGATTCAGCCGGTAATTACGTTTCGCGATGCGCGTCCCGACTCCGAAATAGATTTTCCAGAACGCAAAGGAATGCGCGCTGCGCTTTCTCACATCTACTGGTGCATCTCTAGCGTATGGTATCTCTGTACAATTCCGAGTCAATGTCGAGTCAGAAAGACGGAAGAAAGAAAAAAAGTATTAATATTTTATGAGAGAGAAATGTATACTACCTATTCCCATTTCTAAAAAGGACATTTCTAAAATTAATTCAGACGCTGATGTCGCTTGAATTCATTTGCCTAATGCAATGCGTTGCATCTTACGTCACTTCAACTCGCCATTGTCATTTCTAACACGAGTTAACATCGCGAGAGCGCCGGCGATCATCGATAATCATTCACTGATGTACGATTCTTCGAACCAGTCGGCAGTGCCGCTCTAACGGGTGTCTACGTCTCGAGACCTGTTTGACCTCCTATAGTTCATTCACGACGAAGCCGGTTGCGCAATTTCCGTGCGACGCGGAAGACGACGATGCGAACTAAATCCATCGCGTTGTTCAACACATCGTGTAAACTCGGTATTTAAATATAGTAAATAATGATAAATTGATAAGCGCTGAGTATAGTGTGCGGAATAATACCTATATTAAATGTAATAATTTAATTAAATATATTATATAAATAAAATAATAATATACAGTAATAACAAAGCAAACAAAAATATTTACATTACAAATAAATAAAATGAGAAAAGTATTGATAATATTTTTTTATATTAATAAAGCATAACAGATGTAAAACAGACTAATTATTTTTATTATTTTTATTATTTTTATTATTGATTTTCATGTTTCGAGAAAATTATAATCGTAAAAGTGTTGTAATTAAATGGAGAAATTTCGATTCTCTTTGAGAATCACGTTTTCCGATATGAAGAATTTGAAATTAATACTACCTATAGGTACCAAGAGTATCCATGATGCACTTTCAATATTTTATTCAAACATTCCGCCCTCGAGTGGCTTGATTAGTCACGTCATCCATCAGAGAGCGCGTTCTAAAATCGTCGATTCATCCGATCTGATCGGAACTTATCAAGGTAAAGTTGAAAGTCACGAGAGAGAAAGAAAGACGGGGCGAATTATAGCAAGATGATTCGCTCGCCCTTTATTTCGCGTTCCACTCTACGTATCGAGCGAAAGACGTTATTCGTGAACGGCACATCCGGCCGGAAGTAGTTATCGTTCGGAAATCGGATAGAGTATTTTTCAAAACGTACCGTTTCCCTTTGCTCGAGTCGTATTATATGACTCGTCATCACTGCCCTCTTTTTCAGTTCTTCCCTTCCGAAGCTCGTTAAGATTGGAAACTGATGTGTCTTCGTAGCTTTCGTTTTTTCGAATCCTCTCTGTTGACTCGGTTGTCCGTAATATGATGGCACGTAGAAACTTGAGTGCAACGAGTTAAGATAAGTGAACTGTTAAAATAAACGTTGCATTAAGCATATTATAACATTTTTTTTTTTTGTTATTATGCCGAAAGTTTTAATAATCGTTTTATTTAAACTTTATTACATTACTTGTGCAGGAAATATATTTCAATTATTTACAAATTTAAATTGTAAAAATTGAATTATTGTACCAAAATGTATATCTTGATTTAAAATTTAATGTTTAATATTTAAAAGCTTTTAGCTCTCAATAATCTCTTTATACATCTTTTATATATTATAAATTTAATTTTTATTAAAAATTATAACAGATTTTTCTCAAATATCTCATTTTTTTTATTATTATGAATCTTTTTTTCTCTAAAATATTTTTGATTTTTGGATCTTTATTCGATCTAACAATAAGATATATGTGACATCTTTATTTCGATTTTTCTGCATTTATTTATTTACCTGGAGATGGAGTTAATCACAGAAATCGGTAATTATGTACCTATGTTAAACGCTTGTCGTTCCCACCGACAGAGAATTTCGTTCTCACGAGACGGTCCGTTCCCCTTGGCTTCCTCGGTCTTGTCGTTTTGCAGTGGCGAGACTTTTGACCCAGAACGAGAAAGAGCAGCCGAGGAACGTCCCGAGCACGAGGAAGCGATAAATATAACGCTGTTTCAGCGGCGCGTGAAGTGTCCGCGAAGCGAGTGTACACGACCAGAAATAGTGGCAGAGTTAGGTTGTGTATTACAGGTGCATTCTGCGAGCGAAATGCTCTGTTTACGCGGCTTATCTTTTCGTTGCACTCGAATTATCGGCGCAATGTGAATTTTTACGCGGCGAGACCACGTGTGTTATTTTAAACTTTTTAACTCTGAACGATGTATAATCAACGCAGTTATTTTCTATTTTTAAGTATAATTAATAGAATCGAGAAACAAAGATGGAAAAATAATAAATTTTTAATCCCACTGAAAGCTTTGTAAAAATTACAAAGTAATTAAATTACCTAAATAAATATAATTATGTTATAGAAGCTTTATAATATAATGAGTACTATGATTCAAAAGAAAAAAATTATCTCGTCTAACCGTTATACAAGTTTTATAATTATGTAAGAGTTGTATAATTTTATTAAATTTTATAATTTAATTTAATAAAATTTAATACACTATAATTTAATGATCTTTTTTCTCGCTTTATTTTTTAGAAGCACAAGTAGTTAATTATGTATACCTGTACCCACGCACACACGTACACGTATAATTTATTGTAAATTATAAATTAGATGAGAGTTTAAATTATGTGAATTTAATTTAATTTAATTTAAATTCAATTTTAATCAAAATAGAATTTGAAAGCATTCTCTCTTTTTCCTGTCAAACGGAAGAGCTTTCTATCTCAATCTCTTTTGGATACATTTTACCCTTCAAAAAAAAGCTTCTTCCCATCTGTATAACTTCGCGCACTATAATTTCCATAATTCGCGCGTTTTCCCGAAATGCGCGATCGCAGGTGTCCGTCGCGCCTCGCTTGTCGATTTTATCGAGGCGACAGGGGCGATGAAAAAGGGAGCTTCGTTGTGCGGATAAGGGAGGAAAGGGGGAGAACAGTGAATATCGTTCCCTTTATAGCGGAGAGTGAAAACCGTAGGGTGTTTTTTAACATTTCGCGTTTTATCGCGCGATCCGCGCTCGCAAAGCGTCTCCTCCCTTAAAACGCGAATTCGCACAAAATGTGCATTAAGGGCGTTGTCTCCCCTTTCCTGCCTCCTGTACTCCTCTGTTCCGGTTCTCCGGGATGGTGAAACTCCGAATGTCACACGCACCGAGGGGAACGTGAGAGGGGAGATGCGGATTTTAATAAACGAAATGGAAGTGTTCGCTAGAGATTCGTCCCTCGAATTTGCACTTTGGTATTTTTTTTGGTATTTCTTTCGATTAAAGCCGAGTGTAGACTTCAGGATATTATCACGGGACGATGCTGATATAATAATCGTTCGATCATTTGACGATCGCTCATAGTGCGGAATTGTAATGCATACATTAATTTTCATGACTTTATTTAACGAGAAAATAAATAATAAAACAAATAATATTTAACAGAGAAATCAGAGGGAATTTATCCCTTGTAATTTTGTATTGAATGCAGAATTTAATATATTAAAAACAGACGTGAGATAATAAATTTAATCTAAAATGAAATTGTTATGTAAAACAAAGTTCACTCGATAACTTTTTCATATTACGAAATTCCACGTATTACAGGGAAAAAGAAAATCCGTATATATTTTTTATTTTAATATTAAAATTAAATATTACATTTTTAACGAAGCATCCACGGAGAGAAGTGATATTTTTTTTTACTACTGTGTCGATTCGTGCGAATCGTCGCACGGAATATGCACGCACATTCCAGGATTAAAAAGGGGAAAGCGCGCTTTTTTTCACATTCATCGTCGCGGCTGTCGTCTGCGCCAGAGGTTAAAAGTTCTCGCTCGAATAAGCCGATCATTTCATTTTTCGCGACTGGCCGGATGAGACGAATCCGTCGCCGACGGATATTCAGTCAGCCTTCTATGAAATATTTCGAAGCTGTTAAGATCGCGTCTCACGGGAGACGTGACTGGGGGTGTTGTATGGGATTTCATGGGGTGCACACGGTCTCTGAATGCGAAACCCCTGTTCGACGACCATTCGACATTCCGGCTTACGGCTCGTTCATAAGTTATCGCGTACAAATGGACGGCGAAAGGACAAAATCCGATTTTCGAACGCGGAAATTTAATAATTTCCGAGGTTTTACACAGGATGAGGAAAATTGCGCCGATGTCTGCGGCTCTTGTAAAAATAGTTTTGATATACTTAATTTTGCAAAAGCTAATTTTTCTCTTGGTATAATACTAATGTTTGATAATTTCCCGGCTTGAAATAGTAGCGAATTCAGGGTGTTTACTCTCTGGAAAAACATAGAAAACCTCAGGGAATTCTCAGAGAATTCTTTTGTCTCTGGAAAAAATCAAATAGAATTTTATTGCGATTCGTTTTATAAAAATCATTTCTTTACACAATACTAATTTGAACAATAATTTCTTGATTACAAAAAAAAAAAAAATAAATAAATTGCACCGTCTCATTGTTTTCTCGATATTTGAACAAAATTTTAAATTTAAATGGCACTTTTACATATAAATCATGATATAAATAGACATATCATTATTCTTCGAAATGTTGTTTCACAAGAAGGCCATGAGAAACAATTTTAATGACGTCTTTTTGCTTTCGAATCAACAATATATTTCTCTCGCAAAGACATCAGAACCACACGGTAACGTAACTCACGTGCTGAGAAGAACTGTGGGTCCTTCCGGCGTTCTCGTTAGTGCACGAGCGAGTTGCACGAGTTGCAACGGCGCGTCTCGACGTACTGTACTCCTCTCTTTCTCTCTCTCTCTCTCTCTCTCTCTCTCTTGCGCGCGCGCGGAGAGGGATATAGTGTTACATCGCGAAGACGAAGGGGACCCGACGCCCGCTAATGCACGTGCACATCCGACACCGGCATCGTTCGAGGAATATTCGCGCGACGGGTGTACCGTTACCGGCTGCGGACACTCCGCTGTACCTCGGTTATCGTGGATTACATTGCGCGAATAGGAGTACGCCACGATTCCTTCGGTAAATCGCGCTTATTTTGTCATGCGAGTCTCCAGGTATCGAAAATTTACGATTAACCTTTGCGCCCCTAAAACCGAATTGCCGTAAAGAATTGTTCTCGTTAATTTTTCGACAGTAATTATTGCTTAAAGAAGACTCTCTTTGTCGAAATATATACTTTATTGCATCTTATTATACGTAAGAGGAAAGAGAAATTCTTTATTTAAAAGATATTTAATTTTACTTTAAAACTGTTTTCTGCCTTTCTTTTTTACATGTACGGGTTCTATTTAAAAAGTAATTAAGCATTTTTGTAAAACAATTTTAAACTGTGCAGTTTATTTTATAACATATGTATACACATTAAATGAGTAGGATGAGCAACTCGTTTCGATGTAATTATGATTGCCCTCGTCGCGTTGGTCTGTAGGTTTTTCTCGCAACGACTATGCGATACCGTCGTTACGCAGCCAGCATTTTTGCCGGCAGTAATCTTATTTTTCCGTCAGCTCTTCAAAGGCGTCCGCTTCTTCCGTCGTTTTTACTCCCGTTGCAGAATGTCAGGCACGACGAGCGCGAAATAACTCGCTCCTGGTCGTAGCGTTTCCCGACGTCGAGAGACGTTACGTTGCAATTTTTACGACAAACACGTAAAAGCGGTTCCCAGTCGACAAATTAGGTTTCTCGAGCACGAGGGATGTCTTTCTGCTCGATGACGACATGGACGAAGTGTCGAGTTGTTGTTTTAATTCATAACGCGCGAATTCGCGATTGCTCGATCCTTCGCTTATTTGCGGAACATTCTTCTCTGTCTTTTTCTCTATTTTCTCTTTTTATTTCAGTTACAACTTAACGATCTAGCAATTGTGCGAAGTTATAAAAGAGCGAAAGGCGTCGCTAAAAAAGAGGATAAACGGCGTGACTAAGTGCCGTTGCACGTTTCGCGCCGAGTTGCCTCTCAGATGCATTCGCGCGGCTTTTACTGCGAGAGGAAAGGTCGGGAAACATTTGCCAAGAGATTTCAAAATGTCAGCAATTTTTGTTCATATTTTTCTAGCAATGCTTTACGTATTAACGCAATGCAACTCTTGTACGAAAGTAGCACTTTTTTTCTGCTATCACATGCCGCATTACACGTTGTTGGATCTCTTATATAAAAATATTTTTGAAGCGAAACTTTAAATGCTGTTACATTTTGCAAATAGCACCCTTTTTTTCTTTAAAAAAAAAAAAAAAAGAAAAATATAATACGAAAAGAATCTCTTTCTGTTTTTGCTCCGAGTCGATAAAATGGATGTGGAAAATACTCGCGATCTTGAGAAACTAAAAACAGAGAGAAAGAGAGAGAGAGAGAGAGAGAGAGAGAGAGAGAGAGAGAGAGAGAGAATGAAAGGGAGAAGAGAAAGTCTAAAAATAAGACAGGATGATTTAGATATTGAACTGCAAGGAACTATTAGTTATCGCCTGAAGCGTAGCGGGTAAGAAAATTAATTGTCGGACTTGCATTATTCTCTTTTGCTCGGTCTTCTCGAAAGAGAAGAGGATTCCATCGAACATCAACAAATCGGTAAATCACGGGCGACGCACTTTTAGGTAGCTTGCCAACGTGTACCGGGTGCAACGATCACCGCAGAAGTGCGGTCGAGATCTGGCGTTGGACACCGAAATACCGCGGCGCGCATGATTCTAAGTGCTCTGTAATAGACTTTTGGGAAAGAGGCGCTTTTAGAATTTCAGCGAGGGTGATTCACTGGCTCTTCTTCCCCCCTCCCCTCTTCTTTCCCCTCACACTGTCATTCCGCGTGAGAATGCGAGAAAGAAGAGGGTCAGCGAGATTTCGCCGCGCTTCCATATGGACGCAGCTGTCACGCGACGGATATGCGTGTGTTCGATATTTATATCGGGTGTATATATTTGTACGATCGAAGCGAATCGATTAACTCTCTTCCACCTCTCAGCCTTCATTTGACCTCCTGTGAATCGAGTTATAAAATATATGTTGCAAAGTATAACTTTTTAAATAAATTATGTACCTGTGACATGCTTAAAATAATACATCAATTTGAATGATTAGAGAAATATTTTTTTTTTTTCAAATATGAATAGGACAACTTTTGATTTATTTGAAAAGTTATTTTTGTATTTTTATAATTTTAACGTATTTACATATATATATATGAACTCTTATATTTATTCTGATGCTGAAGAAATTATTCCTCGCGAATGCGCGCGTTGACACCCGGTATCGAAACATCTCACTTCGCATTGGAACTTCCTGATTCCCAGAGCGTTATGCGTACGCATTCGCGGGCGGGCGTAAACACGCACGCACGTACGCACGCATATACGCGAACTCGCCCGCGCTATTCGCGCATCCACATCGTTTTGAGCGCGCGCCGTAGAAGATCAAAGTCACCCGTGCTAGATATTTCATCGCGAACGTCTGAGCGGCTGCCAAGAGCTCCAAATGCGGCGGTCCGAGAGGATTTGCGAGCGGAAGTGAGAGACTGCGAGGAAAGAGGAAAAACATCGTTGTCGGACGCGGATCGAGGTTGCGTCGCGACGCGACGCATCCCGGTCTAATGTTGCACTCGTCAATCATCGCTATGCGATCTCTTGCAAGAAACACGCCGCATTTTTACCATATCTAAAGTTAATACATAAAATAGACAGTTTGAGCACTTTTAACTTTCCATTGAACGAAACTCAGAGAATAATGGGGTAAACTCGCGTAAGATGGCCATAGTTTTTTACAATGCAAAAAACATATTTTTATTTGTGTTATTTTTTAATAGTGTTTGACATATTATCTTCTCTGAAGCTTAAATTACGTAATATTATCGAAATTAAAAGGAAAATATTTCATAGAAATTTTATATTATCAAAATAGTTCAACATAAGCATTGGCCATCTTACCCAAAGGAAAAGATTTTTTTAAGGAAAAGATGGCCATAATATTTATAAAAAATTAATGAAAATGAAAATAAAAATTATAGGTCATATAACAATTTACATATCTTTATAATATGTCTAACATCGATTACGATAGCTAAACTGTAATTTATTCGGCGTTATAACAGTTTTTAGTGGACAAATGAAAAACTTTGCAGGTAGTCAAAAGTAAAACGATGACATAAGATTCACAATATCGCTATTTCGAACAATATATGCACATAAGCTACTGTAAATATCGATTATCTTTGATGATGACTAAAATTTACCCTACAGAAATTTTTGTTTCTATATTTTTAATAAAATAATTTTTAACTCTCCGAAAAAAAAGTATGCTTTCACACAAAGTAATTCTGTCTGCGTATTTCAATTTTACTCGCATTCGATATCTAATTTTATTCGTTGTAGCTGCCAGCACATTTAGCGTTCCGTAATACATATTTATCCGATATACAGTTATTATTCTATTGAATTTCGCGATTATGAATTATTCGTCTGACTCTGGCTAGTTTGTCAAGCGCCGGACGCCAGAATTATATCGCTTGATATCGAGCGGTCGGGCTTGATGAAATATGAATATTGAAGTCGTAATGTACAAACGAAATTGCGGCCTCTTACGCAACGCGCGGAGCGACATTTCCTCGTGCCTCGTGCTTTTCATCGCGAGCATTTCTCGAGCTCGATACTCCCCGCTGCGCGAAGGCGCAGTTTCTCGGATTCGCGCGCGAAAGCGCATCTCGATCGTGACTGCCGCATCTCCGGATGGAATTTATGTGCGAGTACCTTTAATGATTCTCTCTCTAATCGTTTATCGGCCGCCATAAATCCACACGCGAATGTTAAAACGGGGCTCGTTCGATTTCAATCGGACAGCCGTGATTACGTTGTAGATTGAAATGGAAAGTGCAGGGAATACGGATGGTGTTTCTCCGGATGGTCATAAAGGGACTCTCGAGATCTCTAATCTGTAAACATCGATTAACTAGTGGTTTATTATCCTTGCAATTATTTTTTAAAATATGTTAGAAACATGGAAAAATATATACATGTAGAAAATTTAAACTCGTCTGAGATTTTTTTTGTTTCCCTGTTATTAAATTATAATTATTATATAATAATTAAATTATATATGTAGGGATACGTTTAATTATCTTGGAGATTGGTAGGAGTTTTCAAAAAATGACATTTGTATTATATTTACATTTATCGTTACATTTATCGATTTCGTTACGGAATAGCAACGAGAATAAAAATCCAAATATTATGTATTAATCAAATAATCTTTAGAGGACATTGAATAATGGTAATGGTGGACATAAGATAGTCTTAGATAAACTATTGATTTCCGAATGTTAATTCAACTAATGATAATTCTGTTTGCTCTTTAGGGCTTCCAGCGGCCGCGGACCCGATTCGCCCCTCAGCTCGGATCTGGCGCTTGACAAGCCTCGCCCCATACCATCCCCCCGGTAAGTTTGTTGATACTTTAACACAATTATGTAATTGTGCGCTAATTGATATAAAATTGTAAGTAATTTAAAAAAGCAATTATGATATTGTTATCAATAACGATTGATTTAAATATATTTACGCATTAATAATTAATTTCTTTTAACGTTTTTATTTATTTTTGATCGATTACATTAATATATATATATTTTTTTCTTTTTTAAAAATCGTCATTGGATTATAAGAGCTTCTTTAAATTTGTAAACTATCAAAAATATGATATTTAATTTATTTAATCCGACATGACAATATTGATATGTTCTCTTGTTCTTTCTCTTTTCAAATTTTATAGTTTTGCTTTTAAATGCCGATATACTTTCACGTCTTTATCGATTGTGCATTTTTGTTGTCGCGCAACGAAAGCGGCACAGAGAGAGAAAGAGACGGGCATTTGCATAGGTACCTACGCATTTGCATACGCGTCACGCAAAGAGACTTAAGGTTAAGTTAGGTGGATTTAAAAGGTTTGTGAGAGAATAATCGTCGAAAGTGGAGCGGTTCCTACTCTGTAATCCTATCGCGCGACGCCGCTCCTCGGTAAGATTATTGACATTGATACGCAAATGCATCTGTCCGTGCAATATCGGTCATCGCGTCTGCACACTTGAACGCTGTGCATTGCTGCACTATGAAGAGAATCGTGGAGGGAATAGCCTTTGTCAGTACACTTAAAGTCGGTCACTCTTTCCGCTTACAAAATAAGAAACGGTCGTGCTAGAATGCATGCGTGTCGATGTGGGGCTATTGTTCATTATTGATGGGAATTAATTGTGAAATGTGATTAAATATAAAGTATTCTTATTTACGGTAAAAAGAGTTAATTAGAGTAAGAGAAAGTTTTGAGAAAAGAGTATTGAACATTTCTTATGCAATATATAAAATATTATATTTTTGTAGTATATTTATAATATATTTATAGTATTAATATATTTAATTTATATACATATAATTAAATATGCATCATTTAAAAAAAAATTAATTTTTACAATATTAATAATTAATTAAATATTACAATTAATACAATTATTACTACATTATCTTTAATTTAATATTGTAATGTTACATACAATGATACACATATAATATTAAATTAACTATTTAAGACGCATGTGTTAGAAAATAAATTTAATTATTAAACCTCAAGTTACAATTTCAAAGAAATCATACAAATAACAAAAATTTAACTTTGAATTATAATATTTGATATGTTTTAAATACATTACACAATATTTTATATAAAAATAAGAAAGATTAGCATATAAATGTCTGAAAGATCGATGAGATTGATCAAGTACGAAGCACCATCTGTTGTTATCGGAGCATTCTTTTACCCTCTGTTGTAGACAAATTCATCCCCTATACGGGGAAAAAGCTGGGCTTTTGGGTTACTGCGACACGGTCGGTAACACGGAGAATTTTCCACCAGCCCCCAATATCGTCGTCGAGGGTGGTAGAATCGAGTTTGTGCGCCCCTCGCAAGATGGCACGACGACATCCCGGAGAAACACCATGTCCAGAGCTTCGCAGACCTTCAACGAGCAGCCGGAGGAGAAATCCGATCCTGCCAAGGTAAGAAGCTACGATTGAAAAAAATATATATTTTTGCTACTTTTTATTATCACTCTAAAATAATAAGAAAGAGAGAGAGAGAGAGAGAGGGAGAGAAATACTTTGTGACAGAAAGAGAACAAAGACAACACAATAAAATTCAATTTTATAATAATAATCATATCATTTAATTGAATTTTTTTATAATGCATTTAAATGATTAGAGTATAATTTTATTAGTTTATAATTTTCTTGTCAATTATTCGCGATCTTTATAAGACTCTCTTCTTTATTGAATGAATATCAAAGGCTTCTACGGTGTCTCGAATACGAGATGAAAACTTATTGGACCCTAATCACGAGCGTTGAGTCGTAATGAGATTTGTCAGTGATGATTCCCGCGTCCTGACAAATCAGATCTGTCCAGTCTACGACTCTCGAAATTCCTTCCTCGCATCCAATCTCGTTGTTCGATCTCATGTCATTCAAACGCTCCGCTTACCGTTCGCGGAGACTCGCGGCTAACCCTTTATACCCTTCATGTTGTATTCATTCGACGTAATTGATTTTCTCGATAGGGGAAGGGGCGACCGTAGGATTTCCATAGTAAATTGGATCGCTCTTTCTCTCTCTCTCTCTCTCTTGTCGTTAGAGTGAAAAGAAGAGAGTATTCGTCGCACGCGCGAATACGACGATTACTCCGAAATTAACGATGTTTCGCGCTTTGCGCGTAAGGTTGACAACGACGACGACGATGGTAAATCTAATGAGTTAATGAAATTTATTCGACCCTTCTCCTGCGCGCGAAGGACGATTTTATAAGGCACGTCAGATATTAAACTCTTTTGCGATGTCGTCACGTGCAATTGCATTTGCATGCGTTTAATCGAGCTTCTCTTCAATCAAGAACGTTTACGCGAACTATGATGATTTCTTCGTGAGAACTGAATTTGAATTGACAGAATTTTCATCAAATAAATTTCGATCAGTTGCACAAAAAAAAAGTAGCCGATAGTCTCTTATAAATTTTTTTATTAAATATTTTCATCATGATATAATAAAGAGAAGTAATTTATACACCGAATTTTAACCACGGTTACAAATCAGTGAAACGAATTTTATTTGCGGACATACTAAACAAATTCATGCAAAGTTAACGCATATATATATATATGTCGTATTTTATTGTATATAAAGCTTCGTTCGCTTCGGTTCAATCACTGCGAAATACAATTTTGCATCCAAAATAAATGCATCCCTAAAAAGTCACTACATATAACAATTTTATTCACAATTCAATTTGTTCGACTTTTATAACTTTTCAACAAAGTTTTGATCGAATGAAAATATTGCTTTGCAAATTCATCAGACATGATCAGACTCGTTCTGATTGAGTTTGAGATTTAAATTAAATGTTTAATTTTTCAATATGTATTTTGCATTAACAACAATTTTATGCTTTTTTTCGCCAAAAATGTCGTCAAATTTGTCTCTTCGATTAATGATCTTCTGGGATAACCTAAGTCGGGTCAGTTATGTATAGTGCGAACAGCTTTTAAAGTTACTTAAAATCTAAATATACTTTAATTTATTTTAGAATAGTTACAGTTTTAATCGTGTAATTATGTTTCTACAATTAAATTTTACTTTAATCTAATTTTATTCTTAATTTAGCCTTAATTGTTATTTTAATTTCTTAATATTTTAATTAATATCATACTAATTTATATTTTAATTGAATTCATTAACAGTGGCCAACTACCGTATCAGGTATAATTTAACTCAATTTGAGATTAAATAAATAAATAATATATCTTTATTTTATTTTAAAATTTCGAACACATTTATATAAAAATATTTTTTTATCTCTCTCTTTTTCTTTCGATAAGATTTCTAAGACTATATTATCTCGTGATCAAAGCAATGCGGACTATTCAACGTTCGATTAATATCCCGAGATAGCCTCGTGATATCTGCACTCTCATTTTGCTCACCCCACCCATTAATTATCGCTTTAAACATCTGCAGAACTCGTTTCGTCAATTTTATATCGCACGACTTATTAACAGGGCGACTCGTAATGTTTTCCGACAAGCGCACAAAGGCAGGCACGTTATTCATTCGGATAGTCATGAAAGGTTTCCGACAATGCCGACGGCCTTGAAAGAGAACTCGCCTCGAAAGAAGTTGTAGAAGCGATCAGTTACGTCCGTTTTTTTCGCATTTCCGACAATGAGCGCAACCAGACAGTTTTCGCTAATTTTTTTTCCGACCAACCCTCGGTTACATCAATCTCGTCGCGTGAATTTTTTTGTCCCTTGAGGGATCGTTTTTGTTGAATTATCGGTAAGTGGTTTCTCCGAAACTTGTTTTTGTTGTCGAGCTTACAAAAGCTTTAAAAGCACAAAATTTGTAATATATAATTAAAATTGTACAATTTAATTTTGTAATATATAATTAATATATTTCGTAATATAATTTAATTTATGAACGTTGACTCGCTTGCCTTATCGCTATCTACTAAACAGGGACGATCAATTTACAATCAGTTATCCAAATTCTTTTATTTTAATCGACTTACCTTTTTGGCGATGGAGAAAGATTAATTAGATTAACGGTGGCGTCCACTCTCGAAATTCGCCGACTCAATTATTCAAATTTATGCGAACGCGGTTTCAAATTGAATTTCGATTACGGATTTGCGAGGCGTCTCTCGTTACTTTTGTCATATTTTTGTCGCGAGCAAAAATGTTAGCTTTCAATTTGCATCATAACGTTTGAAACAGGTTCGGATAATGAGCGAGGCGTCGTCCGATAAAAGGATAGAAGCGGAAAAGTCGCGACTTTGCTTGCGCGAGCGCGACTCGGCAACCGGGAGGTTCACATAGTCAAGTTAATATGCTAATTGCCACATTGAAAGAGCCGAACTAATTGAATTAAACGATGCAAAAAGTTTTCGAAATTAGCATGAATTAGCGAAGCCGCGCGTTAGCCTCTTATTGTGGTGGACAGCCATTCAGAACACGTCCCTACGCACTCGGAAGTTACTTCGTTTAAAAGTAAATGCTTTCCTTCACCCTTACTATGCGTAACATCCTGTATTTCTGAATATCAAGATTTTTTATTTGAAAAGGATAAAGAGTTTCAGATTGAAATCATCTTTAAAGAATTAATTTAATTACGGAAATAAATTAACAAACTGCTTACGTTGACACATGAACAGTTCTTTTAGATTAGGCTTTTAAAATTTAAATGTTATTCGGCTTATCTTTTCTTCACGCATTCTTTCCCTCGTTGAATATATTCGAGAATTTCTCGCTGTCACGCGACTCGACGAGAGATTCAACGACATTTCATTGATATAGCTACATATGACAAGCACGTGACAAGCGTTACTCAGATAAGACGGATAAAAACGTATATGTTTTCCTTTTTCCTCGTACATTATTTCGATACACAATACAAGTAGTAGTACGTGGGATCGGCGAAAAAAGCTGCTAGAGACTCGTCCATATTCGGTCCTCTCAGCAAGGATGACGGCGGGATTGGCAGGTCGGATCGACTCGACGCGGCGTCCCGTGAAACGAGAGGGACACCATGGGACGCGAAGCGTCGTGTCGTGTCGTGTGTTGATACACGCGTTCTCTCCCTCTCGAATACTCGCACGATTTTCCGTCATGACGGACAGTCCTATATTGTATCCGCGAACGCGTGTTTTGAACGACAGCGATAGTACTATACGTAGTGTATGTAGGCATCGCCGACGAGTCGGCTCGTTTCGAGCCGACGAGCTCGTCGAATGAAGGCCGGAATTTCGGCTGACGAGCACCGGCCGTAACTACTAAGCAGGGACGCAACTTACTTCGCAAACTACAAGGGAATTGTATCTCTTTGCTTCAGTGTAGAAGAAATCGAAGAAAAGAAGAAGAGAGAAGTTTCTAATTTTTTTTTTTTTTTAATTTTATTTATAAATATTATATAAAAGAAATGGAAGAAAAGAAAATTTTTTAATTTTTTAATTTTATTTATAAATATCATATTATCAATTATCAAGCAAATGTCTGGCAATTTAAACAGACGAATAGATTTTTATGAAGTCTTTCCTATAATAAATAAAAAATGAGAAAAAGACACAGTAATATTGTCGTGCAGCCTATAGTTGTTTTTACGCCGAGTTTGACGATTAAAATTTTATTCTTCCAACACATTCGAGTGGTGTAAAATAACAGCTCGTAATTCAATGTTAACGGAAATATCCCCCGCATCGGTAGGCTTTGTGTAAAAGGTGATTTTGTGAAAATTGCAGTTGCAATATTTGTCGCTGCAACTGCAGCATGCGCGTTCGCGCGAATGCACGCGTGGCGTCGTCGGTTTTATCGCCCTGCGGGCGGTTGCTATTGTTTCATTTGCCACGTCGCGCGATCATCGCTACAAAAATATGACGCCCGCCGTCGCCGTTTTGTCGCTATATGGTTGCACATGACATGCCGAGGGGATGGATTAGTCCTTCGACACACTCGGGGTTTCATAACGCGTTGAGTTAACACCGGGGGAACCGCGTTTCCAGTCTGCTAATATTTTGCGCTAAAAATTTTAGAGGGTTAAAATGGTCGATGATTGTGTGTGCGTGTGTGCGAATGTGCAGTAATAATCGAACTAGTTTAAAAAAAAATTGATATAGTATTTATATGGCTCGCATATATTAAAATTAAATTCGAATAAGTAATCGTAATTTGTTATATCAAAGTAAACATGTTATCGAATTATCTGATTGTTTTACGATGCGTATTTATTGTCATGAAACATTTCTGAAAACCGACATATCTCGTGGCAATTCCACATCATTTTCATGGATCATAAATATTGTACAATCACATGGCGCATTATTCATAATACTGGTCTTACACGTGACGTCTTCAAAAAACGGAAGCACGCTCAGCCGTGCAATGCGTCATTAATATCTCTCCGCAGAAATCGCGGTCTTACGCAATTACAGTGCACGAATGCAATTAGAAATCCCAGCAAATCATGCGATTTGCTATGTACGTGTGCTACAAGGATTTATGCATAATTAATATTTTAAGTAGGCATTTAAATGGCGCCCTGTAGCGCCACGTAATTGAACATTTATATGCTTGTCATATAGAACTTTTGAAATACTCCGTACAATTCTTTGCAAAAGAAACACAAGTTAGTTAGTCGAGTTAATAGTTACGAAGGAAGGAGATTCGAGAAAGAGAGAGAGAGAGAGAAAGAGAAAAAGGTTTAATTGAAATTTGAAATATTGATGACTATCAGACTTGGCGACACTAATAGTGCCACATGTCATTTTTATGGTAAAACGACTGCTTGTTTTGGAGAATAAAAAGCTTTTCTACATGCTGTAAAATCATATTATTAGATTAGATAAAATCTTAAATCCCTTTTACTAAGCACTCAAGATATATCATTGTCAGTACGTTATATGATGGATGATACCGCATTAAGGTAATATATAATCCATGTGCTTTTAATTAATTATGCATCATTCTTCATTCATTTCCTTCGCTTATAGATATCTTGAAACAGTTTTCATTTACATCTTAAATTTAGACGCAACTTTCACATAATGAAAAACTATTATTTGTAACACGCGGAATGTCTTTTTTTCTAACATTAATTATCTCGACAATTTATTGAAAAGAAAAGTTTAATAAATAATCTTCTCATCGCAATTATGGTCCATTTCTTAGTAAATTTCTAATGATTTGCAAACGTCGAAAATTATTGACATTTCACCCTCGCGAATGGAAACTCGATTTTCATATCTATGGAAACGAAGCGTGAAAGTTTCCAGACATCCCTCACACACGACGAATCGGTATTGCTTCTACCGTCATGTTCCACAGGGGGAGAACGAATTAATTATTATATAGAAATTACCGAATGGATGGGATAGAGACTTCGCGATGAGAGGTAAATCTTATCGGCTCGCTTTCCAATTAGCGTGCGCGCGTGCGAAAATCTTCGATTAATCAAAGTGCGGTAAAGTATACGCAGTGTTTTTTCCGTGCTCCCTCGCTAAGGCCATTGTTCTCGTTAATTAGTGCGCGACGTACGTGCATAATTGCCGAGAGTTTATTCGCGACTAATTATAAACCCCTAATTAGCTAGCCGCGAGACGTGCTCTCATTGACAGCATGTAATCGTGCGACAATTCCGGTGTTAACATCAGTACGGAATTGTGATAACATCAATGGCGAAATCGACACCTTTCCTTTCCTCGGATTTAAAGAAAAAATATATATATTTTTTTTAATAAATATATATTAATAAAATATAATTAATATATATTAATAATAAATATATATTAATAAAATTTATTCAATTCAAAAGGCATGAATACTGTGTATGAGACGTAGAAATTTGTTGAAAAATGTTTGAGCAAGAAGGCAATATAGGAAGACGACATTTGCTGTACAAATAAATTTGTAATATCGAATTTTTCATGTATTTTTATTTGGAAGTAAATTTTAAATTGCTTTTGTTAATAAACCGAGTTTAAAAATAGAAATGTGTGTGTGAATCTATGGTATAATAATTTCTGCACAAATTATTGAATGGATATACGTTTGATTAAAATTTAATCGGCAAAATCCATCAAGTTTAAGATACTACATTAACGAAACATTTGAAACAAAATTTAATATAGCATTAGAAAGAAAGAATTTTATAATATTTCTAAATTTCTAAATTTGTTTTTGTCATAAACATATTATTATTTCGTAAAAACTTATAAATAATTAATAGTTTTACCTTTATTCTCTCTATAAAGAATTATAAAATTATATAAAATAAAAGCAAAATCCTTACTATTTATTTCGAAATAATACACCAGCTTTACACACACTATTCCGTCTCATTTGTTTGCACAAATACGGCTGTGCCAGCTTGATAGACGTAGATTTCAGTCAATTTGCAACGAGTCGAGGAGTGTCACCCGGATGCTGAAGAACGAGGCGCGCTGAAATATCAGCTTTAAAACGGACATTTACGCGACACTCGTACGCGTCGCGCAAACTCGCCATCATCGTCGTCACCGTCGCCATGCCCCGTCGTAATGCATAGTTATGCCTACATTTATAACCCCTTAACCACCTGCCGGATCCGCGACTCGTAAACGTGACGAGAAAACGTCAAAGTGTTCCACGTCGATGAATCCGAAAACTCCTCTTCACGGGGGATAATTTGTGTGTCGCTCGCGCCGTTAATCTCGCGCGTAATATTCATTAAACGCGCGAGCATGGACGTGCTTAGCTAATTAGCGATGCAGTTAGCGATTCCGTATCGCTACGCAGCCCCAACTACTAGATGGGGAGAAAAAGAGTTAACGATGCCCCCCGACGCCAAGCTAGTTCAGTCAAGTAGTCGGCCCTTACGACGTAAACTATAATTAACCTAAACGGTGGAACGCCGGGTTCAGGAGCTAACAACTTTGTCGATCTGGAAAGATTATTATCAGGATTATTACCAGAGCTATCAGAATTAGCATCTTTCTGCTTTTTCTTCACAGTTACTTCCCCAAAGATTTTATTTTCCAAATCTCGTTAATTATTCGAAAAAAAAAAAAAATAATATACACGTTATTTTATTAAAATAAAAAACTAAATGAATTTTATTGCAAAGTTACTGCAGTTTGCTTCCTTTCTCAACAAATAATTATATTATTGTTCACATTGTATTGAGATAAAATGTGGAAACTCATTGTCAGTATGAATTGAAACTACTTGACCTTCCCGAATGAATAATCATCTCATGTCGTACGATTTTTTTCAGATTGTATTTTAATTATAATGATGTAACGCAATGCGAATCGGAGAAGGCGTTGCTTGAATTTCCATTGCAATCAAAATCATCGCGCGAAGTAACGAGTAGATAACCGCACAAGATAATCAGTCCATTTATGAAAGCGTGGAAAATATATTATTCCGAGGAACGAATTTAATTACCCATTATATAACGGGAAAGCTAAAAATAGTATTGCACACATAACTCATAAATTTTTCGCAGGATCTATTCTTTTGTGTAGATTGCATAACATTATTATCGCAAATATTTTGCAGTTAAATTATATTTGATATGATCTGTTTAGTAATTTACAGCCAAAATATCTTTTAATCAAATCTGTTTTCATGATCGAAACAGAGACGAGATATATATATATATATATATATATATATATATATATATATATATATTATCCCCGTTCGATTCGATTATTTCTATTTTAGAGTTAATAACACCACAGTGTACATACGCACAATGTTATTATCAAATTTATTAAACAGCGCGTCATACGCACAGACGTTGCTGATAGCGGGCATTTTGCAATTAAATCGCGGATGCAAACGTAATCGGCGACGGACAGTCGTGGGATCGATTAAAAACAACAGCGCAGAGAATTATCTCCAATTATTTCGGCACGGTCAAAATAACAGCGTTACGCACCGCGTCGCGTTGAATTTTATAGGTGGAATTGCATTGCGGTACCGATGCAACTTCACATTCACCATTGCACATTCGAGCGTCTCCGATGGCAGTGCATTTCCTGTCTAGCATTTACCGTGTATCGTTTAATACGTTAATTAATAATTGGCGTTTTTATTCACGCACTCAATATGGAGTAACAAATGTCGATATTATATACCGGAAATATCGATAATTTATCATACATACAATACCAGTAATTGCTACTCTTAATTAAGAATGCCGCTGCAACGGTGACTTAATAATAACCCATGCGTATATAATTAATGTAAAAATATATATGGGGTATCTCTCTTTCTCTAAATCTTTATTTTTATATAACTCTTCCGGCTTTTATTCCCAATTACTAAATAGTACAAAAGGGCCTAATGACTAAAAGCCCGGATACAGCGATTATTGACGAAACTCGCGGTCTCAGGGGTGCATGAACGTCCAACTGACGAAACGCCATTTATCATACTTAGTGCAACGGCTTACGATCCGGGCTAATATCCCATGAAAAGCAGTCGCTCGAATGAAAGTTCGGAAATTAATCGCGGTTGAAAGGACGAGCTTTATATACGGAAGTTAGCTTAATAGATTAGATTGAAAGCGAAATGATGTAATTACTTTGTTATTATTATACAATGCCCATAAGTATATAATGCGTTATGAAAAAAATTATATCTTTTCTATCTGTTCCGCATTAAGATGCATTTCATAAAATAGTGTGAAATTTCATATTATTATTCTCAAGAATTATATCAATATTATTTGATTTTTTAAGACTATTATAATGACAACCGTGTATATATTAATTTATATCGCGATTCAACTACTGTAATAAGAATAATTTTAATCTATTTTTAAAGAAAATAAAAACATTTTATATATATTATATTATATATCCAAGTATATATATAGCTTCTCTCTCTCTCTCTCTCTCTCTCTCTCTCTCTCTCTCTCTCTCTCTTTAATTTTATAAGGAGTTACGTTAAATACATTTTACGTCTTAAACAGATATTAATAGTTTTGCTCAGAATACTGATACATTTTATATCGTAAGTGGCAGCATTTACGCGAATGGTGGCTGTTAATTAGCTACCATCTCGTTTCCTGGAAACCGGTATCACGTAGGTAGCCGATCGCGGATGAAGAGCGGAGGGTGGCATCTCGGGATCGATACGGCCCTGAGGGGGAAACCAAGACGTATGTAGCCGATTGTGAGAGAGCAACTGCCTCGGGTCGTACAGGTGGTCGGCTAATAATAGCTCATACATATATACATACGCGTAGAAGCGAGCTAGTACGGTATCTGACTAGCTGACGTGGTGTCTCTATGGAACGCGCGAGCAAGATTTCGCTCGGCAAATGTTAATGCGCGCAGTTAACGCGAACAGCCCGTAGAAATTTCCATTATCTATTAATGGCGTCATTAGTCAATCAGTCTGGAAAGCGCTATCATGCCTATTAGAGGAGCCGCTGAGCGGAATAGGAATATAACTCACGAACAGAATAAAAAGATTAATTTTTTCATGCTTATCACATCGCAACAGACGGAAATTTTAAACATAAATATATTTGATGATTATTTACTGTCGCATTGATAATTAAGTAGATAAATTATATTTATGACATTTTACTTAATCTTTCGCGCGTTAGTCTAATTTGATTTTTTACGTTCTTGTTAGATATTTCTCTTTTTTTTCTCATATTTAATTCTTTAATTTAGCTTTATATTTTTTTCGTATCGAAAAGGGAGAAAGATTCAAGTTTATTAACAGTTATTGAATTTCTTATATCGGAAAGCGAGATAAAAAAAAAAAATACACGAAAATAAACGTTTCCCTGGCAAATTTTCGACCGCCCTTTTTGCAATTACTGGATGGAATGCGTTTCGAGCACTTTGGCGCCCACTCGAATATAACGACCGGTATATAGTTTGGCAGCAACAGACGTAATTACTCGACCCTTTGAGGTTTCGGACCCCTGTCGAAGAGGCCGATATTAGTAGGATCGTAAACCCGAATTGAAGCCCCACGTATAACGCCCTCGCGCTCTCTTTGGCCCTTATTGTATGTTACTCGTATAACAACGAGGCACAACGAGGTTGCGTTTTCGACTGTTTGTCAAAAATTTCCGCCGAAAAATTGTGTAGCTGCTGTTAACGCAACAGGGCGTTACGGTATCGCGTGTCGTTGCAAAATTTCCGAGCGTGAGATTCATGGAAAG
This sequence comes from Anoplolepis gracilipes, assembly GCF_047496725.1. NCBI lineage: Eukaryota > Metazoa > Arthropoda > Insecta > Hymenoptera > Formicidae > Anoplolepis > Anoplolepis gracilipes. The sequence goes on from NC_132985.1 coordinate 2,255,347, forward strand.
CGCCAGTCGCTCGTGACACGACCTATCAGCGGTATTACACGATAATTGCGATTATTACGGCGGGTTGTATTGTTAGTCGTGACCCTAAAGTGCATAATTACGGAAACAAGTGCTTGGTATAATCGCGTTGGTAGAAATAAAGCGCGGATCCGCCAGGATAATTTACAGGAAGTTTCTCAATGTATAATATTATAGATGAGAGATCCTGAGAATTACTCATTATATTTTACACACACGGTGTTAGATTTATGAAGAAATAAAAAAATTTTAATTAATGTAAAATAAATAGAAAGTTTAATTTAATGCAGAAGAGACTTCTAACACACTTTATGATATTTTCAGATATTTTATTGACTTGATTTTCTCTTTATAAAAATTAATTTACATAAATTATTTATATCTTTTATACTTTTTTACTTTTTAATCATATTACATACCATTTCCTATTAAGCCACAAATATAAATTTTTACCAAGCATCTAATTTATCGAAGAACATGACATAAAGCATCCAATCCATTCATTAGTTGCCTTTCGGAATGTCCATTCAATTAATCATAAGCGATTTCCTGAGTCGCGAAAATGGCGAGAGCTTTGCCAACTTGAAAGTCGTCTCTTCAAATGGCGAGACAGGTGATGCAGGAAAGTTAACATAAGTTCTCCTTTTTCACGGGCAATCAGTGGAAGACTGGTTTCCAGGTGCGCGACATGTATATAGAATGTTCAAGAGTAAACGCTGGCTTTATTACTCTTTCAATTTTATCAATATTTTATTTTCGAAAAAAATTGTGAGTATGTATTTCTAACATTCTTTTTATTTTTTCATCCATTTAATGTTAAACATTAATCTGCAATTACACGTATTGAAATTACATCGAAATAAAATACACTTAAAAATATAAACAACGAGAACAAGTTTCCTCTTACATATATATATATATATATATACTTTTTCAACTAATTTCCAGAAAATTTAATTCAAATAAATTTTTTTTTAGTTACTTTAGAAATTATTAATATTTTGATATCTTTGTTGAGATACAATAGACTTTTAGATCCAAGAGAATTCGCGAGTGAAAGCAATGCTATTAAATATCCCGTGACACTTGGCATAAAGTGCAGGAAGTCGGGAACCTGTTGCGGACCACACTTAACACCTATTTTTAACGGAGTTCTCGAGTTACCGCATGCCGATCGTAATCGATTGTGCGCTCGATTCGAGGCCGATTATTTGATTTGCGAACGACCTCGCGTTATGAAATGAGCATTATTCGCGATTAGTCACAGTCGTAGAAATCGATCCAGTTGTAGATGCCGATTACCTTTGTTGCAATCGTCGAAACTTTACAGGATATCCAATCAATTTTAATAAAATGTTAACAGCCCGACATGCTATTAACATGAATATAAAATTCATTAGAAATTTATTTGGGTATAAATATTGAAGGAAAAGTTAAATATAAATTAATTATAACGACGATGTCACACCAGACTTTGAAATTAATTATCTATAAAATATAAATGCGCTTTGTTTATTATTTCTTCAAATATTGTAACATATATATTAAAATTAATGAAATAATATTGAAATTCGATGTCGGGTGGTAATTTTAACTGAACAAAAGCGCGACATCTCATTTTGCGCGATGTAATTGAAACATGTAAAGCAACACGACGCGACACACGCGGAAGAGACGGAACGACAGAACGAGATATGTACGCTCCGTCGTATTCAGGTCCCGCTGAATCGTCCACATCTGCCGGACGATATTTCCTCGTTAGGTGTCTCCCCGGTGACGTGTAAAAAGCAGCAGATATCCGCTGGTTATACTACGGGCGTCCTGCAATCCTTTAGGATGTTCAACAGGATGAGGGCGTGCGGCGTAATTATTGTTAATTAACATTTATGGAGACACGTACAGGCTTTTTAGTATCTCTCGGTGATAGACGGACGAGCTGCCATCGCGATCCATCGCGAAGCCGTCGGCTCTATCTGTTAACGATAAAAAGCAGCCATAATGATGTAAATTTCACGTTTTTTAATATTTTTTATTCGCTGATGAAAATGTACATAATTAATAATGTGTATCAAGATAGGCGGCGTTAATTATTTACATCGTCTGCCTGAAGATATATAACCGTCGAGCTCAAATAAAATCACCCAAAGATAAACACCGTGAAACGTCCGAAGCAGCTTCGGTTATCTGCAAAAATCACGATACCAAAGTAAAGTATAAGCATCGACAAGTATACGCCTCGGGGAAGCGATCTTAATTACCGGCTTCTCGTTTTATCATGATCGTCTGTTATCTCGTGACTTGCTACTACTTCTGTAGCACCAACATTTTGTTGAAAACAAGCCCTGTCGTGGTAACTCTACGTGGTAGTTCTTCTCGCAAACAAGCGAGCGCCTTTGATCTCTCTCTCTCTCTCTCTCTCTCTCTCTTTCTCTCTCTTCTCGCCGTTTTGTTTAAAATGGAGATAATCTCAATCGAGGTATGTAGTCGACGGAGAACAATAGTCCCGACTTGTTCGCGCGGTGACGGTCCCCATCCTTCTCTACAGCGAGATCAAAGATCGCATCAGCTCTCCGTACCGTGGATGTTTTTTACCGAAGAAGAGGACGGGGGTGGAAAAACCTTTTCTACTGACAAGAGAGCCATGGCGCCCTCTTTTAACCAGGCCACCGAATTTCCATAAATCTACCCTCGGTTCCTTTAACACCCCCGTTTCCAATCCTCGTTGTTTCCATGATGGAGGAGGCTCGGCGAATTGGCGAAGATAGGTTTAAGTTAATACGCGACACGACCCATGCTACACGTGGATCTCTCCCTCCTTGCACGAAAGAAAGACATCGATCCTGTCTGACGCGTCGTACGTCGAAACTAGAATATTCCTTTCACACTTGTTTAAGCTGTCAGACTGATTTAATATCTGACTGACTGATTGATTGAATTGAAAAGGAGCCGTCAGAGTTGTTTCTCTTCTTTGAATTAATCTTGTTAGATTCTTTATATACTTTTATTTTCTTTATTTACTCTTGAATTATTAAATTTGTTTAATTGTATAAATTTAATAAAAATTAAATTTAAAAAATTTTATAATTTCGTAAATATGTATCTTCTTTTAAGTTGGTGTTGCGGCTAAGTTTTGTAAAATAATGTTAAAAGAATAAATTTTGAATTTGATCTTTCTTTATTTAAAAAAATATAAAAAGAAAAACTTTATTACAAAAGAGTTGAAAGAGAAATATAATATACACATATTTTATTTATTATATTATATATATATATATATATATATATATATATATATATATATATATATATATATATAAATTGAATATATATATAATATGTTAAATATTTTTACAATTTATAATTATATTACATCTTTATTTTCAATATTTTTCTATTAATCTATCGTGTTTCACAGACGGTACAGGATTTCTTTTCCAAAGACTTTTAAAATTTTTATCTTACAATTTTATATCGTAATTATCGAAGAAGGAACTCATCACTGTAGAATCGCGTTGATCTCTTTACACAACCATGACAAGCAATCAAATGTCGATATTGATATCGTCTTTGATCTCCGATTGATGGTTTTAAATTTTCGCTTCGCTCAAACGTTACCGATGTCTTGTAAAAGGCTTCGGATGAGCAGACAGGAAGGCATCGATCCCGTCTGCTGGGTGCATCGTACACTAGGAATTCCGATGCCACGACTTTCTCGTCCCCGCCGTCGTTCCTCTCCCCTTGCTCTTCCGCCCGTTTTCGCTCGCGTTCTCTTCGTTTGCGCTGCAAACCGAGGGATTTACAGTCCGACGCCCTCTGCCAGAATTCATTAGTCCGTCCCCCATGTGGCATACTCCTAAAAAAGACGCCAAAGAGATTTTAATTGGCTACTTGGGCGACAGCAATAGGCGTCACGACGTCGAAAGCGCAACGACGATACGAAAAATTATATTATTATATTTGCGTTATTTTAACTCTATAAGATAATGCTTTCGTTTGGTTGATTTGATTTTTCATAATAAAGAGAAAATCATTTTAGGAAAAATTTTATCTACATATATCGTATAAAGATAGGCAATATTTACAAATTTGGAATATTATAAAATATTAAATTATTTTTTATACTGTATTTAAATATTTTTATAACAATATTTTTCGTTGAAATTATAATTTAATTAGTCTGTCTTTGAAAAGATTATAATATCTGATAATATATTATTTTACGTAGTATACTTTGTGAAAAGAGATGACATCTCTCCTACAGAGAATTGTGTTGAACAAAATTCTATTTTCCATCGAAATTCGTTTTTGACCTCATCGCCTTTAATTTACTTGAAAAGGTTAAAATGAAATTTCCTCGCATTAAGTTTCCTATAAAAATGGCGAGAGATACACTATTTCATCACGCTTGTATTACGATCGAAGCGACGGTTAAACGTCAAAGTATCGAGCGGAGGGCGGGAAGGGATGGAAAGTGCAATCGCAGCAGCGGTGCAACGGTTGGCATTTTGTGCGTCGTCGTCGTCGTCAGAGCATTTTGTGCGTCGAGGGAGAGAAACGTTATCGGACGTTGCCGTCGACGACGACGACGACGATGACGATGTCGCGCCTTGTCTCTTCCCTCGTGCGTCTACCTCCTCTCGTCCTTATTCCCGTCATCCTCGTCACCCTCTCTGGACTTTCGACCGCAGCCGCCCCCGCTGTCTTCCGTCGGAGCCCAGTCACGCGCGACCACCGAGATAAGGCTCGTCATCATCGTCGACGACAAGGTCGAACAATGCCGCACGCCCCGCGTCACGAAAACGGAGAGGACAGAAGAGAAGAGGGAGAAGATTCCATCCTGGGATAAGGTTGCCACGTGATGCGTCGTGCTAATAGTGCATTTCGAGCTTCCCGTCTTCTCTCGCGATTAGAACATGATTTCCACCTCAGTGATTCTGCTGATTCAGACGTTTCCCTTCGATTGAGAAAATGTTCAGTGTGTTTTATCTCACTTTTCTAAAAGCTCGATAAAATTAATGTTAAAAAAGTAAAGACAATTTTAACCTATTGTTGCATTGAATTTTTTAATCATAAAGCTGTTTATACGAAACTGAAAAAATATTTGATGTAAAAAGTTCAAAACTGACAATCCTCCTACAAGGCAATTTAAAATGTAAGGGTTATAAAATTTATCATGTTCGTATAACATTTGAACACTTGGCAATATTTATCTATCTTAGGGACCAAGAAATTTATTAGGGTTTTTTGATCCCAAAATCTCTCTCGTCGAGTTTCTGAAATCTCGCCGACAGTTTGTAGAACACGAAGAATGGTCTCTTAGTCCACACGTAGATTATACAAGCGTAGACGAAAAATTATGAAATATCCAAGGGTTCGCGTTCACGAACCGAGATTACGACCGACAAAAAGGGGTACCTTTTGAGAGAGCAGTACTCTTCGGAGGGAAATCCGTGCTCTCGACGTTGTAATCCCTCCGATTCCATTAAGGATACCGCACTCTCGTCGGTTTCGACGCTTTTCTTCTCTCCCGACGCGGTATCGAAATATAGCACGATTTGTCAGGACGACAGTAACTCTTTTTTTTTCGAAAGCTTTCAACGTCGTACAGCTTTTGTCCTTTGAGTCCTTCGGAACTCTTTCCGGAACCTTACATACCCTCCAAATCGTTCTAATAATTCACCACTTGGCGTTTCGAAAGTTCTATTATTTTCTTAAGAATAACTTTCATGTGCGTTGTTGTGTTTATATACATTTTTAAACAATTTCTTCTAATATTATCATCGCAACTTGATTTATAGAATATTTATTATGAGATAATTATTTTTATGCAATTTTTTTATTATCATTATTTAGCTCTATTAACTTTAACACATATATTATTTTTTATTGAATTATTATTGATATTAACATACATGTTTCTTTTTATGTTTCAGGTATGTAATATTATCAAATGTACACTCGCTAATGAATGCTGCAATACGTGAGTAAGAATATTTTTTTTTTTTTTTGTATAAATATCTTTATAAATTATTAAGATTAAAATAGAAGTATGTATAACGTAATTTCTCTGTGAAGACTGTAACGCCGAGTTTCAAAAAGAAAATTTTTCAAGTCAATAATTTATTATTCTATATAATCGAGATTATATATTTTATTCATATATAAAACATATGCAATATGTGTATTCGTAAAAATTTGGCTGTCCGGTCATGTTTGATGCAACAATGTCAACAGTAATTTACATTTCTGATGAACCAGCAATCAGGAAATTCTGCGTTGCAGTTTCTCACTATTGCAAATTTCGACAAGCGAAGTGCTGCAGTTTACAGTGTCTAGACTGAACTATCGATTTCCATTAATACCGATCGTTCGAGTACGTAGAGACAGCTTGAGGTACTTGATACATTTGCATCTTTATCGGTTACTAGATAGAAAAAAGTTCGATTAAAAAGTATCATGAACCACGATTTTATGGGTTAATGTCTTAATATCGAGTATACATATATAAATTTAGTCTTACACTCTTTTGAACAATTAAAACTATAATACAATTATATAATATTAGCATTTATAGTTTTTATACATTTTTATAATAATACTACAAAATATCATATAATAATAATTAAATTTCATAAATGCAATAATGTCGTTACTAATTTGCATTCCAAATTCTAAAATTAACAATATATATATACAAGTCTATTTAAAAAAAAAAGGGGATGCGATTTATTAGAAGATGCAGGGAGGATATTCCAACGCAACAATCGTTGCCGCAATCGATATCACATTAATAATCGCTGCGTCTAAAGCCCGTATCAGATTACGGATTGAAGATTGAGATTAAAGATTAAGGATTGAAATTTGATCAATCAGAAAAAAATGTTAGCTTCTTTTATTTTGATTAATACAATGCCAATCTTCAATCTTCAATCTTTAATGCGTAGTCTGATGCAGGGCTTAAAGGGGCCTTTATTCGGACACGTGGACGACGTGACAGGGACCATCCACCGCGCGCCGGCCAACGCGATAAATTCGCGTCGTCGATCGTGGACAGTATGCGTACTCGGCATCGCCGATAACGCTGCGGCATGATTGACATACCGGGTAGAGCAGGTGGAGCGACGGGGCTGGCGGATGAGTTATCGATTTCGCTCTCGATTGTATAATACAACCTCTCCCTCACATTGGTCGGGCGGTTTTGTGTCGCTCTGCCGCCTCTCCCCTTATAAACCCCCTAACACCCCAGACGTCTCGCTCCTCTACATCATCAAAACCGCGTTCGCCATAACGTTGCCACCATGGCGGGTATTTTCCTAATGAATTTCCTGGCGACGATTAGCAGTCCGCCGCGGTAGATGGCATGCGTCGATATACCGCAGCAAAGAAAAAAAAAATACCCCCGCGAAATTAGCTTGGGTCGTCCCCGAGGGAGGGGGGGGGGGAGGGGTGTCGAACAATCTGCAGCGGCATTTTAATTCGCGGCCGCGATTCTTTATCGTAATTGCGCGCGCAGGTGGAACTCGTTTATTAAAGGATGTAATAATCGACGGTACGCGCGCTTTCTAGGAAAAAATGTTGACTTCATTTTTTATATCCACAAGAAAAAATATGCAATCGCCAATTTTGATTTTCACACATCTCAAAGGATTGATTTATTAAATTTCTTTATTTATAGTTTTTAAAAATATATACGACGATTTTTCTGCTGAAGTGTTAAAGAATTTTCTGTTGCCTCTAGAAAAAAAAAATCAAGATTTTATATGTTGAATTAAACAGAAATTAAAATTAGGTTAATTGGGAGAATTTTCAGGCTGTGTCTAAAAAAATTAATCTAGTTAAAAAATTTTGATTAATATAACATGATACGTGACCTGAAATCCTAATTTCTTAGAAAGCGTGAAGATTATTTGAAAACTTGCGAAAATTATTCTATAATTTGATCTCAACCTACGGATTTGCATCACTGACGAGCGAACGCGTTAGACCATTATGGAAGATTAATTGTGTCTAGGAGATTAATCAGGAATTATTCTTCGATTAGGTAACGCTCGTCCTGTTAATCTCGGCACGAAAATGCGCCGCTGGCGTGTCGTGCAATAATCAGTTCAATTGAAACAGTCGAGAGATTAATGACCGTCTCGATGGACGCGCGAACTTCCGACAGGATAACTTTGATGGCATTTTTCAGTTGATCTTCATGAACGATCGCAATGGACATAATTTTTATTGATTTAATCTTTTCACGCTATAGGCGCAGAGAATTGTTTTACAACAGTTATTTAAATATTTCGACAATACTTAATAATAGTTATCTAATAATAGGTGATGCGTAATATAGTATTTAATTTCTATTTACTTATGTTTTTATAATTAATTTGGAATATGAAATTGTTTCGTTACGAAAAAAAAAGATCGGAAAAATACCGTTATACGGTTCGAGACGCGTGAGTTCACGCAGGAAGTTATCGGGATTTCGGATCTTTATCTGCTCTATCTATCTCCTCTCATGCATATATTCATTTAATTCATCGAAAGCGAATTAAACGAATTCTGTCGAACAAATTTGCGGATCCATATCGGCGATTCGTTGCTGCGCGCGCCATTTGTCACTGTTAGCTCGCTGTCCGCTTCATTATCTCGCTAAACCTGCCCCGTCGAATCTCGGACGGGTAGAATGAAGGATCATCGTCGCGGAGCAAGTTTACCCGGAACTGACAACAAGACGGAGCGACGTCTGAAATACAGTACTCACCCTCGCAAACGAGCGGATTTCGTGATCGCGCGCGATGGTTCAACGATCTCGTATACATTGAAACGCTCATTTCGTCAGAATAATGAAAGTAACTTCCGTCGAAGGAGTTAGACGGAAGAAAAAGCGAAGCGAATACATTTTTATCGCGATGAATTATATTCAGATTTTTGCTTCAAAATTTTTCGACCGTTTCGAAATTTTCAATCTAACAATCAATAGAATGACAAATACGGTATTTCATAACCGGTGTCCAATAATAAAACTTAATAATACATTTTAAAAATACGGTATTCAATAATAAAATTTTTGTGCTCCAAACCGATGCTTCAAAATTTTCAATCTAGCAATCAATAGAGTGATACGGTATTTAATTTATGACCAGAGATACAGTTAAAAAAATAGTAAATTAAAATTATATATATATATACAGAATGATACTTAAAATATTAGGCATTTTTGATTAATTATCTTGTTGTATTTTCCAATATTTTTGTAAATGTACGAGTACAGAAAACTTTGTTTTTTTTATTTAACAATATTATTTAAGAATATTATTTTTTTATTTAAAAGTATTTTTTAAAAGAGCTATGAGAGATTTCATTTTCATAAAATATTACAGCTGACAATGAGATCCTTGAATTCTCAATTTTTAATATCAATAATTGCATCGCCCTACGGTAGCCCTCCTATAAATCAATACACTTGACCATCGCCATTTATATTATATAGTTAGTGGCAATACCTTTCTCGAAGAGAGTATGGTACTTTGTGTGAAATCGCGGAAGAGCCGTTAAAGCAACATTAAAGCGACATTTCGAAGACTGCGAGATTGCCCGCAGTTTCCAAGATCGCATTCTCTTTCTTTCTCTCTCTCTCTCTCTCTCTCTCTCTCTTTCACGCTTTTCTTCTTCGATCTCTCTTGCCTGCGATACGCGCGTAATGTCGATCCTCCTAGGCGATCATTAAGGGACTTTACGACGCCGTAAAGTCTCAGATACTCGCCAACTGACCTTTTCTGAATGGGTAACGCTTATTCGTCTGGCCACCCTCTTCGATGAAATAGACGCGTACTTCAGAATATTAAAAAATTTGCGTCAAAATATAATTACGAAGTTTTTATCTTTTCGCTTTTGTATATCAGTTTATATAAATGCTACTCCTTTTCTGGAATATTGCAGTATTTAAAAAAAAAAGATTTCTTCATATCTTTGCGAGATACGCATAAACGGCACGATATTATATCTTTATATTTCTCTTACTCTTTTTATTTAAAGTATTAAATTAAGTATTTTTATTATCAAGTATTAAGTATTATTAAAGTATTTTATTATTACGATTATACTATAATTATATAATTTTCTATAATTTTATTATAGAAATTTCTTTACTAGTTTTTAAATCTTATGAATATTTCTAAAAATTTCCGATAAAGAAAATTTGAGAAACGTATTTTTGTGATAAAAAATTCTTTAATCTATTTTGTATAAACAATTTTTTCCCAAGTAAATTTATTTACTTTGTAGTAAGGAGTCAGTAACTTCCATACGCGCACATTCCATCATTAAGTTAGTAAATATAGTTTGTCTTCCGCAACATCTCGTTTTCATAATTTATCAAATTTTACGTACAAGCTAATAATGCGGCCCCCTGCCGTGGTTATCGAACCATGTTTGTTTTAACCTTTAGCTTTGCCTTGTCGGAGGATTTGGAAGGGTTTCCTTTGTAGTCCCTTAGGAAACTAGAGGATTAATTATTTCATTGTTTGCTCGAGGACTTGATACATTATTAGTAGTCTATTTGCATAACTCAGTCGTGATTCAATATTTCACCATTTACCATTATCATCTCTTCAATCAAAGATTAGGATTCATATTTGATAATTTCCAGATAACATAACAGTATAATTCGAAATAAATAATTTGTTATTTAATGTTTATAAAAGTTTACTTTATTCTCGGTTTATAGTCAATTTACAAATTAATATCTATTAATTATTATATTACGTCACGTACAATCGGAAGTCGCACTATTAGAAGTCATCATTTTTTTTTTCCGGCGCAATCAGCTTTACGTGTTAATTTCATTCCGTGATCTTCACGCTCCGCGTGAAACACGTTTGACGAAACGAGGCCGTCATTTAATTACTCAGTTACTGATTGCGTCGGTCATTGTCGTTTTCTCTCTCGAGAAAGTTTCGGCTTCCTCGTTCCGTCTCTTTTATGTATTTTTGCCGATCCTGCGTGTTAATGAGAATTGGCGAGAAAACTCATCCCGTCGCGTCAAGCTAACGAGATCGGGCCGCGATGCACAAAGGACATTATATTCACCGATAAATTTCAACGGATCGGACCCACGAATCCCAATTCGGGGGGTAGCTTTCCCTTCGTCGGATGGTCCCACGTCTACACCGTTCCGTCCTCCTGTCTATCGCCTCGTATCCGCCCTCCCTTCGTATCTCTCTTTCCCTCTCTCGTGCCACTCTCGTGTGTACCTTGCAGTATTTCACTCGGCCAATTTAAACTGGTTATTCCACCGGCGACACACCAGCACCTGGTACCACCCGGGTATGCCAAAAACCAGCTGCGTGCTCGTCCCGACACGACGTGTCGGCGATGCACTCGGATTACGGGTTTTTTCGCGGGAATCCTTAATGACACTGGTGACGGCTGGATGATGCATTGCGTGATGTATGCACGTGCACATTGCGAAATTCCGTGATCGAGAGCGCCGGACAATCGCGATCGCGATAGTACTGATTGCGGCTATCGGAAGATTTATCTCTTTGTTTCTTGACGTAAAGGATCGTTAATTATTTTTAATGATTTTGTCATTGTTAGACTTGCTGTCACATTGCGCAGATAACTCTGGATGTGTAATTCCGCGTATTAAGATGAACCGATAAGAATCACCGAATGAAAAGTTTCAAAAGATATAAAAAAAAAGAAATTGTATCGTTTTATTAATTTTGTTGTATTTAGCTAATCAATTTTGAAATAGCGATGAAAATCATTAAATAGAACTTTTGCGGATAAGTTACATATATTTCCCTTAGCAATCCCATAAATCGTGAGAAACGACGCCGTCACGCCTCGTTTGCACTCAAGTCGCACTCTCGACTCTTTTCCGATCTCTCGAACAAAGCTCTCGCGAGGATTTATCGAGGCGGAAAAGTGACTTGGCTGGTACGATAGGCGATTAACGCGGTTTGCGAACGCTCGCGGAAAAGGCGGAAATGAGCGTCGGCCTCTTCAGAGCACCTCGCTCGTAACGCGAAAATGAACGATCTCTTCTCATGCGACGCGACGAGGAACACCGATAGCCGCGATACCGGATGCTTTATGACGCTACGTGCAATTGCAAAATCCGCGACGGGATTAGTTCGCGAACGTTCATGTGATTAAGGGGAAAAAAACAAGAAGTACATCGCGTGAGTCTCGGTTTTCAGTAAAATATAATAATTCATAGATTCTTTTTGCAATTTATTTTTTTTTATATAATAACGAATAATATTAATATATAATATAATATACAAAGAAAATAATTATATTCTTTCAATATTTCATAATTTTTTTAATCACATGATGTGGAATTTCGATATTATTAATTTATTATAGGATATATTAATAATTAACGAACGAGAGTTGTTTTTAACAATACAAAAATTTTATGCATTAGTATTAATATACTAAAGTAAGGAAGCATTTATAAATAGCGATCGAGGGAAAAGGTGAAATAAGTTTGCACGCGATAGTACATTCGTCAAATTCGATCCTGCCACGGGCAACGGACGGTTTTTCAACAACGCGGAAAAGGGCGGAAGAAGATACTTTCCTCCGTTCACATTTTGGGGCGAGTAACATTACAGGGGTTTAGCAGTGTAATGGCCGACCGGCCCTTCGTTCTGCTGCTCGTGGCAGGATGCGTAAATAATGACCGGCGTACCACACAGGAGCACATCCTTGCGTCATGATTTATTGAGTCGTAAAAAATCGCGTGGCCACCTCTTGATATTTTCCTCGGAATCGAAACATTTTCCTTATTAGCAACGTCATGTACAAGCACAGTTTCAGGACAAATTGAGGCGCGCGGTTCATACATTTCCCGAAATATAGTTATATTAAGAGAAAACTATATATATATATATATATATATATATATTTTTTTTTTCATATAAATTATGTATCCTATATTTTGTCTAAAAATTTTACAGTTTTATTTAATGAGTTTCACCAATATTTTTTTTAGACGCTATAAAAAACTTTTTTCCTTTTACAATATAGTCACAATGTAGGAAAACAAATATACGATTATGTTTTTTCTATCATTTTAATATAAAAGAAATAATGATGAATAATAATAAATCAAGTGATAGTGATTAAATTGCAACATGTACAAAAATTTTCTGCGCTGTTAGTTTTATCTACTTATCTAGACTTATCTCACCGTGTCAACCAGGAAGAAAAGAGTGAACGGAGAATTTCGCTTGAAAGGACTGTCGCGTTATTCCGCAATAGGTGCTCCTTGCGATTAAGCTCGTACGCGATCAGGGTCCCAAGAGGTCCTCGTTACGCGGTTATAATGCGCCGTTTTACGGAAAGCTCGTCGGAATGGCGGCGAAGATGAGAGGATTTCGTTAAGTCCTTTGCGCTCGAGATAGGTCGGTTATCCTTTTCACTCCGGACTTTATTCTTTCAGTCAGGCTCAGCGTAGAAGCGATTCCGCCACGTTCCGCCTACTTCTTCCGAAAAAGCTTCTCCGCGTTTCTCTGCCATTTGCGGAGAAGAAAGTTAATCTGCGATTATATCAGAGCATCTCAAAAGCATGCCGAATAGAAGAAAGAGAAGTAATTACAGTGGATGTGAAATGAGGTCAACACGTAATATCTTTTATTCTAGACCCTTAATTTATCTCGACAAGAAAAAATGAAAATTAATTGAAATAATAATATATTAAGAAGAAACATATGTACATACATATAATAATATGATGAAAAAACTAGAGTCGCAGTTATCTAAATGATGAAAGAAAGTAGAAAATAGAAAGCTATATTACATGCATACATATTTTATGCGAATATAGGAAATGTTTAATTTGATGAAACATCTGAAATAATATTTATATATAATATAATTTATAATTTAATACCGCATAAATTATAAAGAAAACAATTTAAAAAAAGAAAGCATCGCGGAAAAAAATTTCTCGGTACATTCCGCATCTTGTGTCTTGTTACACGTGAAACTTTCTTATTCGCTGATTTTTATAGGACCTCGATTTCAGCCGTCAATTAAGCAACGGGCGGTCCCGTCGTAAGCTTTCTTTCGTACGATTTCCGGCATTGCTCGTATTTCAACCATAATATTCGACAATATGCGCTATCGAATGTCACAATGTTGCCATGTTATATTACGGAAAGGTTGAATTATATAATCTTCATTTATATTTAATAACTAATTAATCAATATATATATATATAAATCACACACACACACACACACACACACACACACACACACACACACACACACACACACAATCCCTTATTATATATTTATATTAGTGCGAGCATTTAGGTATTTATATCTTATTAACCATTTAAATTTATATGTAATATTATCGATATGACGTTTTTCACTCAAAATTAGCTCCATAATCGGCTAAGTATTTCCACCAGGGATTGCATGCGCGTACATATTAATGACGTAATAATTTGCATACGCGGCTGCAAATCGCGACGGCGGCGGCGGCGGCTGATTCGGGAACGAGGCAATTAATCGCGCCGTCGTGGCGCGGCTGTATCGCGACGTGCTCGACCAAGCAATTAATTAACTGTTTAATTTAGATCCTATCGGTGGAGATCGTTCCGTTTGGCCGGCAGCCTTTCGTCCTCTTTATCTTTGCCGATGCCGAGAGAATTATCCTCGCGAAGAGAGAAAAAGAAAGGAAGAGAGAGAAAACAAAATGAAGAGAAAAGAGAAGGCAAGCGGAGAAGGAAGAGGAGAGATCGAGAGTAAACGATCTGCTCTCTTTGTTCCTCTCTCCTTCTTTGCCGATATCTTCCCTTTTTCTTTTCGCTTCTCTCTCTCTCTCTCTCTCTCTCTCTCTCTCTCTCTCTCTCTCTCTCTCTCTCTGTCGACAGAATGTTAATTACCGCTCGCATGACTTTCGTGCTCTCGCGGTTCAACTTCTTTTAAAAATCCTCTCTCTTTCTCTCCTATTTACGGCGCCTTCGTGGTTGCTCATTTTTTCAGCGACAAGTTTAATTATGCCCGCCGGGCATTCTGTTTATCCCCCTTTTCTCTCGGTTTCTTTAAGATGAGCATAACGGCGCCATGACGATCTTCAATCTTTTTTCCGATAGTGATCGCGTCATTATTATACGAGAACCGCTGAACTTCAATTCAATTTAATGTTGCTGAAATAGAATTTTGAGAATATTATTATCTGATATTAAATTAAACTCCATGAAGTATTTAAAAGGAATGAATTTGAGCCATGACATAAAAATTTCTTCTTTTGACATAAGATTATTTTAATCTGAAATTCTTATGACCAGTAAAGTAGAACTCTACTGAATTGAATTGAATACTGAGCTGAAAGGATGCAAAATGTGCTTCTTTACTTCATAATCGCTTGACAGATAAGTTGCGACGTTGCGTGCGACTTGTGATCTTCGGCTCGAATAGCCACTTCAGGATCGCTCGACAGAAACCGAGATGATCCATTGTGCGCGTAATGACGCTGGGACGAAGGTTTAATTGAAGTTGATTCCATGTAATTGCGGAACGGGCTCTCGGTCTTTAATATCTCTGATACTATATTGATCGAACGGAGTGCTTATCTTTTTCGATAGCCACTGGATACTCTGTTTTATGGTGGATTTTAAGGAAGGATGAAACATTTTCTCTTTATTCGCAATCTGAACGGGATAAAATCGTCCGAGGTGATAAAGTTTTTATATAGAAAAATTATATTTTTATCAATACAATAAATTTTCTAGTATTTCTAGTAATTCTAGTAATTCTTAATTTAAATAATATTTAATTATACAAATTTTGTTTGTAATTTTTTTAACGTAAAACATATGGTTAAAATAATGTATAAGATAAATATTAACGATTGAATTATTTTGATTATTTTAGAAATTATAATTACATTTAGTTTATAATTGCGGTAATTATTGGGAAAATTGTGTCTATATTTGAGACTTAAACACGTATCTAGAAACATGATAGATATCATAATGATGACAAAACATAGGTTCGAGTTCAATACTCGTCAATACTCTATCTCTTCAACCATCAAAGTTCATGGTTAAGACCACATGATGTAATCGATCACCTAATGATTGTGCGATTGACACCGTAAGGTCATCAAACAGAACTATCCACAACGGAGGGAATCTCGGTTTCACCCTCGATTAATCGACACATTCGTCTCCAAAGATTTGATCTGCCGTGGTTATTGACGCGTGATTGACTTTGCCGCGATCGCACGCATCAATCATCGCAAGTTTTCGTTGAAAAAAAAAAATCATTTATAATAAAATTGCGAAAAAGTCATCATCGTAAACTTTTTCTCGACTTGCATCTACGATAATGTGAGAATTAGTTATATTTAATTATAAAGTTTTAAATATAAATAATTCCAATAGTAAAATGCAAATGATTAAATTTGGAAAAAATTCGGTATTGTATGATTAGAAGTATAAATCGAGAATAAAAATTTTCATTAGAATTAAATGAAAAACTTTTTTAGTACAAAGAAAAGTAATGAAAGATTTCTCGAATTAAATTGACATTTAAGTTTATTTCTTTTTTTTTCTCTCTTGCAGTCCGTCAAACAGGGAATTTTCTTAAACTCTCTTTGAGAACCACTTTTTTCTCTCGGAATTGACCCGCGTTTTTGGCGATTACTAACACGCGACAAGTTCGAAACGATTCGTCCAATGATTCGCCCGCATTTTCGCAAATCCCGAACGATCTTTCATCGAGTGACCGCTGAGATTTAACTTCGACTATTAGGACGTGAGCCGGTAAATGCTGCCATTATTTCTACACCGTCCTTAGGTAGGAGAACTTTTGTTCTCCGCTATTGATTTCACTTCCTGCCACTCGAGATATAGAGAATGAGAAGGAATGAGAAGGAGTGAGAGAGTTCCATCTCGTCGGCGGAATGAGATGCTATAGCAACGCGATAAGCGACGATGATTCTTGTTCGTGCGGCGATATAATTCCTTCCGATCACGTGAAACATTCTTTATTTGCTTGCTCAACTCTCATAAAAAAAAGAAGGAGATTAATTATAAGCTCGCGATATGACATAGAGATAAATGAAATGATCTTCTCAATCTATTCATTAATGATTGATTTAAGAAAATTATTAACGCAAAAACAAATGTGTTGAAGCATAAAGCTTTAAGAAGTATACTATTATCAGCATGGAGAGTATACTTTAATGATAATTAATTGTTATTGACACTATAAAATAAAAACAAATTAATAAAAATTAAATATTTAGAATCACATGAAATGTGAAATCGAAAATATATTAAACCATTTTTAAAGAGAATATATAAATTATTATATTATTAACACACACAGCAAACAGTTAAAAATGCCACAGTCGTAATTAAAATTCTAGCGAGTTCTATCTTATCTAAATTCATAAAAAGAAAGAGATACTTTATATTATATCGCCATTTTAACGCACACTATTTGCTGAATATGACTATAATTTTAATCCATTAACTGCTCGCGTAAACATATACTTCATCGCGAAATCGTGCAGGAAACTGACGTGCGTTGATCCGATCTAAAACATCAATGTCCATCATTCCGCATAAACCTTTGAACAGATTCTACGCGATGTATCGATAATTCGCTAATAACATCCGGGAATCTTTATCGCCGCCTCGTTTCTACTAAATATAACCGGGACGTCGGAATTTCCTGCTAAGCTCATGAGAAATTTCTCTCTGATAATCATAAATCGGGTGCCCTGTCAAGCTGGTACAAGTATGCGGCCGCCGGTAAGACGGGTTAATATTGGCGAGCAAGCGCCAGCAGCAGCAGTACGACTCCTCGGATATTCAGGAACGAGAACGATCTTGCAGAGCGAGAGCCGGAAAACCGAGAATCATCTCTTTACTTAAACGAGAGATGATTGTCGTAAATAAAAAGCGCAAACTATCTGGTTTGTGGGTGTTCCAGCAAGTAGTTTTTCCAAGCGATAAGCATGATTTACATCGTTTTGAATCATCATCAATTATTCAGATTTTTATTGGAAAATTTCTTTTTTTTTTTAAATATAATATATTTTTCAGTGACATGTATAAAGTTTTGATAACTTCTTTTATAACTTTTTTATCGTTTCGTACGAAATAGTAGGATGAAAATTTTTGAAAAACAGACGATTGCATACGCACATGAAAACGAGCAATAAAAACGAGCATAATAAATCGGACCTGTCTGTCGTATGTACATTTTAACGCATTGGAATGCATATGCATTCTGAAAATGCACGGAATTCTCCGATTGTGCATGCACCGCCGTGTTGATAATGCGGTCGCAATCGATGTCCAGCGAGGTGTTGATGCGAAACAAGCCTAACGATTTTCGTCACATTATGCAAACGAGCGGGCTTGCAGTCACCACCCAGTGAGTAGTCGCGGTAATTAAAAGCGCAGTGATGCATCTGCGGAAAAACGAGCAACCGAATTATCTCTCTCTTCTCTCAGAATCATCTCGCAAAATTTTCAAAATAAATCGAATTTATTTTAAAACTTATATTAAAATTGTTAGACTAATTAATTAATATTAATTCTGAAATCGGTGCGTTCAAAATTAAATTAAATTCTATTCTAATTATTAATAGAGCTACTGTAAAATGGAAAGAGGGAGAATCTCATTAACATTGTATCGTTGCTGCTGCGAAGCGATTAGAAGATTATCGATGACGACGTTCACTGCCGGCAAAAACGAGCATAAATCTCCGCTCCAAACACCATTACCGGTCGTTTCAGGCTCTTCTCTCGCGCCGAAGATATTTCTCTCGGCTTCTGCCTATCGCGTCTTATAACTCGTGAAATAACCGCCAGCTATTTAACGCCGTTACCTTTTACGGGAAACAATTAAGCACGATATATCTCGCGAGACGTCGACTTGCATACGCTCATCCGGATAAATATCGTATATGCATGCCATGTGTTTATATGTACATAAGTGTGCGCGTATGCATCTGCAAGATTTTCAACCAGCGGAGTCATTAATCGCGTTATGAGCGCCGCCAAAGCCAAGGTCACTGCCGCCGAACCTTGCAAGGTTCTCTTGTAAACGGACGTCCTTCTTTTCTTTTTTTTTTTTTTTTTTCCACCCTTTGTCCTTCTCTACTCCGTACCTAAACTTTCTGGGTTCGCGATGACATTTAATCCCGAGACACACGTGCAAAATCTCGCCGTACGAGAATCCCTCTTTGTTGAACGCTCAAGGTCGATTGCCAGTCTTTTTAACCTTGCGAAAGTTCGTCAGGAGGAAGAAGAAAAATAGAAAGAGTTTTTTAATCATTATTAAATATTAAATCATAATATCGTGCGAAGGCTATTGAAACGTGAAATGTAAAATCGAAAATTTCGATGTTAAAATAATATTTAATTAATTTTTTATTTCTATATCTATCTGTGTGTGTGCACTTGTAATTTCGATAGTCCTTGTGTAAAAATGCATATAAAAATTCAATTGTTTGAACATCGAAATTTATCGAAAATAAAAAATCCAATGTGAATTATGAAACGCGCTTAAATATAGAATGTTACACATTGTGACTTATATACGATAAATAACTCATCGCCCAATTATGACACCCAATGCAAGAACCCTATTCACGCTATCTATTCATCTATCTGTCTATCTGTGTCTCATCTCGTCGAGCGTACACGAGTACGCGGATGTAACCGCAGACTGAAGGAATGCCTAATGAGCCAGACATCTCACGTGAGAGCAATCATTTCCATAGGGATCGCTTATAAGGACTGCTGCCGTCGGGACGGTCGCGCGGAGAGAAAAGGGAAGGGGAGGAGGGGCGAGAGGAAGATAGAAAGAGAATCGTAATTCAGAGACGAGCGGAAGTTCTCGCGCGTGGTCCAGCCCGAGAGACCCGAGATTTGAATGTAAAGCGGGCCGAATGGCCGGCGATCAAGTCGCCGCCGAATTAACTTCGTCTCGCTAAATCCTCGGCGAAAGCGTGTGTTACGTTTGTGTGTGTGTGTGTGTGTGTGTGTGTGTGTGTGTGTGTATTGATACATGTTACGTCTATGTGTTTGTATACCCATCTACAGCCACCATTCTCCGCCTGTCACGCGAACGATAATGTCCGGCATAAACGTGGAATTTTAGATTCGTCCGCGCATAATACCGTCTGGCGAATGTCCTGCTCTCTCTCTCTCTCTCTCTCTCTCTCTCTCTCTCTCTCTCTCTCTCTCTCTCTCTCTCTTGTTGTATTTAATTTATTTATAATATTTGCGGAAAGAGGAATTTTATTATTTAAGGTTGCAAAATTGTTTGATATAAAACAGTTAAATTCGCGGTGCGAATATAAATGATGCCCTTTTAATAATTACTTTTGCAATTTAATTATTGATTAAATCGCTTACCAAGCTTTTTCGATAGAAGTAACAATTTAATAACCTTTATTAAATTCAGGCAATATTTTTTTTTCCATGAGATATAGTAAATATTATTTTATATAATTTAAAAAATTTATAATTAAATAGAATAGTACATATATACATGTACTATTCTACTTGATTATAATTTAAGCAATTACAGAGTGTCTACTCCCTGGAAAAACATGGAAAACGGGGAATATTTAAGGATTTCTTTTGTATGGAAAAATCGGGGAAGTCTCATGGAATTTTATTGGGATTCAAGGAATTTTTTCGAAAATTTTTTTTTTGATAACTTTATATTAAAAAGTTTGGAAAATATTCTTTTCACTTGGCAGTTTGAACAAAAATATCTGGAAAATCAGGAAATTTTCTGGAACTTTTTTTATAAGATTTGAGTAGACACTCTGAATTAGATTGCGTAATAAATTATTATAACAGATACAGACTTTTTATATATAGAAGATTATAAAAAAATATGATTAAATATATGTGTGATAAAATTTAAGTTAGAATATTTTTAAATGTCGATAATTGTATAATAATACAAATGTGTAATCTCCTTATAAAAATTAGTATAGTTAGTTTTTGCATCTATTTTATTTTTTCTTTCCTTTTTTTGTTTTGTCTTTTCAATAATCTTAATTTTTGGTAAATTATAAGAAAAACTTTAGTGATCTACTTACATTCTCTTGTATAATATAAGGTAGAAAATATTTGAAAGAAATAAATACCCACATAAATTGCAAAGGTAAAATTTTCCCTTTTGTCGACATTTCTTCTGCCTATCGAGTCAGATTGTCTCTGCGTTCTCTCAACCATTGGACGAAATCAGCTCAAATAAGAAGGATATTACGCGAAAGGTGAAAACGCCTCGTTCGCAGCTTTTTCTGCCTCTTCTTGACTACGCGGCCAAATCAGAATTGTGCTTCGCATTTTTCCGGTGAATTCCGAGAACGAGAGCATCAATATACTCTATCGATCGCGCGATAAGACCGAAAGATATCGTGAGCAATTATTCTAATGATTACATTGCGAACTTTTCGAAGCTATCGTCAAATTTAGCGTTGGAAAAGTTTAAAGCTTTACTATTTTGCTGCAACAACAGACATTTGAGAGCAGCAATTCGTTTCTTCAGAGAGAGAAAATTTTCTCAGAATATTCGTAATGAAGAATTCAAAATAACAATGCACTTGGATTAACTCTTCAAACATTTCGAGAAAGAATAAGAATGAAAACTTGAAATAATTTATTATGCAGCGCATATATAAAAATACATTTTTGAAATATCATATAATATAGAGATAAATACATTTTTTAATATAAAGATTAAAAATTATTATTAATGTACTAAAAATATAATAATGTAGATATATATTTTTTATGATTTGTAATATTGTTTAATTTTCACTTTTGTTTGTGAGTATGCATTACGTAATACTCGAATACAAAAAGTTTTCTTTCTCTTTGTCGAATTATTCTCCACCTCGATCTTCCCGATCAAAGTATATCGCGGTTTATAATTGACAACATATGTTGTCTAATTTCAATTTTCATTGGAAGGGATATTCGATTCCGCAAAGTTTTATCAATGAAATCTCTACGAATTGTCGTTCCGGTTAACATAATCGATTATCGATGAACTAGATATCGCCAATCGAGTATTGATTGATGGACTGATTGCTAAAAGCTACCGCCTGAGGATGCGATGGGTCGGACACGTCCAGGAAATCTTTGGAGAAGGGCTTGTTCGGAAATCGTGGCTCGTATATATATATATATATTTCCTCGAAATATTTTCAATTACGCTTCTCGATCGTGATGCAGAATTATAGACGACAAAGTTTATAATTTCAGGTACACTTTAAGTCAAATTATTCCAATTTTGAAATGAAATTATCTTTTTAATCTCAAGGCGTATTCTCCTATCAAGGGAGATATTCCTTTGTCCGCGATCATACAAACAGCTCGATCTTGAGCGTGGTATGCAAACGGCAGGACTTCTTAAAGCGCGACAACGCATCAGGGACCGTCGAGCGCTTTATCTCGCCTGTGTTGCATTCGGTCTCTCCTTAATTTGCGTTGCTGTTGCGGTTGCACTCGTGCGCCCGTCTCGAATACCTGCTTACGTCTCGAGAGAGTCGGCGGCGTACGTCAAAGTACCACTGGCACTCGAATCAATTGAGCGGCGAGAAAAAAGCGGCGTGCCGAGCGCAAACAGCCCGCGGCGATTTCGCTTTCGTTGCTGGCGTTGGCGTTGTTGGTGGTTGCCATATTTGCCGGCGGCGTCAATTTGCACGACGCGGTTGCATGCGTTGCCAATTACAAACCGCGACGTACTTCGATTTGACCGATCGGTCGAGGGAATCGTCGAGAAGACCGAGGTCGAGAATAATTCTCGAGAGGGAGAAATGAAGAGAGAACTCTCTTCGTCGAGTACCGCGTGATGCATATTCACGAGCAGTTCGCGGAACATCTTCTCCAGTGTATTTATGCAGGCTTGTGCATCGAGAATCGAGCCTCGCGAAATATTTTGATAAACTCGCAATAAAGGAGGGATTCTCTCTTAAAGCGAATGAAACATGGAATCTTTGATGCTGGAAATTTTATCCGGAGCGGACTGTGTGTGATTAAAAGAAAAAAGAATTACTCGGGTAAAATCGTGCTAATGCTAACGCTAATATGATAATGAATATCAATATTGATAAATAATATTCTGGGGATGAGGGTTATCTTTGCGCGGTTATCATAGGCATTCGAGAACATTATTCAAAGGCCCATGTATTTGAAATGCGAACGACGCTTTGCGAACTTGCGACGAAATCTTACTAGCGTCTAGAAGGTATTCCCAGACTGCCTCCGGTAATCTCTTAATAACCGATCGTAGTACTCGGCGGTCTATTATCCGCTCGTTAGGCCGAGTCCAAGTTTCGCATCTCTCCAAGTAGAGAACCCGGATCGCCGCGAGCCGGTTAAGCGAGTGAACGAGGAGAGACTGTCGGCAATTACGAAGCGGGGCTTCGTTACATCGGGATGAAGAGATCATCGAAGACCGCGCCGAGTGATGGTGTACCGAGGTCAGGAACAGATCGAATTCTCGAGGAGGCCTCTGATGGGTTGGATGGCAAGAATGCTTCGAGCCGTAACCTGTCGTGAAACTGAAACGTGAAACTCGGAGCACCGCAAATGAAAGGAAAAAAGACAAGGAGAAGAGCAGAAAAGAAAAGGCGAGAAAGGGAAAAGGAGAGAAAAGCAAGAAGAAGAAGAAGAAGAAGAAGAAGAAGAAGAAGAAGATACGAGATAGATATATGAATGAACTGGACAGTCAACATTCAAGAGATGGAGAGATAATAGAGAATAGCGTGTTTCTGTTTGGCGCCGAGAGGAGACTTAAGCTTAAGATGATTCGCGTTTCATATAAACCAGGAAATTACGTCCCCGTTACGTTTGTCTATATGATATTTAAACGAAGTTGTTACGTAGACAACAAGTAATATCATTTGAGAAACGAATAAGTTACCGAACATAAGTGAAGATATTTTCATTCAGCAAAGATTTCCGTCAAGATTAACAGTACTCTGTGATCTATCATTTTTCGATAGGGTAAACTCGGGTAAGATGGCCATAGTTTTTTAAGATGCAAAAAACATACTTTTATTTTTGTTATTTTTTAATAATGTTTGACATATTATTTTCACTGAAGCTTAAATTACGTAATATTATCGAAATTAAAAGGAAAATATTTAATAGAATTTTTATATTATCAAAATAGTACAACATAAGCATTGGCCATCTTACTTTTGAGAAAAAGATGACCATAGTGACGGAAAGATGGCCATAATATTTGTAAAAAAAATAGTAAAAATGAAAATAAAAATTATAGGTCATACAACAATTTACATACATCTTTATAATATGTCTAACATCGATTACGATAGCTTAACTGTAATTTATTCGACGTTGTAACAATTTTTAGTGGACGATTGAAAAACTTTGCGGGGAGTCAAAAGTAAAACGATGATATGAGATTCACAATATCGTTATTTCGAACAATGTATGCATGTAAATTACTGTAAATATCGATTACCTTTGATAATTACTAAAAAAAAGTGCACTATGTAGCGATTATTGAAAAAATTCCATCATACTCTAGTTTAGCCTAAATTTGCTAATAACTTCGGAAACAAGAGAGAGAATACTTTTGATGCCTGCATAGATAAACATGTAAAAGAATAGCAGTTTACTTAGTTTACGGATAAAGCCTTACAGGTTCATAAGACGATGGTGGTTTGCTTTTTCCCCTCGCGGTTCGATTACTGGTAATTTACGCGTCGCGTGGAGCAAATAGTCGTCTTGGCTCGGGATAGAAACACATCCACCCACCAGAATAACGCTCACAGCCGGACATTATCGTTGTCGACCGTTATCCTCCGCTCCTAGGTCCTCTTGCTCCTTTTCCTCTTCTCGTTCTCCTGGTTTCTCTCGTCTCTATCTCACCTTTCTTTATCTTTTCCACGTGGTAGAGACCACCGTAGCGTAATTTCACGTTCGATCGGCCCTCAAGGACAAAAAGAGAGCAACGAGACGGACACGCGTAGATTGTGGAACATGCTTCCTCGAAGTTTCCTCGAGGAAAAGCAGGGAGGGATGGTACGGCGAAACATTCATTGGCGGAATGGCTTAGCACGCGAATCGTTTTCTTACCTTCTCTGACAAAAGCAAAGAGAATAGAAAGCGGTTGTTGGGCATTTTAGGGAGCAAACGCTGCCTTTTATTTCCTTTGATTCCTGTTAAAACAGAAAAAATATATCGCGTGATAAAATATTTGTCCATACATTTTAAGTTTGTTGTATTTAAATTAAGCTCGAATTTAAAAATGCCAAAAGTTTGTTGGAATTTAAGATCGAAGAAAAAAGAAATTTATAGCTGAGCATTTGAATACTCGTATATATTAGTGTAGCTTCAAAAAACTTTTACACTCATATAAATATTATAATTTAAAAAGATTTATTAAGATTTAGTAAGACATTTATTAAAGTAATGGAAAAATACGGAATTTTGTTAGAATTCGGAGAAGTTTATATATAACAGGAAAAATGTGAGAAAAGAGAGAGAGAGAGAGAAGTTAAAAATTACAAATTTTTACGTCAAATAACCCAGAGTGAATAACTCATTATGAAATAACTAACCGTTTGAATTCTGTACTCGAAATAGAAAGGCGTGACGTTTGCACGAATGGACCGGTAATGAGAGATTCTCCCGTTCCTCTTACGCGAGAGTGGCATATGATTTACCGCCTCTCGTGTGGCCACACACTCGATTATCAACGAACAATCCTATCGCGGCGGCTCGCGCGTGATTCATCGCGCTTGGTAGCAAGCCACCACGGGTCATCGGCTTGAGATTTCCCGAGCCGGTGGCCGAGAGTCGATTATATCGTTTCGCCGATACACCGGCTCTTCTAACAGCATAAATAGCCCATCGATTCCAGTGCATACGTTCTCCTATGCACGCGCCTTTTTATTATTTCTAAATCATCGCGTACGAGAACATTTTCGCGATATTTAATGTTATCTTCCAGCTCGGTTTTCCGGAACTTTGCGGTTTTCGAACGATAATAATATTCCCGGTATTTCATACACTGCGATATACGTTCAGTATCGATTTCCTCGTAACAAAAACGATACATTATGATTTGTTGTATTATTATTTTTTTTTGCTTTTAATACGTTGGACAATTTAATTTTTATATTAAGTTTTTTTTTTTTTTTTTTTTTTATAGGAGAACGCATAAAACATATAATCGACATTTTATTAAACTGAAAAATGGAGAAAGTTCGAAAAATTGAAAATGCAAGACAGCTAAAGATTTTAGGAGCGAACATTTTCACTAGAGCAGAAAATTCTGAGCGTGCGCAAGTCAGACCATCCAATATTCCGTGAACGTAAAGATTCAGCTATAATAAATGCAATTCGACTAGAAATCGACTGCTTTGGTCGCGCGCGCGTCAGCCGATGCGAAAAATAACGTCGTGGAACGCGGATGCACAAAGGAGGAGGTACGGAGTAGGAAATTTGCTTCGCAGACAGGCTCTCGATCGGGAGAGGGACTTAAAACGAGGTTCTTTGTCTAGAGACTGGAGTGAGTCTCGGATACTTTATAAACATAGGCTTTACCGAGCCCGCGGGATTACCGGCTTTACCAATTTTCAAGCCGAACTGTAAGTTGCAAGACAAACACGCAAGAAAAACAGATGTGGTTTTGCTGCAAGTGGTCGTTTAAATCCTTACGTCAAATAACCAAAAAGTACTCTCTAATGTCGCCCTCCGGCTAGAACGTCACGTAATTTTTATTACAACCAAAGTATCTTAAAATCTAGTTGATTAAAAAATTCATTGGAAGACATAAGTAGGTATTTATATTAAAAAAAAAATGAATAATTTTTTTAACACTTTATTAAACTCGAAATCATTAAACAAAAAAAAAAAAAAATCATAATAAAACATGCTATAATGAGGCTTCCTTTTACTTGTATATAAAAAATATTAATAAATTTTTGTTCATTATATACTAACGATGCTGGAATAAGAGAAAGAAAAATATTATTCTTCATCCAGTCGTTTCAAAAAGATTCGCGAGACTACCGTGGAATGAGATTTTGCGGGGAAATTTCTCGTTTTCGCGCCGTCCGCCGTAAATTTCGCGAACAACGATACGATAAGGACGAAAAACATGTGAGAACGGGGGGAGGGGGGCTCCCGGCCGGAGCCGGGGGCCACGAAGGGATTCATCATCAAGCGCGGCGCTGCTACAGCGAACCCATAGAAGCAGCAAGCAAGCCGAATCGATCTGTTAGCCGATAATTGAAATTCTCCTTGCGCGGGCTTTCATTTTCCATCCGGGGTTGGATGCCCTTTGTGCGCGTCCCGCATCGAGGCTAAATCGCATCGATAAGCTGGCGGCGCAAGGTCGCTGCCCTTACTAGCCTAACATCGCCGTGTAATCAATCCTTTGTCTACCCCCGCCGTGCATCGACATTTGGTTTGCCGCGCGTATCTTTAGACGTGCATCGACCTGCATACGATCCATAAACATAACCGTGTATCGTCGTGTATCTCTGGTGGAGAAAAGAAGATCGAGGCGAAAGAGAAAGAAGGGGGAAAATTATGTTATATATTTTTAACGGGAAAAATACTTGATATATTTAAGAAATATCTATTTTTGTATTTTTTCTTGTTTATTTTGAGAAGAACATTAATAGCGCTAGATCGAGAGAGAGAGAGAGAGAGAGAGAGAGAGAGAGAGAGAGAATGATAACAAATGGAGGAATAAACTAGAATGTAATAGAGTTCGTAGAGTGATGCCAGACTACAATTATCTGTAATTGTGAACGGATTAATCTGATTAAATGGTTCGCGATGGTATCCTCGTCTTGTCGGATAATAGATTAGAACAACTATATATACGGTCCGTACCAATGAATCGTGCGTGTGCTGCGTAATTTCATTTTCTCTCTGCCAGAGAGACTTATCTAATTTTATCTGTGAGAGACAGCGGTAATCATTTATACTCAATGTTAGATCAATATTAATAAAACATAATTGCGCATTTGCGCGAATAGTACGAATTTTAGAGACATATAATATGATTGGATGATATTTGAGTTGCTTATGTCAAAAATCACTTTTTTTATATATTTAAATTTTATTCAATTTTTAATCATATACATTTTTTATGAATTGAAAAATATTTTGTAGATTTTTACTATTATTATGTGTTACTTTCCAGTCTCATTGTAGCCCCTTTGCATTTCGTATTCATCATTTTGACAGACGAATGAAGCGAATGAAAGTTGAAACGATGACATGATCGACAGCGTGCATACTTATCGGCAGCCATATAAATAGCACGACACGCGTGCATGCGTGCAAGCCGGTGCATCACCTATTTGCGTGCACGACGTATACTGAGAGTTCACCTCCCGCTGTGCGCGACCGCTCATTGTACTCGCGGTTATCATGTCGTTGCAATTAATCGAGGCTGATTGCGAGACGGCGATACCATCAGCGGTGGTTCGCCATCCGACTTGTTATCACGCAACGTTGCATCGTCGCGAACGTCGCTCGTTTAGAAATTAGAAAGAGCAACGCAGCCTTAAATAATCGCGCTAATTTTTCGATGTGGCTCTCGGTGGTGTTTCTCTCCCGTGCTCGAAGTAAATTAGAAGCTACGAGAGAAAATTACCTCGCTGCAAATTCATTACCAGCCTCTTGATTTAAAAAATTTAACGCCGCTTCAGAGCATTACGGACGGCTCTGAATATAAAGGCAGAATGATAGCTTAATTTTTAATTTTATTCTTTAATAGCAGCTTATATAAAGAATCTCGATCCTATCTTGTTACGATTTACTTTAATTAAATATTAATTAAATGAAAGTTAACACAATGCGTTTTCTACATTCTCGTATAATATAATTTTTAATTATTAGCTTACGTAACTTACGCACATATATTAATTGCGCTATTTTAATCTAAAGCGAACATGCTACCCGACACGAACACTCGGGTTAAAGACCGGATTCTACGCAGGCTTTTACGCACTTCCGACTAAAACCGCATACGCGTATCTCGTAACACGATACGCTGCTATATCATTGCTAACGAACGGTCGTATAAATTTTCCTCTCTTCTCGTGTCCAAAAGCAACCCAAAGTACGGAGAATATTTCGCACCTCGCGAGACGCGCAAATCGTGCCATTACAAATGCAAATGTAATTCAACCGTTTATAAGTGCCTCTTATTATTTACGACGTGCGTTCTTGATACCGCCATAATAATTATAGAAATGTAATCGCGCATTTTCTCGTGGCACGTATATTAGATTAGAGTAAATTATGGTATGATGGCCATAAGCTGTAACTTTTTCAATAATCGCAATAGTGCACTTTTTAGTCATTATCAAAGGTAATCGATATTTTTACAATAGTTTACATGCATACATTGTTCGAAATAACGATATTGTGAATCTCATATCATCGTTTTACTTTTGACTACCCGCAAAGTTTTTCAATCGTCCACTAAAAAACTGTTACAACGTCGAATAAATTACAGTTAAGCTATCGTAATCGATGTTAGACATATTATAAAGATATGTAAATTGTTATATGACCTATAATTTTTATTGTCGTTTTCACTATTTTTTTATAAATATTATGGTCATCTTTTCCTTAAAAGAGTTGGCCAATGCTTATGTCGTACTATTTTGATAATATAAAATTATTACGTAATTTATGCTTCAGTGAAGATAATATGCCAAACACTCTATTAAGAAATAACAAAAATAAAAGTATGTTTTTTGCATTTTAAAAAACTATGGCCATCTTACCCGAGTTCACCCTACATTTGTAATGTAGCAAAAATAAATTTTCCTACGCAATCTTACGAGAGTGGAAGATGTATCGGGCTACATTGAATTGCAAGTTTATCGTACAAGGTGCTATAGAAGTCACGTACATTCCGATATACATAGCGCATGTTCTTCGTTCGTTCAGGATCACCGGTGATCTATTCGCGTCTGTTAAGGCATGATATCTTGCGCCTTCGCGGAAAGTAGGAAAGGATCCCAAGTGCCCGCGCATTAATTGCGTTATCTACTTATCCGCCTCTCTCCTTTCTCTTCCCGTCCGTCTCTCTTTCTCTCGCTTTCACGGCTCAACGACGATGGTAATTCACTTTGCACCCGCCACCTTGAAGAGGCATCGACGACCCTTTCGCAGCCGCTCGAGCACTTTCACGAGCGCAGGAACCATTATCCGGACCGACCGTTCTGTTTTAACATAAGCCAGAACATCGAATCGTGCACGCCGTTAACCCTTGCTGGCAAATCTGGTGTTCGTCTTGTATAAGTAACACTACAGCAAGTAGGGATAATTTCGTATTTCATTGTATCGATGTACTACGATAAATAATATCGGTACAAAAAATTGATACAAAAATATATACCATACGTGTAATATATCATATATTAAAATATAGTTTTAATATATTTTTAGAGAGCGCGCGTTATATTTATAAATTTTATAATACCAAATAGTATTATATTTTATAAGAAAAAAAAAATTGAAATTGAATGCAAATGAAAGAAAATATTTAAAGCTTTCGACTGGAAGAATCATAATTGATAAAATCTTCTTATTCAGGAAGAGATTCGACTTGTACACAATTTCCTTTTACTCTTCTAAATTACTCTTAGGAAAATCTAATTATCGTAATAGCTGATGAAAAAAAAAAATCGCGTGAGAACGTGCTGCTTCAAGGTAAGCGGCGCAAAACATCGCGCGGTTTCTGAACGAGCGGTGAATTTACGAGTCGCCGTTTAGTTGCAAGGTTGTAGAAGCGGTTAATGTTATTAGTTTGTTTTTCCGCTGCAGGTGGTCGCATGTTGCGCCGGATATCTTACGGGTAATAATGAGTCAGCCGGTGAGAAATTTCGCGCGCGGGGACTCGCCGTAATTTATTTCCCGAAATACTTTTCGTTCACGCTACGTTATCCGCAAATATTTTCTGCTACGAATTGTTGCGTATCCAAATGGTAGGCCGAATCGCAAAACAAAATTTCGTTGCCAACATCCGATATTATATATCAATTACATACACGTATATATATATATGAGATG
Organism: Anoplolepis gracilipes; assembly: GCF_047496725.1. Taxonomy (NCBI): domain Eukaryota; kingdom Metazoa; phylum Arthropoda; class Insecta; order Hymenoptera; family Formicidae; genus Anoplolepis; species Anoplolepis gracilipes. Next base: position 2,286,456 of record NC_132985.1, read on the forward strand.
CATGTATAAAATGTTATTTTATCTTCTCGTGTCTCGTAAACTGGCAACCTGAGTCGCAAGAAGCACAGAAATTCTCTCCCAACATTTTACCACGTACATAAAAATACTACTGTTTAATTTTCCCGGCTGTCATAAACTGCTACTTCTATTTTACTACGCTTCGCGATATTAATTCCAAAAGTCAACTACGTCGAGTAACTTGAGTTGAAGTTGTGAATAATTTTCAAATCTCTTTCGGAAATTTTTTTATTTTTACTTTTCGTGTGTTGTATGAATATTGTCTCAATAAATACGTAATATTACGTGGAAATGAAAGCTTGGAATCAAAGTTGTCATAGCAATTTTGCTTGTTCGTTTAAAGAATCTCGAAACCTTGTTAGAGCTCGACAGAAGCTTATCACGAGTGGATGTAATTATTACCTCCCTTTTAGCAGAATGATAAACGAGCTGATGTGAAACACGCGCTGAGCACCACACTGTCGCAGATGGTATCCCGCAAAAATTAGATTGCGTGTCCGACAAAAAGGCTTGAATGTATAGACGCGACCCTTTTCGCGAAACGACTTCGTAACGACTTCGAGGCTTCGTTTCGCGCGAACTAATAAAATCAGCGAAGCTGCTCCGCGCGACGACGACGACGACGACGACGACGACGACGACGACGACGATTAACACGAGGATAATTGAGAACAACGCTTTTAAACGAAGTTGTCGTCCCGAGGCGCGGCTTCACGCGATTACGCGACTGCCTGGGGCCGTCCCGAATCGTTCCTTGTCCCTCTCTTTCAGCAGAGAATAGGTGGAAAGGGTTACTTTACCGTGGATTCCTTCTAATTATTTCGTTTCCGTAACCGTGGCGACAAATGACGAGAGGGCTACCGGATGTGTAGGGTCGCGGGATAGTCGGCAGTCTCTCTCGTGTCTTAATTCGGGAATTTGTAGGTAAAGTTCTCTTTCTTGAAAACGATTTTCGGAGAAAATGACTTTGACTCCCTCGCTACATATATATTTAGTTATATATATACTCTTATTTAGTTATAATTATGTTGGTGGGGCGGAATTGTAGATGAAAGAACTGACAAAACCAGTTCATTAATAAGAAGCAAATAAAGTCTCTTGATCGTTTGTTGTGTAATTTTAAATTGTTTGCAAGAATTCACGCGTTTAAAGTTTAATTTCGCGATATCGGTAGTGCGAATGATTCGCCTTTCAATGGCGAGACGGCTGATATGATCACCGTGTATAAAGGTACGAAGACGGATATCCGTGGAAGCATCGAGACTACCCGCAGAGAAAAATCGCAGCAACTTTTGATGGTGTGTAGCGCGTCGAAAGGCGGCGCAAGGTGCTTCTCGTTTCGCGTAAAAAAAAAAAAAAAAAAAAAAAAAAAAAACGAACGAGACTGAGAGAAAGAGAATACCGTAAACGGGAGCGCAAATGGCGTTCAGATACGCCGCGTTCTTAAGCTCTTTTTATCAAAGAACGTACGGTGTCGGGATCACGTTATGGCTCGCGACAGGTTCATAAAACCTTCTCGGCCCTTCCGTCAGGGCCGCATCGAAACGGGACCGGCTCTTTGTAATTTACCACGAGGCCCATTCTAAGCGAATATAATGTAATTAATTATTTTTCAGTCCAAAATACTTTATGTTAATATTTATATTGAATAGCATAAAAAACCAATGCTTATTAGAAAAATTTCTTGTTAAATATTATAAAAAGAGAAAAGAATGTGATACAAATTTCTATTCCGCTTAATTTATTAACTAAATGATGTATAAAAATAAATTTTTCAATGACCATATTTAATGTCTCTTTATGTTATATAACACTTAATATCTTTCAATAAAAACTCCAATAATATATAATTTTTAGCTAAACGCATATGTTGAAATTAAAATTTGGTTCCGGAACATTGTATTTTATTTTTCGATTCAACAGCTGGTTGCTTTGGTCGAATAAAGCGAATCGTTTCGCATAATTCCATCGCGAAGAAATCGCGTTATAATCCCGCGACGCAATCTTCGCGCTCGATGTCAACGTGTATCAGTCCGTGACGTGACGAGGGGAGAATCACGCGGAATGACTTCTTCTTCCTCTCATCTTCTTTCTTTTTAAGATCCGCACCTGAGTCGAATTGTCATCGAATACGTGGCGAGACGGTTTTTAACGAGAAGACCACCGCGAGAGAAAGAGGGATGACCGCATCGCGAGGCGTGACCGTATTTATTACGTCATTTCAAAAATGAGTAAGAATGAGACAAAAAAATTTTTAAATGGAGTAAAACGACAGCTTGAGGAAGCTTGATAACAATTGGTGAGATTTGGTTTAATTTTTGAAAAAAATTGAGAATAGATGAATAGAATTTTTAGTTTTAGAACTGAATAAATTTTTGTGACAATAATTTTTTTTTTTTTTTAATTAGTATTTGCCAGATTATCACATGATATAAGTATGCTAAAAAAATGACTTTAATTTTAATTTCATATTTCACGATCAATTTGAAATCAATATTTGTTTTTACTAGGAAAACATCAGGATGGAATAATTACATTTTGATGTTTGTTGTTAAATATTTTATATGATAATTGACACGATAATTATTACGGGAAATAATTAACACAATGAACGCAATCAGAGGTACGAGAGTTAATTATTTGCGGTTGATGATGTTTAGATTTCTAATTATTAATACCACCTTGTGACGTTGATTGTATCCAAATAATTGTGATATAATTTAATTGCGTGCACGATGTAATCGATTAGTATCGCAAGTGACGAAGGTGAAGAACATAGCCGCTCTACGCTTTGCGGATTAATTTATGAGCCTCGGGATCGACGAGAGGCGGTCGCAATCTCATGACTCCCACGTGAGAGCGATGTCGTGAGTGTTAACTGCGGAAGATGCAATATACGCGAGCGAGGCGTTCGGGGTTTCTTGAAGGCAAAGACCGAGGAAGACAGTAGAATGGCAATCTTTATGCATGTAACTTGTGATTGGGTAACCGAGAGATGGGACATGCACGTATTATATTCTGTTTTTGTATTAACGTCAAAAAGATGCATTATAATGTTTAAAAATAATTATTGTGCGCGGATAATATTCGGATTAAAACAAAAAATTGTGCGTGTGGTTAATATTATTTTTTTTCTTTTTTAATATTTTAAAATATGCGTAATTTGATTTCTTACATTAATTATATCTTTTTCTTTACGAATGCTTCTAATTTTTATGAAACATTAATATCATCTAAAAAAACATATAATATTGTTTTACACACATACACGCGCACACTTTTACACAATTATGATAATTATTTATTAGACGATAGGAAGTAACATTTATCAAATTTGCATTGATATTGCTGATATTATCTTTTATAAAACAAAAAAAAAGGAATAATTTATATATTCACGTTTCTTACTAGAATTATTATTAGACAACGAATAACAATTAAAAATTGACAATCCAGACAACGCAGATAAATCATAAAAGGGCAAACAAAATTTCATGACTGCAAAATAAAATTACATTGCAATTATCTGTATTATTTCTTGTGATATTATATATATATATATTACATATAATTATGATATTATTTCGCGGTGTGTTATTAAAACAATTTTAATCAAGGTAAACTTTCTACCATAAACTTTGTATCGATGCCGCCCGCATCCTCGTCCCTTTGTTTCACTGAAAGATAAAGGACTTGACTTCAACGGTTAAAATTATCTCTTGTCTTGCCTCTATTCTATTCCAAGCGTATGTCACGTGCTTTTGAATATTAAGAGATATTTTCTTTTATGCAAAATGTGTTATAAAATTTATAGAAAGTATATAAATATAATATATTGAATATAAAAGCCAAAGAAAAATAATCATCAAATAATTGAATATAACGTATTGGTATTTTTCGTGATATTAGAATTTTGAAATTTGCAAATTTCTGTAGCTTCTTTTAAATCGTCTTCGAGATCATTTTCTTTTGGAGGTAGCGAGAAGTAGGTACCTTTTACGGGTTGCCCACCCGCGTTTCATCCTTGATCGAAAATGCCGTTCTTACTCTCCTTCCCCAATCTCTTGTTCTCTTTATCAACGCGCTCTTTACGTCAAGCTCCTTTCAAGACAACCTTGAACCTAGTCCTCTCAACATCATCTCGACATGGTACTCCTTGCTACTGGCCTCTTCAGCGGCTTTAGACTTTCATCGAATTATCTTTGGTAATTATTTAAGATACTCGAATTCAAAGCGGGCTCTCCCTTTTAATGGGCAGCAAAAGTCCACGTGACGTGCTGTTATGAGGACGTACCTTCGAAAGCCCCTTTAAAACTTGAAAGGGCATGAGATTCAATCAAGCGTGTATTAAGTTTAAGTTGCCGCCATTACGGAGCTTATCCGAAAAAGATTAAATAAAGCAAAGCATTATTCTAAAAATTAAATTAATTACCTTTCCACAAACATGTATGTATAAAATTATTTTATTATTCTAAAATGTATATAAAGCACTCTGCAATATTTTCTTTTGATAGAAAATCGATAATCCAATTTAAAAATCTTATCACATTTTATTAGAGTTCTGAATTTCAAAATTTATTTGAAAATCCCCATCTCACGATAAACTAGTTGCTCGACGACGTTGTCAACAAGTTATTCAAAGCTTGCCGCGAGGGAACCGCGCAAATTGCGTCGTGATCCTTTAGAGACTATCGATTAGGACCGAGAGAGAGAGAGAGAGAGAGAGAGAGAGAGAGAGAGAGAGAGAGAGAGAGAGAGAGAGAGAGAGATAGAAAGACAGAAGCTGTGTTACGATGTCCGGCGTGTCCGGTCGTGATTTTACCGAATAGCGATGTTTAAAATTAATGTACCGTAACAGATTCCAGGGTTCGCACTGGATACTGGATAGACATCCACGAATTTCCCTTTACGACTATTGAGATCGAGGATGGAGATCCTGCGTGGAGAAATGGAGGAAGGAATTAAAGACGGCTCTTACAATTTACGCGAGACGTAATTTGCGAATTCAATTCGCGCTTCTCTCATACGACTGTCGACGCACGTGACAGCAGACCGGATGACAACGCTGATTTATGCGTCAATAAATTGTCTTAGAATTGAGCGAATATTGCTGTGTTCCGTCGCGCGTATTAAAGCGTCTGTCAATGCCCGGAACTTTAAAGTTTGAACTGTCATTTGAAAAGAATCACGCATGGAACTATGGTTTCCTATCAACCAACTGTATAAAGAGATTGCAGATTATCTAACGAGATATTTGATTTTTCTTTATGACGATGCAGATGAATGAGATTTTAAACGAGATAAAATTTATGAATACGATTAATAATAACTGTATACTTTTATTAGGATAACTTTCTAGGCAAATCTTGCATCGATTTAATTAGTAATTTAAAAATATGAAAATACCAGAAAGTTGAATTTTTAAATGGAGCCCTAATCAATTTTCATCTTGTCTAAAGCTTGCAATCGCGATTAGTGACGGTGCATCTCGCGACAGTCATGGTGCAAGAGTATGCAGTCACGCTTTGCTTATTCGTCCCACGCGATGCAATATCCAACATGGATACGCGATATTGCGATCAATGCCATTGGCTTATCTGGAATAAGATCCGAGTGTCGGAGAAGACGTGTGAGAATCTTGCCGTTAGATCGATTACGGCGGGATATACATACTCGTCCTGTTCGATCGAGAGAAATCGCTTTATCATCCGCGCAACAGCATCGCGGGAGGAACGGATACACATATACACAACGACGCGTCGCGGAAATATTTAATTTTATCCACGGGATTAATTTCTCGCCGGACGGATATTTTTTTTCTCTCCGTTATTACGAGGGCAAATGCCGTCGCGAATGAGATTTAAATAAAAACGCAATTTTCCATGTGCCGCGTGATTATTTCCCTCCTATTCTTTTCACGAGTACAGAATTATTCATTTAAATATATCTTCGTGACGGTATAAAACAAGATTCAATTTTTTATTAAACGTGAAAAGTGAGATTGCATACATAATTCGCACACAATAACTATATCATAATTTTTTTCTGTTATCCATAATAAATATTTGTCAAAATAATTTCGTTAAAATGGTTCAAAAATATTATTAATTATACATTTTTATTATTATTTTTTTTTAATTTTAATCTTCATTAAAGGGGATGTAGATTTGGATATAGATTTGAATTTGCATTTATCAAATTTTCTCGGTTATTTCAGTTTCGTTTAATTCGCGTTTGCGCACATCCGTAAAAAAATATTGCCGTTCATGACTATATTTTGGTACCTAATCTGCGTATAAACAGCCGCGGTGGTCGACTTATCTCTCCCGCGACACGAAATATATGCCCACTTAAGAAGGATTAAGGACTTCCTTCTCGAGAACGATAACGCGACTTGCCAGATTTTGGATGCAGTCAAGTGCAAAGAGACATGCTCGCTCGATTAGTGGTGTTAGATAACTGTCTTTTCCAAGCAAGCACTAACAAAAAAAAATTTAGTCAAACTAGTAATTGTTTTTTTCATTATTTTATAATGACTGTTAAGATAATAGTTAAGATTATAATTTTTTTTAAATTTAATAACAATTGATTAATTTTTCTCATAGAAATAAATATCAATTTCATAATTTTATATAGCCAATTGTAGCAAATTTATAAGATTTTAATTATTTTAATATCTATCCAAGAATACAGTTAATATCGTTAAGCCGGCTATATTAAATGGCTAATAAATCTTTAATTTCACAAATTAGAAAGATGATCGCCTTGAGATTCTTTTCCGCTTTCGAGCAATAATCGTGAAATCCTTACAAAATCTCGCTTATCCTGTCTTGGGTAAATATATCGACTGATTGAGGAATGCACACTCATTTCTTATTCGTTCGCTTCACCCCATCCCCTGTTTTTCATCCCGTCGGGCTTTTGGGGATTTAAGGGTATTTCTTATTTCAAATACCGTGCATACCGTCGTTGGGATCTCCTCGCTCATCGACGATCTCTCGCATTTCATAGCCTCGTAAGATTCCTCACAACCGTATACAGATTATTGGGACATAGTTGAATTATCATCTTCCACCCTCGTTCACAGCAATTTGTTCCGTGCCACTGGGTATGTTATACTCGAGTGATGCGCAGAAAAATTATCACTAAATAAAATTTATCTTACGCTAAGATTTATTTATAAAAAATTATAATATAGTTATTTATATAATTATTATATATGTTTTACAATATTGTAGTGAGAATTTATTTAGCTTCTCGATTTTTTTAGATTGCATTATAATTAAATTTTGTTATATATTTTAATATCTAAAAATTTTTTTCGAAAGATTGAAACAGAATTACAGGTCCAACAATCGATTCGATATTGCGTATCGATCGTCAATTCTCTCTCTCTCTCTCTCTCTCTTTCTCTTTTTTTTTTTTACATTGCGATTTTTCACCAATAGCACCTGTACGGCTTTGTTTCTCGACGACAGACGGCCCTTCGTTTCTATTAGCCACCCTTCGAGTTCTCTCGAAGCCACCCTTTCTCTCCCGCGTTTCTCGTTCACAAGTAAGCTTGAGTACCCATCCCTCTTCTTCCGTCCCTGAAGCGACCTCGCACCCCTTTATCCAGCCCCCATTGTTCTTCGTCCTCCGACGGACGCCGCGGCAGCAGTTGCATCTTAAAGGTGCACCATCCATCGAATTTCGCGAACATCTAACTTCCTTTTTACGTGACGCGCAACGACTGCCAGGATGCGGACTACAGAACACGGTGAGATATCTCGAGGGGTTGAGCGAGAGATCAATGTCCTCGATAAAACGTCGCCTTTGCAGCTAACTTTTTGTTGTCGTTCTTCTCTCCACTCGAGGGAGAAACGGGAATTATGTCCGCGTTTCGCGTTAATTTTTTTTCTGGAATTTTATGCCGAGGTGCAGAATTTTTAATATCGCGACACTTTTCTTTAAAAAATATGATATTAAATGAGAAAGAGAAAATGATTAATAAAAAAAGTATTGCAAAAAATACATATTTTATTTATATGACAATTATGATTATTGTATATACAAGACATGATGACTAACTGTCAGTATCGTGTTTCGGCCAAGCAAGTGAAATAGTTGATTTTTACCAAATTGAATAATTTTTTTCTTTTCTTAAATTAAAGGTTATATCTATTATTCTATATGTATATGTGTACTTTGTATAAATAATAATTGATAATCTGCAGTAATCTCGGACAGACATAGGGAAAAAATAAATTTAGACAACGTTCCTAAGACACGTCGACCGCAAACGATGTCATTTGATTAATTCATGGCGTTTTCACTCGAAAGAACGCGTTTTCTCTCTTTAACTAGCAAACAACACGCGTTTTAATTGCGTTCCATGAATGAATGAATGAATCGAGTCGCGATTTTAGTGAAGGAATTCGCGACGCATCGAACTGGATGCGTTCGAAGGAGATTGCGCGATTTCTTTTATATTTCCCTCTTCATAAAAGATATATCTCCGTACCTTCGTTTCTCATTCTTCAAGTACAACGATATGAATCCGATGATATGGCGAGAGAAACTCCGCCATGTAGAAGCGGAATTCGGCGGCGCGTTATCACAATAGGGACCGTAAATTAAAATGTCTCCGTTGGAGGAAGGTATAAGCATATTGAAAGGGAAGAAGAAGGCCTTTCTTCCTCGCCGTTCTCTTTCCATCCCCAATGCCCTAATCTTAAGTTCTTTCGCTTCTTTTAGTATTTCCCTCGTCCCTCATCATCCCTTTCGGTTTCATCTTTCGGGGAGAATCAATTCTCCCGGGCGCGCTTTCGAAACACTCCCACAACTTCTTTATAAAGCTCACGCTCAGAAAGGGAGCGAAAACGGGCACAAACGAGCAAGCTTATATACGTGGTGTTTCGGAAATGGCGTGATAGTGCGACAACCAGAGAGATCCCGAAGGAATTTAACGTCACCGAAAATTCCATCTCACTCATTTACATTGCGATAAATTTGTAAAGTAAACCATACGCAAATCACGGAATATTTCGATAATTAAAATATCAACGAAATGTGGAATTTATTTATTCATTTTTTATACACTTATTTAAAACGATTCTAATTTTATAAAGAAATTTTATAAAGTGTTGAAAGATGTAAATTTTTATTTAGAGAGAGAGAGAGAGAGAGAGAGAGAGAGAGAGAGAGAGAAAGAGAGAAGATATGTAGGTTTATAGTCTATAGTATGTAGTACGTTTATACAAAATATAAAAATGCGAATCTCCTTAACACAGAGAGAAGAGAGCTTGATCCAAATAATTCCTATCGTGTTAATCGATTAATCCATTTTCCTCGCGACCTAGAATTTAAATCGAAACAAAGCGATTTCTCGATCGGTATTCACTCTCGCACGTTATTGTTGTCCGATAATAATGTAGACAACGTGCAATCGTGCAGAATGGCCGTTAAAACGACGATGCGGAGCACGGTAGAGCTTCACGGGACGGGTTCGTAAATATCTGAAATGAAATCTGGACGCGCGCGAGTAAATAAAGATAACAATGTGTCGATAAAGCTTATACCGCACGAAAGGGAAACGTCATAAGACTTTCGCCTATAAATTCTGTTACTATTACTCCTGTATAGAGTATATGCCATCCGCACGCCACGGCAATAAAACGCGATATAATGCGTCCTCGAAACTCTATGGTGAACATAGTCGATACTTCGCTTACTACAGGTTGTGCCAGAAGATGCGAGAGGGAACGACAGTTGCCTGAGTGAATTAGGGACCGAGGCGTGAAGTAACGTGAGGTGTGAGGTGTGAGGTTCGAGAAATAAAGCGTGGAAAATACTCGCAACAATGTGATGGATCATACAAATTTAGAGATAGCAGATTTTTGTATAAATTTATATAATATACGTTGATTTTTATTATTTTCATTTTTTGGTAAATAATATTATTAAAAATTGAAGACCTCATTTTTCTGTTGGAAATGTCAATTGATGAGATATCTTTTCTTTATCTTTATTAAAATGTCTATTTAAAATAAATTTATTTTTTAGATTACAAATAAGAAATCACACCAGTTACATTCAGATAAATCTTAACAAATATTTCACATATTTTAAGATTATACTCATGTCAGATGACAGTAATGACAGTTCTTGAAATGCGCATATATTTTTTATTTAATTATTTAATTACACATTTCTAGCGTTATGTAACGTCAGAAATAATTGAATGTATATTGAAATTGGCTTTTTTGTCGCGGCCTATAGAAGCTAGCAAACGGTGTGTATTTTTCTATCGACGCCGATCGTCGCCGCCGCGGCGCCGATGATTTACATGGCAATAAACTAACGCCTTGGTGCGGCGGCCAAAAAACGCATTTGATTTATCCGCGCACTTTCGCGAAGTACTGGACTTTTGCCAGGCCGGAAGGTCCATCTCGCCGGAAATCACGAACATAATTCAGGGTCCATCGCGAAAGAGGAAAAGAGACATATCCCTTCCGTGAAAACTCGAGAGAAAGTCCGTCTTACGGAATTTACATATGTAAAGGACGCGCGCGCGTTTTCGTAGAATCGATTCGCACACTGTTCGTGATATACATAATTGCCTTCTCTTCAAATGTCGTTTCAAAGATTTTTGCAGGCTCGACATTTATTTAATTCTTTTAATTTAATTTTTAAAACGCATACATTTACTGTTTTCACTAATAAACATTTAGCATTTTATTGGTAGTGTCTTTAAAATTTTTATTCCTTTATTCGCAATTCCGTCCCGGTGATTAAATTCGAGTCGATTAACAGTCGAGAATAAATCGATTTAAAATTGAATGCCTTTTTATTTACTTTCGACAGGAGTAAAGTGGAGTGGAGTGGAGTGGAGTGGAGTGGAGTTAATGGTGGAAATTAACGCCGGGACGGATTCCGTTAAGTTTTTGCTTGCTGGGAAAGGAGGCCGCAGACATAGAATACTGCCGCTGATGGTGTTCAGGAGTCAGTCGGGTCTGATTACACATCGGTGCGGCAGAGCAATACCTTAACCCTTCCGTGTCGGAGTCCACCCTTCCGCCGGGATACTCGGGGGGAGAGGAAGGGGAAACGGGCGTTTGCAATTTAACGGAATCTCTGCATATAGAGTGGGTTCATCGCGGGTCCGCACTTTAAATGACGTCCCGGAAGTCCCCGTGCTAATTCTACGGGTCCTCGGACGTGTATACCGCCGGTGTGTCCCCTCGACCCTACATACTCGGTACTCTCGAACCCCCCCGCCCTAACGGAGGGCAGAACTGGTTATGCAACGTCGGCGCTCGTTATAATTGCGGCCCACGACGCCAGGGAGAGAGATAAGAGCGTTTTACTAAACGGCCGTGGAATATTTGCGTGCAACATCGTTTGTCAACCCATTGATATTTATTCCCGCCGTGTAATTGTAATATGTCGTGAATTAAATATATTCATTATTCCGACGAGCGGGCGAATAATATTTGCAACGATATCGATACGTGATATCAGTTAAAGCTTACTGATATTCATCTCGGCTTTTGTGTTTTGTGATTTCATACAAATAATTTATTATAATTAAATCGTTTTTGCTGACTAACAGTAATACAGATATGTGATGAGAGATATAATATTCTACAGTATTTATAATATTTCAGTCGCGTGATATTAAATCATTTAAATAATAGTTCATTTAACATTTAAATTATTTTGCTCGACGTGCAAAGTTTATGGAAGCGAGTATAATGTTATGGTTTACGAGAGATATTGACTTTATGGAGGAATCATTCGTTGAAATCATTTGCATTATTATATTCTATTCTTTCGATCATTTAATTTTTTCCTTCCAATACGAACGCGAGAGAAAATTATAACTCTCGTTTATTACATCATTTACTCGGTGAAAATTGACCAGCATGAATATGAAAATGTAATTGTTAATTCATCGCTAAAATATCGAGTAGCTAAAACGTCTCATTTTCGTTTCATCAGATGGCTGCTACCAGTTATTAGCGACAGTTAATGTTTATTGAAACGTTGTTACATCTAAGGATGATTTATCGTCGTAAACATTTTTTACATTTTTCGAGAGCGATTCAAAATATTATTCCATATAAATTATACTTTGCGCTGTAGCCGTAAATCTGTAAAACAATGCTAACGTTACGTTGCACGAGACAGATATTTTAGTCGCTCGTAGTAGTTTGTTGTAATTGATAGTCCTGTATATAATCTTTCATTCCGAATCCTCATCAATTCACTTCATCATTTGCTACCATATTTAAAATGTCTTATCGTTCAATCTATATCAAAACATATTTCATAACTCTGCTTATCACTCGTAATGTCGACTCAGTAGAAAACAAAGTAACCAAACATCCTTATTTTAGTTTCATGAGTAGAGAGATATCGCATACCGATCTCTAGCAACTTGCAACGTTTTCCTACAAAACAAAGAATGACTGTACGTCACGAAAGTCTTTACACTCTTCCGCCACGCAGCTTCGTAATTATTCATGACGCGATGTATTCTACAATAGAGTATGAGCCATTGATGGTTTATTTTTTTTTTACTATTAATTATACTGTTATTATCATTCTAAGTTTTTTCAAAGATAATAGAAAAAGAATTATACAGTATATATATTTTCATTTTTTTATTATATCATTTATTTGATATTTATTTAATATAATATAATTATAACATACCATATATGCTTGTTCCTTGAAAAAATATTTTTAAAAATAATAATTTATGCCTAATTGCATATACAAAAAAAAAAAAAAAATACTTATAAATACATATTGAAAATTCTGTCGCCGAAGAAAGAGTTTTCGGAGAGAGATTTTTTTATTGAAAGATAATTCGCGAACACGAGATACAAGTGTAATCATTTTCGGAAGCGCAACCGATGAGAATAATTTCCGATTCGCTCTGCGCGAACGCTTTCTTGCGCGTTACAACGGATTTAAAAATAAGTGGGCACACACGGAAATGCAGTCTGCTTTTGTGTGCGGGACATGGGAGCCGTGGCGGCAAACAATGAACGCGCGTTGTGTGGTGGCCGAGGGTTCGAGAAGGGTGAATTGCGACTACGTGCCCTCGCATACGAATCCATTTACGGATGTACGAAACGGAATTAGGGGGAGGGAGCGGGCGCTCTCGACGCCGCGTTGGCGTCTCCTCGAATCTAATAGATCGCGCCCAATACTTATGGTCAAATCGCGACCAACAGCCCTTGGAGACTAGGCAGGGGTCCGCTCATTACCATTCCATCCGTGACTCTCCCTCCCCCCAATAACCCGTTGTTGATAATCAGAAATGCCTTACTAAGAATGTAAATCAATTCGAAGGTTGCGGCGTCGCCAAGCTTTTCATGAAGATTGCAGTGAGCGGTCGCTTCTGTTCGTCTGGACGAGTTCCAATTCGTTATAAAAAATTTTGTAAAAAAAAATTAACATCTCATTAATTAAAGTCTTCAACACATTAAATATTTTTTTGAATATTTTTTTTTTAAATATATTAATTATTATTTATTGAGACAAGTAACGGATATAATATTCTTTTATTTAAGAGTCATTAACTTTATCTGTAAATTAAATTAAAATCTCAAGTGCGTTTTTTTTTTCTTGCAGTATGTGATGGATATTATTTTTAAATTATATCATTTAAATTAAAGGTCGATGGTTTTATCTTGCGGCTATTTTGGACCTACTTAAAAATATCGATATCTTTCTCGACGAACCGCAAGCAGACAGGAATCGATCGGACCGACAAGGTTTCTCGCTTTCAGGAATCCGATTCTCCGACGTGCATCGGCGCGGTAATCTCCAAGTATACGAGAGGAGAGTGTGATCTCTCCTTAAAGTTTAAGCCCTTGTTAAGGCAGCTTAAAACTCAGGTAACGGGAATTACGCCGGGAATATCCCACTGAAAGTTACGGACGGATTTCGAAATTGCATCGCTCGAGACGAGAAGTTAATTGGAAATCAGTGTAATGGCATTTTCGATCGATATGTGAGTTGCGTACGAAACATTGCATTCGAGTTTTTTTTTTTTTTTTTTTTTTTTTTCGAGTACGAGTATAAAATACCCGTTCAATTAATCTTGCTATTTATGCGCACGACATGTAGAAAGCTTATTCGCACAATGATAAATGTATATACTTCATCCCTTGCTGTTTCACATTATGCATAATTCTTTGTCCTCTGTTGTTACAGGAAAGCTTGGAAGAGCGAGTGCAAGAGCTGGAACAAGCGTTGCTGGCGGAACGTATCGCGGCTCAACGAGATCGAGCGACGATCACAAAGTTGCAACGGCAAATTAACAAGGTATGTTGTTCCCTTCAAAATGATAAATACTCGTCTCTCTCAGTGAAAGTGGAAAGTTGGGATAAAAATAATAGATTTGATTGAAGTAAAAGTATCAATGTTCACTCTTCGAGGTTTCGAAACGTAAAAATTATTTCTAATGATTAAAAAGAAATTGATGAGATGATCCATTTCAATACAATGAGGATATAAAATAGGATATAAAATAAATAATAAAATATAAAAAATTAAATAATTTTCTGAAAAAGATTACATCGCTTGAAATGTTTGTCTTATAATTGTTATTTTACCCTACTACTTCTCTCTGTCGAGAGGATTGAGAAAGTGGTGGTGAGATATGTTGGTATCGGGGCGAAACCACGCGTAGTAGTAGCAGCCAACTCGATCAAACTTGGGGAGTTAGTTCTATCCGTTCGATCGGTCGCAGCATCTGAAAACTATGGTCTTCGTCTTGCGCGGAGTCGCCGATCCGTTAACTTGGCCACGCTCTCTCCGGAACGAGATTGCAATTGCGAGGACGGTTCAAGTGGCGTGGTGGTAGTCTCGATTTGGTCCAGACTTGCACGCGCGGCTGGCTGACTTGCTGCGCCGGCTCTGCGGTGCGGTGGCATTCGGCGCCGTATCAGATAACAGCGACCCTCGTAAACCAGACTCCGCAGACTGCAGAAATACCCTGGTCCCTCCGAGATAGGGAGAGAGAGAGAGAGAGAGAGCAGCGTCCCTGCCGTAATCACGATTCTCTCCTTTCGCGCAGTTTATTCGCGTTATGTCACTTCCAGGGAGAACGTTCTAACGCCTGGCACCCCGCTAATCGCCGACGACTGATTTATCCCGTTGTCGTTGATAATCGCTTACATTATCGCCGATCGATACCACTGATTGTAACACGAAATTATTATCCCGAAATGCGATTAATGCGGTTTAATTATCTGTGGCGTGATCAGGTTTTAATCGTTTAAATTCTAATATATTTTAGCATAGTATTAACATGATTATTTTATATTTGTATAAATTGAGATATTTATATAGCTAATTACTTACAATATCATATACATATATGATTTTCTTTTATGTTTACAATTTAAAAAAAGAATGCTAGATTTTATACTTATTAAAAATGTCTCTATCATATATAAATGATAAAAAAAATCTTTTTGTGGCAGGATTTTTTAAAATATTGAAACTCTTCTCAAAGCCTCTATAATTTCATGCTAAAAAGAGTCACTATGTAACGCATATAACGTACAACGTACCATGTTGATAACACGAATAATAATTTATATATTCGCAATACGTTAAACGAAAAAAAGTATGCGTTTGTTTTATGCGACGTTTCACATTACGCGATATTTCATTATTGCACACGAACGAGATATATGTACTTATACCACATTTCATATCTCGTCGCGCAATTTCCAACGTAAAGCATTCGCGATTACCTCGACGTTTCCATCGAGATGAAAAGATTGCACGTATGCACACCGAGCAACGTAATAATTCCAAACTCGTTCCGCGTTTTAATCCATTTCATCTTTCCTGGCTGAATCGACGACAAAAAAAAGAGAGAAAAGAGAGAGAGAGAGAGAGAGAGAGAGAGAGCATCCCAAAACGCTCGTAAGATGGACCTTCTAGTTAGAATGAGGATGACGAGTACGAGTGCTTTTGACATGCCCTTTTCCGCGCCCCTTTTGCAAATCTATAAAATATCACGACAAAAACAAGCACAGGCGGACGGAGGGTGGCGATCCCTCTCGGTGCGGTGTAATCTCGTATGATTTACGCGTTTTTTTCACAAACGGATATTTCCGCGAGTGTCCGAATTATTTATCGCGCATCCCGCGTTCGTAAGTCGAAGTTGAAAGACTCTGCCCGTCGATTTTCCTCAAATCATCCCCGCCCCTATTGCGGGATCACGAACGTCTCCTTACGCACGTATAACTGTGTACCCTGATCGAGAACGATGCTAGTGCTTCTTTTGTGGCCCTTTATGTTCTTTTATCGCTTTGATACGTAACAGAGATTGACAAGTATCGCGCATGAGATTGCACATAATTGTATAATATATATATTTGTTACTTTTTGACAGATATTATGTAATTGCATTTTCTACAATTTTTATAATTATTTTACAATTATAAAGTATTTATAATAATTATTTATTATTATAAATACTTGTAGTTTTTAAATTATGAAATAATTCATCATGAAATGGATGCTTTAAATTGTATAAATATAAATTTTTATATTGAAATATCTGAGAAAAATTAGCGCCAAGAGAAATAATTAAATAATGAACTCAGTTATTTTCTAACTCTTATTCTTTTATGGTACGAAAAATATTTACGCGATGCGAGACGATTAGAATCGTGGGAACCAGCATAAGATGTCGGAGGGCAGATAAAATTAATTATGTTGCGTGGAAGAGCGGATACGCTTTTTTTCTCCAGACGCAATAGCTAATTATTCACCGAGCAAACGTATAAATAATCCTAACAGGACATACCACAAATCCACTGAATACTTTTCTAGTCACGAATGTTGCCGGTGTATAAATCGCAATAAATCTCAGCCATGTCATGTAGATTGTATCTATACCTAATTTCTGTCGAAATTAAGTCGCGCGACAATCCTAGACTTAAGGAAACTAGATCTCACAAGAGCATTCAATACATTTGAGTCGGAAACCGGTCGAGTTTTCTTATTAACCATCATCTTTGTTGACTTTATTTATCCTGGCGTTTTTTAGGCATGTAATTTAGGTGCAGTTTCTGATGGCTGCTGATCTCATTAATTCTACGTGCGCCAATTAATTTATATTTACCGAAGATATAATTATTTCACGTCATTATTAGTAAGACTAGACGTACGGAATAATTATAATTTATACGTAGCGTAATAATATGTGTGTATAATAGATAATGATGAATAGATGAAAGATTGAAATAAAATATTTCGTCCGACATAAAATTAAAAATTACTTACAAGCTTTAATAATCAAATATATCTGTAGAATAATATTGATGTTAATAATATATACAATAATAAAAAACGAATTACTGAAGAAAAAAAAATAAAATACTAATTTTTTTCGCAATTTGTCGTATTAAAAAAATAGTGCTAAAAAATAGACAAATGCATATCTATTGCGTCTCAAAATTATAAAACATGATACGTGCGTAAACAATCTCTATGAAAAAAGTAATAATGCAATTTATTAAAAGGCACCTCTTATACTCGATATACTTCTGCGGAATTATTGGATCATCTGTCATTTTGTCGTGAACGAGATATTGTATTTACAAAAGTCCCGGGAGGAAAATCTAATATACTCCGGAAAATGTGCCCGCGATAGACACGAGGACGTTGGAGGAGTCGGGTGAATTGGTGTGGGGGAGGAGGGGGGGATAAAGAGGTTTCTCGTGGTTCGACGGTGAGACGCGGACCCCCAACCCCCTCGAGTAAATTACATTCCCGGCAAGCCGTATCGGATTATCCTCGCGCCTCGGCGAGGATTCGTCCAGACCGTAGGAACTTCGCCATATCGCTGTTCTCGCGCGCAAGGATACGAAAGTTTAAAATCTCTCTGGCTAGAAGGGAGGGGGAGAAGGACGGAAGAGTTCCCCGGCGTTTCACCGTTGGATTATACCAGGAGGAGTGAGTTATTCTTGTGCCAATCCTACGACCATTCTTGGTAGAACCGATAGAATTGCAACGCGAATCGCGACACGTGGTAAGAGTCTTTCCCTCTCTCTCTCTCTTTTTTTTTTTTTTTTTTTTTTTTTTTTGGAGACGCAGATTTTACCGAAGGCATTATCGATCGAAAGCGACGGGCGATACGGTCGTATGTGTCACGTGTCGAACGACAGTGAGAAAGTTGATTGCGCATTTAAATGTCTTCTTTCAAATTTATTTTTGCGAGCGACATTTATGGTATCAATTTATCAGTTCCGTGATATGGATTCTCCGTATATTTTTATTCGATAATATCATTTTTTAATTACTATGATTAATTTATTTGCTATTAATATACATCACAAACTACAGTGGATATATAGCTAAAAATTATTAGAGAAATATCGAATCATATGAGATATAATTATGTTGATAGAAACCCTGTTTTTTCGTATTTTTCATATTTTCGGCAGAGTGTGCAAAATTTTTTGCTCACTTTGCCGGCGACGTCATCACGATGGCTCGCTAAAGGGCGATAATTCGCGTGTTCTACCACGACAAAAAGCAGGAATTAGTCCTCCCCTGAGAGACTGCCGTCGTTAAGACCGCACTTATTGCAATGTAATAAGCGTCGTTTTTCCCGTCCCGAAACCGGATGGAATTACTTCGGCGTGGTGCGGTTCGTTTTTCATTATTCAAAAGTGAGTATAAAACTGCGATCCGCGTGCATTTAGCGCATTTTTTTTCGTCGACTCATCACTCGAACAAGAAGAACAAAGGATATTTGTGGGGTGAATTAATGATACGTGAAAGCGAATTTAAAGGAGACAAGACGACGATAATTCATAATAATATGAGTGGATGCAGCTTCACGAGCGGAAGACGCAACGATGCAACATCGCACGAGTGCATGCGTTATTCAGAGCGAGATTTTTCTTCGGTCGTAATAATAATCGTTCGGCAAAAATATCTCCTTCACTCGTTGTCGCACTTGAGGTGATTCCCGACTGCATTTTTATTCGCCCGCACATTTCCACACTCCACGATGCATTTTTATATCTCGTAGAGATTTCTGTGATTCCGATTATAAAGAAATCGCAGGATACCGCAGGACGATATTGTAAAGAGAAAAATAGTTTAAATATACACGTTTAAATTAAATGTTTTTAATTTTTTATTCAAAGATTCTCTTTTGTCTAATAACAGTTATCTATTATTATTAAAAACCTATTTGATTATATATCGCATAATTAGTAGAAGATTGAAATTAAATTTAAATTTTAATAATTTTGTTATCGAAAGTGGGTTTATATTTCTTAATATGTTATTTAAATTAATTTGCAACGTGCGAGAAGAGTCTAATGAAAGAGTGTAGAAAGTTAGCTACTTATTAAATTACTTTCTAAAAGTATTTTTAAGCATTCCTCGGTCGTTTAACAGAATTCTATCTCTAAAAGATTCTTCGTTTAACGCTTAAAGATTTAATCAAACGCTAAGGAGTTGATACATGTCGCAATTTTCTCGTGCGCGCGTTTGATCTCTCTGCATA
Source organism: Anoplolepis gracilipes (assembly GCF_047496725.1). NCBI lineage: Eukaryota > Metazoa > Arthropoda > Insecta > Hymenoptera > Formicidae > Anoplolepis > Anoplolepis gracilipes. The sequence continues at coordinate 2,306,017 of NC_132985.1, forward strand.
AATAACGATCGTACGAACTACGGGTACTAGGTATCAGTATTAGTTAACTGCGCCATTAGGCGAATTAATGATGCTTGCACCTCGCGCTCTTCGCTATCATAACGGGAGACTTAGAGGTTTACGTTTATCTTGGCAACAGCCGTTTACTCGATCGCGAGAAGTCTAATGACTGCTTTCCTCCTCGATCAGCGAACACCGGTGTCGTTTATGCGCTTCACGTGGAAATCGCAAATAATTATCGCAATTAACGAGCAAACGTCAGACCCGAATGTAATTGATATTACCCCGTTAGTGAAGTTAATATTTAAACCTGAGAAATATTAACTTCATTTAGAGCATCAACTTAGATTATATTCATACTCGAAGCACGATTTCTTTGCGATAAGCATTGGAAATTATTTATAACGTATATCGATGATCGCGAAAATTATAGTTACATAGTACGAATTATAATAATTATAATGATAAATTAAGATAAGAGTTCGAAAGACATCACTTTCCACCGATTTTCTACAGCTAAAAATTTACTCCCGCTATCATTATTATTAATCTTGCTTCTTTCTCCGCGACGCATTGTTCGGGATTCAGAATTTTAAATGCTCTCTTTTATATCGCGAACGTCGTACAAATATTGTGAAAAAGCCGCGCGTATCCGCGGATTCAGGAGCGCAATGAAAGGAATGCTTGTAAACGATCCTGTCTCGACGTCGTCGCCAACAACGGTGGGAAAGGAACGCGCGATGCACTTTGCGTAGGAAATCCGATTCCTGGACGCCGCGGCATGCAAAACAGTACAATAAGCAGGCAATAACACAGAGGACCTTTTATTCCGGCATGACAGCGCACTGCCTGCACTGTCTCCTCTCTCGTTCCGAGAGGAACTCGGAGGGAGAAGTGAGAGGAGTTTAAAAGTTATTTTGCATACGAACGTATTCTAGTTTTACTTCCTGAAGTTGCATTGCATTATCTTGTACGATTATATATTCCAGTTATAAACCAGAAAGAAGGTACGGATCTTTTTAAACGGAAAATTTATTACGTGATCGTAATATTATTTTATTACTGGCTAATAACATCCAAGTAGAAAGAAAAAAAAAAAAAAAAAAAGAGAAATGGAGAAATATTAAAATCGAGAAATTTAAATTCTTCCCGATTCTTTTTCTCTTAAACGTGCTGTTGATAAATGCGATTACATATAATTCTCTATCTTGCCGAGTAAATTACTCAAATCCAACAATCGCGCGTTAAACGATTTTTTTTTTTTTTTTTTTTTTTTTCGAGAAAAATTCGCCGACTAACTTTAGATTTATGAACCGAATGAATTCTCTCGGCTACCCCCCCCCCCCCCCGGCCGTCCCCGTCCCCGATACTCTTAAATATCGATATGCTCGACGAAGCATCGAGTTCTGCAGTCGGAAAACGGTCCCGAAACTTCCTGCGGGGATGCGTTCTGTTAACCTAACCAACCAGAACGGGCGGGACGAAACTAGATGGAAGGGTGAGTTTTAAGAGCCCGGCGTCGGCCGGCCGACTTATGCGTCGGCTCTTCCACTTGTTCGATATCTGGCGCCGAGTAAACGAACGTTGCTTCCTCCGGCCATGTGTCCAGTCTGGTGCCAGGAATCCGCAGGAGGGTCGAACAAGAATATTACGTTTCCGTTACGACGCCCTTGTTTGGATAAGGCCTGCTCCCGACCGGATCCGGATTAAGAAACGTTCACGTTTCACGTTCGTATTAACAAGCAATGCCGAGCAGAGCCGGATTACGCAGAACACCCTTGGATTCTGTCGAAACTGCCAATCTTGCCATATTAGAGAATAACTGAGATAAAAATTGACAGCACATGTAGTTTTGGACTTTGATATCAAATACCACTAATAATGCAAATGGCAGAGATACGAAATGGAAACTCGCAATATCGTATATACAAATATCTTAATCGTTTTATAGTATCATCGGTAATTTTATAGTATAAAATTTAAAAAAAAAAAAAAAAAAAAAAAAATCTATTGAAACTTGACCGAAGTTGAAAATATTTGGAGATGGCTGTAATTGAAACTAAATTCCTCGGAATCGCTAAAATTGAAACCGAATTGTTGGAAATTGCTGAAGTCGAAACTTTTTCAACATTATTGAAACTGATATTGATTGAAGCGGTGTTGTAGGCAGTGCGAAAGCTACCTCTTTTTTTCCCCGTCAAACTTTGATATAGTGGATATCGGTGGAACAAAGTTTCCATTGCGGTGTAATTTCATTGAATACTCGCTCGCGGTGTCTACGCCACTACATGGCAACTCGACGCAACGAAGTTTTGACAGCGCTGACTCAATTTTAAACTCCGATGCAATTCGATGCAACGACGTAACAATCGTTTTTTGTAGACATAAAAGATTTTTGATTGATGAAACTTTGTAAATTTTACTCGGGAGAGTATTTTTCACATGAAAAATATCCTTGTTACAAAGTTACAATATCTTGCGTATTATGTATTTTTCTAAATTATAATCCCGTATGGATGCAATTTTCGAAATAATTATTAATAATTTCACTACAATATATATTTTAAAAGAAACGCGCGCTCGCAAATTAATTTTTTATGCATTATTAAATATTGTGATACGTTATATATGTTTAATTTTAATTTATAATTCTTACATGACAAGTTTAATATTTCTGGGAGATGAGATAATGAAACTTTACTGCCACTTAGCTGTTTTTCGTAAAAGTAATTTTCTAAATTAACTTTCCATACGCGTGAAATAATTTCCATATCTCGACTGAGACCCAAATCGTTGACGCTCCGAGTTCAGAGGCGTAAAACGCGTATCTAAAGGTGCTCGTGTGATTCTTTTAAGTGCGAAATCACTATCGTGGCTCCGGTCTGTCGAAGATCCGAGACGTAAACATGGTAGAGAAGTGGGTCGAACGAACGTAGTCGCGTTATCCGGCAAGACCAGATCGCTTTTAAAACGACTTTACGGCCGCACTGGAAATTTGGCTCTCGATGGTCCTTTTACGGGACGATATTCTGGCGAGATGAACTCTCAGACGATACAACGAGATAGCGAGAATTCTCGCATAAGAGATAAGCTGCATATATATAATCGTTTATGCGCCACAAGAGCTCTCCCGTACGTATGCTTTTCACTCTTTCGCTTTCTTAACTCGATTTTTTATCTTAGGCAAAATTAGAACACATTATTTTAAAAGAGTTCATTATCTACGTACTCTATATGATTTTATTTTATGGTTTTTTATTTCTATATAATGATCCGAGTTTTTTTTAGTCACTAAATTTTTGCAGAACGAAGCTGTATCTCTTCTTTTCTTTTAATGCTCTTTTATCTCTTCCCTTATCTTCAACGATATTTACTTCCTTTCTCGTTCGCGAGTTGCCTAGAGCATTAGACGTTAAAAGTCAGGTTTGTTAAAAAAAAAAAAAAAAAAAAACTTTTTTAACTTTGCGTGAAGAATCGAGAAAGAAAACTGAAGGCAACATTTTTCACATGGCGAGAAGTATCTTTCTTGGAAGTAAAAGTGCTTCGTCGCGAAGGTTTCTGGCGCTCAGCCGAGGTAGATGTACGTGTTTCACGAACTTTGAGGCATTTATTTAATCTCGGAACGAAAAGAATCCCGCCACTAGATACACGTGGAAATACAGCGAGATAGATAGTCGGATAAATAGACAAGCATGGCGGTTTACTTACTTTAATCGAATTTTAGATCGCGCGCTTTCGCTCGCGGTTTTTTCCAAACTTCAAAATACAAGAAAAATACGTCGAGATGAAATCTCTTTCGCTCTCGCGCAATTTTATTAACTTAATAACACACCATATTTTGTCGTAATTTTTATTCTCGCATAACGAGATTTTAGCGGTACACTCCCCCTTTTATCCTTCTTCGTGCCTCCCCTTTAGGCACTCGTTGGTAATGTTAGGGGTTAATAAACGAGAAATTAATTCTCGGGGTTACGAGTTTCGCGATTCAGGCCCAGCTGCGACGCGGCCAGATATAAATCTAATTAATCCCCGGACCTTATGTCTCTCGTTACGGTCGAGGAGAGGACGTCGGATAACTGGCGACTCGGTGCGCGGAATAAGCGTGTTATTACGACACGTCGTTACACTTGGCGGCGAGTATCGCTTGACAACAAGAGACCCGAAGCCCGCACGAACCATGAGGCCCCGTGTATTACCGTGTGCGAACGTGGATGTCGACCCTCTACGAGAAAGAGCCGGAGATAAACTTAATTGAATGGCGCGGTCGCCGACACGAACTGCCGACTGCCGTTTCGTCGTCCGCGTTTCTCGTCGTAGAATAGCACCGTTTCCCTTGCGTTAGCCTGCGTGACATACCGTCCGGCGATCAAGGCCACTAAATACCTCGGATCACGTATGTCATTACGCGAAGGCGACGTAGGGAAACAGCCGCCGGGTCTAATAACGAGACTGCGAATTTTCATTAGACGTGCTAATGAACTAAAGGATTATATTTGCATTTTGACGGAGAAAGGAATTAAGAGAATGTTTAATCGTGGAATGTAAGATTGCGATGTACGCAAAAGACTAGAATAAATTTTCTCGCAGAATTGAAAAAAAAAAAAAAAAAAATTAGCAGTGATTCGTGTGTAAATTCTATGATTTCGAAAAACAAACGCAGAATTTTGATCCAAATATCGCCGTCGTACGTTTGCAATTAAATTGTTATCATATTAGAATGATAACATTTCTTAAACATGTGTATAGATCAATTGTGCAAATGCATAGTGATTAATTCAATTTTAATATTAGTAATACGTTAAATTTATGATTATAAAAACATGTACAAACATACTAACAATTGTTGTTTAAAAATTACAAAAATGTTCTTTTAGGAACTGAAGATAAGCTATTGTTAAATATATATTGATGGTTAATAATTTGAAATGAAAAATGACGAATATAAATACTTGTGATGAAAGACATGACCATTAAAAAATATCGAGAATTTCAAGTTTTAACGGCGATTCGACGAGAACTCTGCATTCGTCATAAATGCGGCGCCACGATGACTATTGCAAAAAAGCATAAGAAAAGTTAGAAAGACGAACAGCGGAAAAATGGCCAAATATTCAAGGAAGCGTGAAATGTGCTGCGAAAAACGCTTTTACTTACCTACTTGATACTCGATAAAAGTTCGACGCAGTCGAATAATATACCAGAAATTTGTTGCTTCAAGTCGCATGAAATACAAGAAATTATAATGTAAACAATATAAATCTAAAAAAAAAAATATTTTTATATATAATTTTTTTTCTACATGACTAATTTTTTTATTTTTATATAAATTATTATATGTTCTATAAAAAAAAATGATAAAATTTTTTAATACATAAAATAATATAAATTATACAAATTAGAGAAACATTAACTGCGTTTGAAATTTTTTGACACTCAAATATACATTTAAGTAATGAGTAAATTGAAAATTGTAATAATTAAAAACACAATTAATTCTTAATATTTATAAATGACAAATAATTTTAGAATCAAAATTGTGATCAAATTGTTTAGATTTCTTGATTTGCTTTTTTTTTTCTATCGTACATTATCCACGATCATTCGTACTATCAAATTGATATTGCCACAATATCGCGTGCCAGTTTGGTTCGGGTTGTCGATAATATTATATTGCCAGACTGATAGTTGGGAAAATAAAATAACTATAGCGGGATTATGGATAGAATAGAGTACGTATTCAATGGCGAATCAGTAGGCGAAGGACGACTGTGCGAATCGTAACAATAAGCGTAGGAAAATGTATCGGATTGCCGCGAGGGTCGCGCGCGAAGATTGTCGATGTGCGTATATATGGCCGCGTGGCGCCGTCGCGACGGGCATTTCCATCCCGTGAGAGGAGAAACGAGGGAGGACGACACATCGATATTAACCCGTAGCCTTCGGCGGTGGTAAAAACGAGGCTCTCGTTTAAAGCCGCGCGAACGCGCCGTCTCGATAAAACGAAACGTGAAACACGTGTTTGTCGACGGCGTACAATAGTCGGTGACTGCGAGGATCTTAACGCGCGTATCACGTTCAATATAGCCTCCATCTGGATGTAGAGCTTTTTCTCGAATAAAAGCGAAAGAATAACATGGAATCAGACAGCGCGAAAGTACATATTACCTTTATTCTGCATAACTTCCCTCCCGCATATAGTTCTTTTTTAATTCATAACTGTTTTCATAATTTTAAAATAATATTAGTTTGTTAAAATAATATGAGCTTTTCGCGCATAATGCACATATATAATGTATAACTTAATTTTTTTTTTATTTTTTTTTTATGTCTATTTCAAATTATATAAATTTCAAGATATATATGTTTTTTTTTTCTTCTCACTTAAAACATATTTTTTAAATCTCTGAAAGTCCATTTGTGCCGTAAAGATAAATTTATGTCAGCCATTTCTACCGTTATGATTCGGCAATTTCTAACGTTTTCCCCAAAAAGTTACAGGAATAATTTCGTGGCACATTTGCGCGTTACCATGACAGCCGTCAATTATCCAGCTGCATAATGACGCGAGCGAACAATAATGAGCAACGAGCCCGCTGCTTCTACAGCGTTGACGTATCGTTGACATTTGCATACGGCCACAATTTATCTCGGACGTCGCCGTAAAGTGAATCTTAGAATTGCCATGCCGCCAAATCCCGCTTTCACGCGGCGAGAGAGAAAGGGACAGATCCTCATCAGTCATTCATTCCCGCGGGAGTCACCCACGTTCAACCGGAGAAGGAGCTTTCCACGGGAAAGCCTCTTCTCTCGCGAGACGCGGGCACGATTATCGATTAAGCATCTTACTTGGATGAGTCTGCCAGAAGCCTGTCGGGAGAACTTTGTCGGATCGCTGAAGATCTGTCTGAGTAAAGAAAATTATCGAAAGATAGTGATGAAAATGATGCGATACAAAAATAATCTTATAACAGCGCATAAAATTTTAAAATATTTCAATAATAAATGTTATTATAAAAATTCAAATCATAATCAAAAAGAGTAATATATGTATGTATATATATATATATATATATATATATGTATAAATATTTAAAAATATTTATTTTAATATTTTTTATTGCTCTCTCTATCTCATTTTCTTATTTTAAATTTTATAAAATAAATTAATAATTTTATGACGTAATAATACTAGAAGAAAATAAAATTGATTTTTTATTTAAAATAACTTTCTCCGATTTTGATTAACTTTTATTTTTTGTACAATTTTTATTTGAAAAGATTGGGTTCTGGAAATTTAAAAATTTTAATTTATCGATGCTGTTCTTTTAAAGAGAAATTACACCAAATTGCTCAAAGAATCTATAGATGAAACAAAGTGCAAATAACCATGAAAGAAGATAATAATGACAAGCAATATTCGTTCCGTGAATTTCTTTGATCCGTGATAGATTCTTGAACGCAGAAATCTTTAAAGAAAACGAAGCAAATTTGAAGAAATATTTCCACCGACGGATTCTCAAAGGGATCGAATCGCGCTCGTGTTTTTAATTCGACATCTGTAGGATGCCTTCGTTATATTTTTTTCCTTCTCTTCGATGACGACGACGGTGGTTCTCGAAGTTTCTCGGAAATTTCCATCGAGGCGAGGGTCGGTCCGAACAGAGTCGAAAAAGCTCCGAAGAACAAACGCTTTCTCCGGGTCGTTACTTTTTCCGAATGGGGCACGACGGAGGAAGGTCGCAGCCCCATGCCCCATCACGGACCGGAATAAACGAAAGGACAATCCGGCGCGTACACGCCGCAGGACTCCCGCTTAATCGCGCTAATATTCTTTGTTTCCCATTTTGCAACTTCTTATCCACTTCCCTTCTCGCGGAAAAGCATGCCGACTGTGAAGGGAAATGCTACGAAGGGAAAGGGATGCAAGGGGTGGATTAAAATTTCGCGCTACGATAATTCTCGCGGAACTTTCACCCTCCCTTCATTCTCGAAGCAGTCTCGAAGTCAAAACCTCTCATTTCCTCCGCATATTCATTCAACCCTTAAACATCTGAATCTTTATATTACCGAAGCAAAATACTATGACGGCCAACATGAAACAATGAAAATCCGCAAGAGATAAAAGAGATAATAGTAAAATATATAAACCTACAAGTTTCTTTAAAAAAGAAAATTTGGAATATTTATTTTTATTTCTTATTTAAGAAATTAAAGAACGTTAATATATTGTACATATACATATATATATCAGATTTACGTGAAAAAACTTGATAAAGCAAAATGATTGGTAAAGTAAATTGTGTATTTCATAAAATGTTGCAGACGCGGAAAATCTTCGGCAACTTAGAAAAGTGTTTTCGCGCGGTTTCCTTTGCAGAATGCAAATCGCTGCGGGTGCTATCGCGCAATTTCGGTAAAACACTTTTTAATAAAAGAGACCTCAAAGGGAGAGGCTAGGACGGTGCCGATTTGGCCGCATCTCCTACGGAAAAACTTAAAATTTATAGTCGAGTTCTTTCTCTATTTTCTTGCTCGAAAAAAAGAGAAGAGGTGATTTCCGCTTGCATAATATTCAATTACGCTGTCGGCCTTCTGGAAATCGTAATTGCTTTCGAAACTACTCGGAGTGCCGCTTTACTCGCCGGGACGCGCCAGAATATACTAAAGGTCCCGAAGGAAGAAAGTGATCTCGCTAGCTCTTCCCGGGAGCTACTTCATCGCTCCTTCGTCGTTTCAAAATCTCGCGAAAGTTATAATGAAGAGATTTTTGCGTCGAGCGTTACCGGCGCCGCGAGCGTTTAATTAACATCGTGTTTGCACCTGAAAAGCCGAGTGCGTGCATTTACCTATGGTAATTATTAATATCAATCTCGATCAAACTCAGCGATCCGGTGAATAATCGCAATGAACGTTTTAGCTTTAGAATTATGTTGAATCTTAATTACATATGATATCTTAAAATTAGATGAATATATTAGATATCTTTTGTGAATGAATAGACAAAACGCAGAACCTAAGGAATGAAAATATTTTTCCAATGATGAAGAGCTCATTTTCTTGCAGCTATTTTTTATCAAATGTCTTAATAGACGTAAATATTTTATAGGAATTAAGACTATTAATATAAAATATAAAATGTGCCAAAATAAAATAATAATAGCAATATATATTAGCTTTATTTTTTGTTATCATGTGTCGATATTTTCGCTCACAATTGTTTTTTTGCTATGACTAGATTACAAAGTTTGTAAATTAATATTTCGAAGAGTCGAAGCGGATAAAGCTTCGTCTCGGATCAGAGGAAAACGCCACGTGTTTCTCGAAGACGATCGAGGGCGAAACGAAACTTAAGCGGGAACCTGCCGCGTAACTTGTTAGCAATTCCCTTCTCTAGTGAAATGTATTTCTATGGAAGTTAGACAAGCGTCGTTTACCCATCGGTGCACAAGACAGGGATAATGGCGAGACAGACGGGAAATTCCGTTTCCGAGGAGAAAAGCCACATAACGTAGAACGCGTTAGACGCTGAATAAATTAACTACTACAGTTCGCTACAGTTTCGCCGAAAGATGTGACGTATAACATGCGTGTGCGGATTGATCTTGTAAACGTGACCAGATTTGACAACGTGTTTTGAAAAAAATTTGAGAAATAATTTTGAAGTTTCTACGCGATTTAAAACTGACAATGAGAAAGAGACAAAAATTTGAGAAACATATATAAATTATTATTCCGATTGTAAATTCAAATTTGCATATAAATTCTAAAGCAGGTTATAAGAATTTTCATTAATGAAGAAAAATCCCGTAAAAAGTATCGGCTCGAGCAAGATGCAGCTGGGAAAAATTATCACCAAAGCGCAAGAGTATAAAAAAAAAAAAAAAAAAGAAAAAAATGAAGGGAGATAAGTCGATGAAGAGCCGACGAGAAAAGCAGCAAGTTTGACGTCGAGGAGACGACGTCGACGATGATGGCGAGTGAGGCGGAAAAGGTTAAAGGGAGGAGAGGACTACGAGAAGGAGGATCGACCGCTTCTCTCGAACAAAGTTGAGGGCTGCGAGTGATGATGACTAATGTACGTGCGAGCAATTTACATCCCACTTTCCGCCTGCGGGATATCTCCTCCCGTATCCTGGACCCGCCCGTTTCAAGGCGACTCTCCTTCGTCCCGTAAGTTCTCGTCAGCATATCGTCGACCTTCCCCCTTCTCCCCACACGTTCCGTTTCACCCTTCTGAAAACCCTGAACTTCCAAGTACTGAACGTAATCCTCATGTCGAGACTGTCTGCAGGAAAGCACGCCGTGCAACCATCGAGCCGACGTTTTGGCAAATTGCTTCTGTTTTTATCATGTGGGAATATTTCTGCGGCGGCAACCGGCACGAAAATATACACGGATGACCGAGACGACTTTCGCGGGATTAGATCGTTACAGAGTTCTTTTTAGTCTGTCGTTTGGCAGTACGCTGTAAAACCTCACGCTCTATTGCCGCAAGAAACGTGTTTGATTCTCACGACTGCCCTCGTGTAATTTCCAGCAAAATTACTTCGCTACTCGAGGAATAAAAATATTTACATTTGCGGATCAGTAATAGAAAATATATTGCTAAATATTATTTGCTAAAACTGATACTAAATATATAACGTGTAGAAATAATTAGAAATTAAAAAATAAATTTATAAGATAATTTCTAATAAGTTGTTAAAGTTTAATATTATTAGAGCGACAAGATTTTTTTTCAAGACATATTTGTAAAATTAACACAATTAATATAATCAGTTATATTAAATATTATTTCGCGACTTACATTTCATATGTCAATGACATTGTAATAAAAGCAATTTTTTTTCTTTTCATTACACGCTGCATGCAGATATGACATTGTATGCAGTATGTCGCTCTGAAAGGTTTCCCGTGGCTTTATTTCGTGCGGTTACACATCACAGCGTTTGTGCGGTCACTTTCAGCTGCATGTGTGCATTGTGTCTCGCGAACAAAAGTGCAAACGACGTCGACATGCGGCCGGCAGTTCGGGAATATCTCTCTAGCGCGAATATCTTTTCGCGTCCGGCTAATCGAGTTCCCGTTGCGAATTTGTGTCTCAAAGGAAGCCTAATGACGTTACCCGGGGTCCGAAAAACGTTGGCGTAAAAGCCGGCGATTAGTTATGCAGATTCGTATCACACGCGCCGTTAGCATCGATTCATCGACGAACGCTACAGAGTAACCGCCGAGACAACAAAGGACCTCCTTGCTTCTCGTGTAACGCTATCAAAACGCAGCGTGCAAGGGTGCTCTCTTTCTCTCTCTCTCTCTCTCTCTCTCTGTCTCCCTTTCGCGCGCGTACGTGATTTACATTCTAATGGCGTGCTCGCACATGCGGATTCCATGGTCTTCGTGCTGTTTATATTCTAATGCCTCTCATGAATTATATCGTAGTTACGACAAAATAATGCATTTGAAAATAATCATTATGTATTAATGTAATAATTAAAAATTAAGTTATCATAGAAGAAATTGTGCAGATGAAAAGAATAAAATATAATATAATATAACGATTGGGAAAATAATTTATTTGAACAAGATTTAAATTAATTTTCGACAAGATTTTATATTTTAATATAATACAAATTAATGAAAATTTTATGTTGAGAAAGATGTCATTATTCTTTCAACAAAATTCAAACTCTTTTTTAATAACGTTATTCTGTTTATTATAAAAATTTCTTAACAAAGATTTAAAAATTTTATTTAGTTTTTAAAATTTTATGAAAGATTTTTAAAATTAAAATTAATGTAATGTTAGCTTTTTCGTGACAAGATTTCAAATTTTCGTGTATAAAAAAGAAAATCCTCCATATAATTTTGAGATAGTTGATAAGATCATCCTCGTTTTTCTTTCATTTTCTCGACGTAAAAGAATGTAATATCGAGTTACAAGACACGATAACGAGTCTGTCTCCAAATCGCGGAGAACTGCCACAACAATCAATAATCCGTCTCGAGACTGGAAACCCGATACGACTCGAAACTATCGATACCCTTTCGCGGGCTTGCATTCGCACTCTTTCGAATCGGTCGAAACATTGATCAACGCGATTCCGAGGTATAATGCGAATCCGAGAGCGACGATACATCAATACGCCGACAAAGAAAAAAAAAAAAAGAGAGACGGAGAGAGGGAGAGCCCTCGGGGACGGACGAAGTAAATTCGAAGGCGTCAGGGATGAATGATAGAGGATGAGAGCCGCAGGGTGCGCGAAGGACCGAGGAATGAAAAAGAAAGAGAGAGAGAGAGAGAGGAAGGGAAAATTCTCTCTCTACCCTCCGGATCTTACGGCGCCGCGACGCGTCGCGTCGCGACGCGACGTCGCAAACAACCTGGGCGGTACATTGTCGTCGCGAGACGCGCTCGGTGACATCGATCATTAATGTCAGGAAAAACAATCGCGAACGAGACTACCGTAATCCTGGATCTCCCTTTGACTGCAGACTTTTATTTCGGAGAAATTTATTACACGGGGTATCTCGGAATTGATATAAAATAACTCGGAAATTGCATCGCTAAAATATCACTGATATTCAAGCATCTATTAAGAATTTAGATTTAAAAAAAAAAGACTAGCAAAGAGAGATTTTTATAAAAAAAAAAAAAAAAAAAAACCTGATTCGATAAAAAGTCTGCAACATATGTAAATAAATTAAATATTAATAACTTTTGTGATTCAATAAATTTTTGTATGTTTACGTCTTTTGAATTCACGTTTCGTGTTTCTATGTAAATTAATGTACAAGGAAAGCTCTGAATTTATTTAATCCGGGGCCAGAGAGAGAGAGTTTACCGTTGGAAATGTTTTTTGACCGCACACATACGCGTGACATTTTTGCGCAATTTTTCTAGCAAAATTCTCTTATTTTTATAGCGCGTGTATTTTTTCCAAGAGAAAAATGGCGTTTAAAAAACGCAAGCAGTTGTTATGTTTTCGTTTTTAAATCCCCGGCTTTGTGCCGCGCACACGGCTTCATTGTTCCCGCGGGGCCTATCCTTCCAAATCACTCGCTAAGGCTAATTCACGTCGGAAGGTAATCTCTGTTTACGGTGCGCGATTAATCTCCTATCGCTCACGCATATTTATTGCAACGACACGGCGCGCTGCGCGCGCGTGTGTTTGTGCACGGGATACCCCGCACGGATGCCCGACACGCGGTTGCGGCCGCGAGATAGAATACGATCAGAAGGGTGGAAAAACACAGTGGCCGCGGTATTTTGCAGAAGGGTTGGATCATGACGGGGACGGAGTATGGATGTATAGGTTGGGCCACCGCATGCACGCCGTGTTTCATAAATTGCGGCTCGGCTCGCGCGCAAGGGAAACCGGTATCCTCCCCGATTCTTTACAATAACCCAGGCGTATTATTTTACCCGGGTGGAAAGTGGAAATTTGCGATGGATTCTTCGCGAAAGGGAATGCGTTTCGGTGCTTAATTAAAATCTATATCGAAACCATTTACTAACAATAAGTCACAGACGGACAGTATATATCCTGTGTGGTTGAAATTTGATTATAAAATTTAAAATTCGCAAAGATATTGAAATGCGTTACAATATCAATCGTATATAACAAGTATATTTATATATAAAATATTTTTAGCATTTAAATAGACGAATACTAATAGATAAAAATTTATATGCATTTACAAATCGATTTAAAAATATTTTTTTCATCGAGATGGAAAGTTACAATACTTTTCTTGAAACGCGAAACCGTCTTACGTCACCGAAACGGCGAATAACTTGTTACCCGGTATATTCGACAATGTCAGCACAAAACCCTTTAATGGATTTCTACTATTTCACTTGTAGCGGCCGGACTGGTATTTAGCATGGGCCACGCGTATCCGATAATCGAGTGAAATTCATGCTTGTTGAATACTGTACAGACTCCGGTGTCGGTTTCAGCTATAATTCCTCGTTACGAAGCGCGGTCGTCAGCTCATAACGGTGGAGAGACGAGATAGGGCGAGAGAGAAAGGGGAAGGAACGAAGAGAGAGAAAGCACGCCAACATCCCTCGCCATTCTACTTTCAAATACCGCGAGAAACTTGCCAGCTGCGCGAATTTTATTCCGCACGACTCGCGTCTTTTATAAAACGCAACGAGTGTTCATAAATTTTCATCGGTGCAGAGAGCTTAAGCGTTTAATGTGCCTGTTTTCCATATTTACCGAACTCATCGTATCACGATACATACAATTGATTATCTTGTCCAGTGCTTGTAATCTCAGCGAGAGAGACAGAGAGAGAGAGAGAGAGTTTTATGAATAATCCAAATTATAATTATATATTCAAACATACTCATTAATATATTAACTTTTTGCCAAATTTTTCATACATGCTACTTTGTCATCAAAATTAATTTAATACAAAAATAACAGAAAACATTTTATCTATACTTGTTAAATAAAATATTTATTGTAAATTACTTTATTACAATCTCTATAAAGAGTCAACTTCTTTAACGACATTTTCGTAATTAAACTCTCCTAGAATTAAATATAGAGATTTTTTCTATTTAATTTATTTCGACAAAAAAATGTATCGTTCACAAAATTGTTCCGACACAACGTAAAAACGAAAGCTTTCAACCATTTCAACGATTTCTAAGTGCAACTGAGTGCATTCGGTCTCCCCCTCGTATTAGAGTACCCGCAGTGTTGCTCCCGTTGCAGTCGCAATTGCGCTATTGTATCCATCCGATCTGTTCTTACGCTCGAGCCGAGTAACGATTTAATCACGGTTGCAGCGTGCAAGGGCAAATCGATATTGATCATCGGTAGTGGACTGGTCCCAGATCAAAGGACGCCGTTGTGAGCGAGATCGGCGGGGTGATACGTGAGCGCTTCACGTCTCGACGACTCCTCCGGGCGACGATTAGCCGCGGATCGTCATGCGTTCATTACCGGAGATCCCGTCCCGTACGCACGAGTAACGCGCTTGTACGTTACAGAGCTAACGCGCGGTGGAGCGCGCACGCAATTTGCCCGAACTTTACGTGCGGATCTGGAATCCACATATAGGGTGTCACTAAAATCCTCGGAGGAGCAGAGGGGGGAAACGTGTTTTAAGACGCGTCTATTTTATATAGACCTCCCGATACTTTCCTCCAATTGATCTTATTTAATTTTAGACAAGATTGTCGCAATTTTAATTTAATTAATATAAGTACGCAAGAGAGAGAGAGAGAGAGAGAGAGAGAGAGAGAGAGAGAGAGAGAGAGAGAGAGAGTGTGTGTGTGTGTATTGCTGCTTGTTCGGATAATGAGAATTAATGACGAAACATCCGTTGATTCTCACGATACCCGGGGTATTAAGTAGGAGCGAGTTACATAGCTCGGCAAACAAAAGTCCCGCGAGACTGTAAATCTTGTACCCTAGTAACCCATTCTGATCGCGCCAATGAAACTAGAGACCTAAGCGATGACTAACGACTGAACCAGATTAGGGCAAGGTTGTGCGATATGTTTGCGGTTTACGACAAGGTCGTCTGATCGGTACACAACTTTGCACTCCGACTCGCGGCCGTCATTTCGACAATGGACCATCTTGCATAATGAAATGACTATTTGCACGATAATTTCTTGTCCCCTCTAGCACTGTATACTCTTTGCAACAGCCATTAAGGGGACAAGAAGTTACGGGGGTCGCGGAATTAAACTATTATTTCGCTTTAAGAGGAAGACAAGAATATATAAAATATTCACTTGAATTATTTGCATTTCAATGAAATAATCCAAGTATTATCAGGATGGTATAATTTCGTATACATAACAATGATAATTATGATAATTTTAAAAAGTTCCATTTTATTTTTTATCGTTTTAACGTGATATAAATATAGCAAAAAGATTTATAGATGCAAAAAGAAATTTTTTTTAAATTATAGATGCATCTAAAGAGACATTTACCATTAATTTCCAAATAAATTGGGGCACACATTAAATTTTTACCTTGTGATTCTTTGCAAAAATATTGTTGCAATGTTATTATGTATAAATTATAAAAATTTTTTTTCTACTTTTTCTTTTCATATAATGAGAGATAATTAAACTCGTAATAATTCGTGCAGTATATCTCGTTGCTATCGTGTTACACGATCCTCGCTCATATCGCTCCTATTTGAGGGGCTTGAGAGTGCAGCGCTGATTATGATTTAAACAATTTTAATGCGCCGTCGAATCGCAGAATTCTGGGGAATAAATGCCCAGCCCGCTTTTGCCTCTCCCTCTAATGTCCGGATTGCCATAATGATGCGCGTTATACCTCGAGATTTCAAGCAAAGCCGCGCGATATCTCCGCCACACTCGGCCCCACGATATTCCGGCTATCTCTCCAGGGCCGCACCCCGTCGCCCCCATCGTCACCCTCCCCGGAGGCTTTATATTACGCGATGGAGTGGTTTTTATCGGAGGGCCGCACTCCGCGCCTCTCGGTCCCTTTAATTAATGGCGAAACGCACGCGCGCAAAAATGCGCGCCGTTTCCGCCCGGCGAATTAGTCGGCGAGAGAGAGAGAGAGAGAGAGAGAGAGAGAGAGAGAGAGAGAGGGAGGAAAGAAAGAGAAAGAGAGAAAGAGAAATTCTCGCATGGGTTAGGAACAAAGGACGAAAGGGTCGCTCTGGCCTCACTGACCCACCGAAGGACACGAATCCCGTATCCACGATTGACCATTACTCTTCCACAGTAGGTGTCAAGCAGCCCGATAAAATCAGAACGAGACTGAGAGATTAGGCGCGATTATACTTTACGTGTTAGCGGCTGGCGCGAAACGTGACGTGAACATTATTATTCTAGGAAGAAATAAGAAAAAGGAGGCCTTCTTGATATGCAAATTATTTAGGTCTAGTATAAAAAGAAAATCAATGTTTAATAAAAGAATATATTCGCGCTATATAAAAGCTGATGAATATTTAAAGTATTTTTAAAAAGAAATCTAGAACTTTAATGTTCTTTCCAAATTTGAAAACCTTATTGAAAAACCTAGAAATAACAATTGCATTTTAATATAAACGTGAAAATAAATATTGAATGATATTAAAAATTCCTCTATTTAATATCGATTCGATTCGAGAACTTCTCCCAAGTTAGTTGTTAGTCAACTTGAAAACTAGCTTGATTACAAGTTTGCTAATTATTCGTCGCGACTTCCCTTCTTGCCGTTCGCTTAAGTATAATGCGAGAAAGGTAACGGAAAGCTCTTGAACGTTATCATCACGTGCCATTCTTGTTCATATTCCGGCAGACGCTGAAAAGCTCGCGTCGAGCGTGTAAAAGCTCTCGACGAAGAGTCCTTCATGCGGAATATCAAATCAAGATTCCTTCTTCGTCTCCTCTTTCTTCCTCTCGTTTTCCTCTCCCCCTAGACTGCGTATCTTAGCTCCGTGTTCCGTTTCCGCGAGACGTGAAAGCGCGATGTCTTGCTTTGACATCGAAATACGTATCGTGGCCTGCTTGATATTTGACACGCAAACTTGCTAAGCTTCATACGGCTTGGGCAAAAATCAACGCAGGATGATATTACAAACTAAGTGGTATTCATTTTCAAAAGTAAATCTGAAATCTCTGTCTTTCAAAGATTGTTTAACTCAAATATCGCTGAATTAGATTCAAATTATTGACGAAGAAAAATTCTTTAATTTACTGTTCAATCAAGTTTACGTGATAAAATATATTTATAGAAATCAACACTCTATTTTAGAAAAAAATTGCATTATATTAAGAAATTAACTACTTTATAAATCTTGAAATAACATGAATAATTTAAAGATCTGAAATCTAAAAATATATTTATATAGACTATTTTTACGTCAAAATTTTTCGATTATTAATTTTCTCCGTAATATATTATTCACACACAGACGAAAATATCTTCCTAATGAAATAAGTGATGTGTACCTTGGTAGTATCTTTTTAATTAATCACTGTTCATAGAATATATTATTTACTCTACATATGGTGAACGCCGATTTAATTATCAGGTATCGCCGTGATGCTGTTGTAGCCTTCGTCGGGCGCATCGCGATTTCCCGGATCGACGATAAATCCGTTATCCAACTCGAGGCTTTCGCATCGTTATTAAACGCCGGTTACGGCCAATGCGGTCCATCGATTTTTTTCTGGGAAACAAATAAAACCACTCGTGTCCAGTTCTCCCCCCCCCCTCACCCGATCCCCGCGGGAGAGGCAAATTATTCAAAGGGCCTGCCGCTCTCCTCTCCCGCGAGCGCCATAATGCGAGTGCTCGTCGCTTGTATATACGGGGTTGTTGCGGAGAGGGGTTTGCGTCAGGCGGTGCCATAAGCACTACTGCATATGGGTATCGGAAATGCGCGTAGATCACGCAGGATTATTCGGACACCCTCGGCGATCCCTAAGCTCTGTTGGATGCATGCTAATTGCCATGAAGGCACACATCCATGTACGTCGTGTACATCTACAGGGTGTCTCAATTGTAATTTCAATGATCAGGTTGCGTTATCTTAGATTCAATTTTTTCTTTATATAGTAATATCAAGATAATTATTATATTACTCATGTATTGTAATTTAAAATAATGAGTTGTTTGAAAAGTTCTTAACTGAGAAATTCTGAAAATGCATGCATTTTGTATAATAAAATTTTAATTCTTATTCAAATTTAATAGGCACTTTAGCTGCTTAAAGTTATTTCGAGATTTAATGCCGAAACAGTTTACACTGAATATTAAAAGAATTTTAACAAGTACCAAGCGGCTTTAAAATTTTCCCAACGAAAAACTGGGACTTTTAATTTGCCAGAGAGCAAATACAAACTTGATTAAATATTTATATTCTTTAAACATAAGTATGTTGATTTTGGAAAGAACACCGTGTATATATGTATATATACGAAGATGACATGGTCGGCGAACATGAATGTGTGTGTGTGTGTGTGTGTGTGTGTTTAAAAAGGAAAGGGCGGTTAATAGGGGATGGCGAAATCCACCCCTATAGACATCCTTTCGAGAGCAGCACGAAAATAGTGTAGTCCATAAACAGACACGCAACAAGGAAGGCGATATACGGAGCAAAGGATCACAGGCAGGATTAATCTTGTAGATCACTTTCTAAGGGCACAAGTTTTTCCAATTTCAGTTTCTCCCATTTCAGTAAAAATATCTCTTGGAAAATACTTTGTGAAAATAACTTATAGAGGATTAAATTTTTGCCGTGTTTTTTTCGTGTCGGAGCTATTCGTTAGAAACTTCTAGAATTAAATAAACTAATTGTGGGTACGCATGTATAAAAAATTGTTTGTAATTAAAACTATTTTCACGAACGATTTAGATTAGGCAGCGAGAAAAATATATCGATTATTCCACAATATTAACGCATAATCCCCCTTGTGTATCGCACCTTCTACACATTAAGGATATAATCCCTCATGTTTATGTATGTCGGGGCTCTCGCATCCTTTTAATGCGCGCTATGAATTTTTTTTCAAAGCGCGCCAGGCAGCGGCAACGTCGGTCGAATATTTTTCGCATTACGTTAAAAATGAAAGTACGGTCCTCGAAGGCGGACCTCGCCGCGGATAAATCACCACGTGGGGTCGACTCGGTCGTGGAGAAGACGGCGGAAACAGCAGACGGAGACGGGGACGGCGTCGGCGTCGGCGTCGGCGTCTCGCGTAAAATCAGCTTAAGGGAATTTTCAGACGTCGAATTCCCGCAACGCGCAAAAGTTCTGAAAGAGAAGCCTTCTCCATGCTCGCGCCGACCCTAATCACTTTTAAAACGCCGTAAAGAAGATTAGCGTGAGGGATATTGCGGGGGGCAATCGAAGTTATGAATTCATTAGGCGGGGAGAGAGGTGCATGGAGGTAAACGAGATTACAGAGTCGCGATCGAAGTTGCGACTAGCTGAAATTGCGCTAATTCCTTTTAGTGTCGTCCTAATTGCCATCTTTATTGATACAATTGATACTTGAAATTTGTATAAAATTGTCGCGGACATGTAAAGCGTGATTTAAATATCTAATGATTATTTCATACGATGAAAACAATTTAAAATGTTTGTAAAAAAAATGTAAAAAAAAAATTATATAATATGTTTTTTTTCTTCTCTAATTCTCAAAATGTCAAAATGAAACAAAATCAAAGTTAAACATCACTCTGTACATATCGTTTAATGTGGCCGGTCTTGTCGTAATTATAGAGTTAATCAAACTTAAACTGATGCTTGCTTTGGAGCCGACCGTAATCGTACCTCGTATGAAACAGGACGCGAGGGTGCGATTTAATTAATTAGGAAACGGATAATTTCTTGATAATAAAAGGGTTAATCTTCGTCCAAGTAGTTTTGTATCGCACTATATCAATTTTTTCTTTACTACTTGTGTGCACCTGTTCCTCCCGGATTCTACTGTTGTGCTAAAAAAACAAGTTTCGAAAAATTGAGATGTTTATCCATTGACAAAGTTATGTGAATCCAATAGTAATATTGAATATTTTTCCAAAAATATATATTTGTAATAAATTTTAGAAAATTATTTATGAAAGAAAAATCACTCTATGATTTCACAGATTCTAAGGAAGAAAGGTAAACGTTTTCTATTTAATATATAATTTTGATTTCTAAACCAGGATAGCGCATTAGATCGTTCAATCTCCACAGTATTTATACATATATAAAACGTCCAGATTATTAATAGCGATCATGACTCGCTATCGTGAGACCTCACATTTTCACTCGTCCATTCGTCTTGGCTTTTCGCGAGTCATTCTGTAAAGTGTATTAACAGGTTGCCAATATCGCGAAGGGTCGTAATCGATAAAGGGGGGTCGACGCGGTTGGCGGTCGACATTGTGAGACGAACAATTTAATATGCCGGGACGAGATCCTCTCTGGTACGCGTAGGCAGATCCTTAGGCGAGGCGAGGACCCTCCCGTCAGCATACCTTATCTGTCTTCTAGCAGTCACAAAGCCGAGATCTCTTCCGTTTATTGGAAAGCTCTGCCATCGACTAACCTTAGGCGCGCGGGATAAAAGGAGAACCCCGTGAGCTCTCTCGCGGTATTATCGATACCGCCGCCCCGGCAGACCTACTAGTATGTCGTCTGAATGTTGATGCTTCTCGGGGCAATTTGAGAGAAGTCTGGAATTTGCATGACATTCCATTTTGAACGATCGCTCCGAACGAGGATGTCTCGAGTCTCGACGACCTGAATAATTGAGGAAACTTCCCCGGAAAAAAAAAAAAAAAAAAAAAACAGATATAAAAGGCGAAGAACGGATGTCAGATTTACGAGACAGAGTGCTGCAATGCGAAAGGAATGCTATTAAAAATGGCATTCCTTTCGCATATTAGTTTAGCGTCACGTAGTTTACATTAATCTGCGACATATATAATATTTAATATAAGACTACATGTATATATATATATATATATATATATATATATTTTTATTATTTACAATATTTTAATAACATTATCACTATTATTATCGCGTATTTTGTCTCTTTAAAAAGAAATAAATATGAGATACATATGCGCTCTGCAATCGCTTTATATCATTTTCTAAAGTTTTCACGGTTTTCATAATCTTTTTAAAAATCTCATTTCCTGGCTGCATTGTGCACGTTTTACGTCTTCGTCAACCGGCTACGTTCTCAACGTGAGAATTTTGCAAACCAAACACGTCCGACTCGGCATGACGACTCAGCGTGCAAACGTGTAACCGGAAGTTCTCGTCGGCCGCACGCGGCCACACGTACGCGCGCGTGTATGAACGTTGTAAAGCGGACTGTGCACGGGTTGTGCGCATGTGCAAAATCGTGCTCACGAGGGTTGCAAGCAGTGAGTCAGAGTCGACGAAGGGATCGAGGGGGGAAGGAAGATTGCGCCGCCGTCACCCCCGCCACCCCCGCCACATCGGCCGGTTAATCGACAACGGCCGACGGGTTGGTTGGTTCGTCAGTCGGTCGAAAAGCGTCGTGGCGCGACGTGGCTCTTGGTGCTTCTCTCGACGACGATAACGACGTGGATAGCTTGCTATTGCTCGCTGTACTCGACGACGAACATGAGGATGCAAGTCGGCGCCGCGTGTTTCGGATGACGAAGGCGGAGAAGACGGGAGGAACATGTCCGGCGGTGAAGTGCGGAGCGGAAGTTGACGGAGATGAGAAGGACGTGAGGGTGATGTGGACTTTTGAGAACGACGACTGAGAATGTACCCCGACTCGAGGAGATGACCGATCGGCACGACGTCGACGCTGAAGAGTGCGTGACGATATATAAGTTTAACACTCCCTTGGGCGAAGAATCTGGACGGGAAGCGTTGCCTTAGTCCTGCGGGGACGCGGGCCACGGAATCTTCTACCTCGAAAATTCGTGATATATCTTTTCTACGTATCTTCTAAAGATTGCTTTTCTCTCAAGAGACCTACATTTAAACGTCATCCATTGGACTGGCTCTTGCAAGCTTGAGGGAATCGGCTCGAGTAATTGTGCGAGTTTAGTAACAAATCGAGTCAACTTGATGCAACGAAACAGAGGCAAGTTTAAGCAAGCATTAGAAAAACTTCCTCGAGAATATTTTTAATCGAAGAAGACGTTTTATTTCGTGGGAAACTTTTCAATCTTCCCGCGAGTTTGAGAATACAGTTACAACACAGCGACGATTTACTAAACAGCTGCGACAATATCGCTTTAAGGGATAGCTGATAGATTGTTGAAACGGTTCGCATTGTCGTCCGACGTGCCGGAGTCGACGAAGGAAGACGCGGGGGTGGCGGAGGCACGGGAAGGCGGTGGTGCGGTTGTCATAGTCGATGGTAGTCGAGAGAACAGCTGCGACGGCAATAGTCGTAATACGAACGGCAGTTACAGTAGTGGTAGTACAAGTAGCGACAGTGGTATTGGCGTTAGTGGTAGTGTCATCGACGTAGGTGTTGGTGGTGGTAGTGGTGGTGGTGGTGGTGGTAGTAGTGGTGTTGCCGGTGAAGGACCGTCGTGCAGGGGTGGCTCGTTGCGACTCATAATAAAGAGACCGGTGGAGGGCCCGGCGAGTAGCAGCAACAGCAGGGTGGCCGCGCGAGTGCACCCGACTTGGGGAACGGGCGCGAGAGGGGTAGGCCCCTCTGCAGCCTCAGGACGGGGGGGATGTCCCGCGGGCGACGGCGTGCCCGGTCGCAACGTCGCCGTCGGCGCCACGACGCGGAATCGTTTGCCGATGGGCGCCAATCTCACTAAGCAGAGCAGGGTGAGTTTTTCTCTTCAGGGGTCGACACGCGCGCGTGGGTTTGAAACGAGTCTTTTCGTCGGCGCGTGCACCGCGAAATGTAATCTACAGGGGGGAAACTGATGTTGTCTTCCGGAAGAGTGTAGAGAAGAGATTTTCAAGATACGACGTATCATTTTTGAATGAATGAAAAATTAATCCTTGTTACTTTTCATATTTCTGAATTATCTTTATCATTCTTCGATATTCTTTAAAGTGAATAACTTTTTGAAATGCGTAGCAAAAAAAAACTTCTACTTTTATGAAGAAATTATATGGAATCTTATTTTTTAAGAAAAACTTGAATTTTACATCGAGAGATTTTTTTTAAGACGACTCTAGTAAAATGTGTAAGCACACATAATTTTAAATGTATTTGCACGATACTTTCTCTAAAAATACCTGTTTTTAACAAATAAATAAATTATATTAAATAATTTAATAAAATTATTTAAATAATAGAAAACAAAGTACAAAATTTATTAAATAATAAATATGAATATATGTATAAAATCTATATCCATATATGTATGTGATTAAAAAATATTTTATATATTAAATATAATTATTATAAGAAAACAAATGTACGTAATATTTAATACGAAGATATAATACACTTCTACCAATAATAAACCAACTAAAGAATACTTTTAGAGAAACAATTAAAAATTGCAATCTGAGTAAAAACGACATGTGCCATAGGCTGAATGAATGTACTGTAATAAACACATGGTTGTGAAAAAAAAAGGAAACGAGAATATTCTCGGGCCATTAAAACGCTCGCAGGTATCTGCCCGTAGATATCTGCGCTGTGAGAGACAGCCATTCACGGAGATCTTTCGGTGCCGATGAATGAAGCATTCACGCACTCGAAACTCGCACTGGAAACGCACTTTCATCCGCGTTCGTAACCTTTGCAATTTCGATGGTAGATACAAATCCTCACAAAATCTTGGTCGAATTTGCGAATCGTCACATATATTCGATATAAAATCAAAACATTTATTCATTAGTTTCTTAATAAATATATTAAACAGAGATGCAAAATTTTTCTAGAGAAAAATTGAAGAATTTAAAATTTGATGAACTTTATAATTAAATAAGAACTCAATAATCTCTATAAATGACAATTTAATTATTGCAAGGATCTAATTACAATCTACCACCTTCACTATTCTTTAAATTGGCTTTAATAATACTTTGCTACGAGATAAAATGTACGTTATTTAACAATGCAAGGCAAATTGACTACAACAGTATTTGCAAAACGTCTCGTTTTGAAATAAAATGAATTTCTAAAACGGATGGCTAAATTCAAGAAAAATTAATAAAATCGCTATTATCTACGTAAACGTCCCATGATATATGTGTATAGTTGGCCATGCAATTTCTACAATGTACATACACGTGCGTTTAGTATATTAGATAATTTTTAAAATTCTCTACATATCGGACAACAAATATCCGTACATGTTGCTTTAATGTATCGAGCGAACGTGAGACTTTTTATTCAAGCGTTTCATTGATATGTAGCGAATGCGCAAAGCATTATTGTTGCGCGATATAATACCCTGACTACGAGCATTGATAACGGCCAGCTCCACGTGAGGTCCGATGTCGTTGCTCCCGAAACGTGCTCGTTATCAACGAAATTGCTAGTATTAAATCACAACGATAGCGACGCTAAAAATCACGTTAACTCAATTTTTTACTATACATCAAAAGCTCGATTTGATGCTGAAACGCGAGATTTTTTTATTTCGAATGATGCAAATTATATATCGTGCGGGAGGTGAAAAAAAAAATTGTATCACGAATGGCTGTTTTTTTACCTTTTATTTTTATTTCTCTCGTGATAAAATATTATCTGTTATCGCGTATAAACCGCAATCTTTTAACTAAAGTAGAATTTACAACGTGCACGCGAGATATTTTGTATTCTTTGGTCTGGAAAAAAAAATTATTTTATTCTTTACAGTCTCATATTGTTATTTTCGGAGCGACAGGAAAATCAATAGTAAGATGCGCAGAATCTTATTGGAAGGAAATTTCTAACACTCGTAAACAGACTCTGCGGTAAAACCGTTGCGAGTGAATAACGACTGCTACGACTACTGTCTTGCGCGAAAGCGAGGGATGTCTTATTGTACCGTGCTTTCCTCCCTCTTTCTTTCTCTCTCTCTCTCTCTCTCTCTCTCTCTCTCTCTCTCTCTCTCTCTCTCTCGCAATCCTTCTGTGTTATTCCCTCGTAACTTCTCGCGGACGAAGAAGAGCCGTGCGATTCTCGAGAAGCTCGGAGGTGCGAAAGCGAGGTGGCCTGAAAGATTTATCGCCGTACTCGCGGAGAGCATCGAGGATCGCAGACACGTGACCTAGCTATCAATCCGGCGGAGAAGCGAAAGGTTGTGCTCTTTTCTGGCAGGAACTCGTCTCGTCAGCCTTCTGTCTCTTTTATTCCACGTCTCTTTCTCCCTCGCACTTTTGCTCACCACGTGCTCGTTGAAAAACGATGGATCGACGAATCACGAGCCGGGAGAATTATTTCGCTCGCCGATGAATTATTAACGAGCGCTTTCCGCGATCGAATAGTCTCCTATGGAGAATTTTGCCGTTCATTAATAATTTACCGCTCTCCGATGATGCAGTCTTCCCTCTCGGCACGTTGATTAGGCGACTTTCCTCGCGCATCTTTCTGCAACCTTCCGCACGTGTCTCGAATGAAACTGCGAGCACACGTGTGCATCATGATGGAAGGGAAGGAAGAGAGGGGCAGGAGGATTATTCGAACGCGTGTAGACTTCTCCGTGGGGTGTCTTTGAGGATTAGATCAGTTTTCTCGGCTGAAACTCGATTCGCTATATATCCGATGAAACCGAGAGCTTGTTATCACGTAATGTTATGCGTGTGGAGTACAATAAAGAGTCGTATTCGTTTAATAAATTTTTTTTTTTTTTTTTAATTTGATTTAAAGTTTAATAAATTGCGTTGAGTTGCTATTATAATAGAGTCAAATCATAACACCTTTAATAAATAGCCTTATAATTTATGTTAACTGAATTATGGTCACAATAGATAAAACAGATATTTATTACGTATGTGTATAAAAAATAATCTTTTCTTTGAAATTTCAATTTTCTTACTTTTTCAATCACTATATTTTTTTAGACAAAATCATTTCAACTCTTTTCCAACATACAAATACGAAAGTTTTTCCCTTTCTGATTTCACGATTTCGGGTAGCGGGGTGGAACATTTGTCATAAAATCACGATTTTCTTCTCTCATAGAATTCGATAAAAAAGTCGCTAGTCTTCGCGATTCGTGCCGTAAAATCTTCGCGATTTCGATTTCAAGACGACTGAAATCGCACTCCAAGTGCAAGTAACCTCACAATACGACATTCTCGATAGAAAGCAGTCGCGAGAAGGGAGAGAGATTCGTTGGGGAAACCCTGAGGAAGGGAGGGAGGAAAGAGCGTTCGTTAGGATTTAAGGTTGCCATAAATCCGCTCTGGCCATTTCTTAAACCCTTCGGCGCGCGAATGGTGGCCGGCCTGGCTTTTACCAGATTGTATTCCTCGATATCTCCCCTTTGGACCCTACGACCCCCGAATCTACCCGCGTTCTTTCTTTGGCGGAGTTTCGCCTGATCGCAACGATATCCGCAACGTTGGCAGAATTTTTACAAATTCGATTGTAAACGCGGCGAGCCGCGAAAAATTGACTTTCGGCGCATCACGCTTGCAAATACAGAAAGCCAGATGAGTGAACGTCAAAATCATATATAATTAATATTAAAGGCATTGTATTTCTTTATGATTTTTTTTTTAATACGCATTATCTAATGTGTGATAATCTATTGATTCTTTATTCAAGAGTTTTTTTTATAAAGAAAATTTAGCTAAAATTAAAACATTATCAATATAAATGCTATATTTTAAATCAAGAACAAGAAAACGGCATCATCATTTCTATGTTAATTAATAACAATTATGTTGATAATTGATTTTCAGAAAAGTAATATTATTGATTTTGTCGAAGAACATAATTTAATGCGAAAAATTATTCCAAGATTGTTATTCCTCTGTCATTATTTCTTGCAAAAAAATTATTGCTTTTTTGAAATTGTTAAATTATTACTTTTATTGAATTTACTATTCGGTTCTCTTAAGTTTCGCAGTTATTCGCAAAACGCGTCAATACGTTTACCGCTTATCCTCTAATAAGTCTTAGGAGACTCGTGTCCAAGAATCCACATAAATCTGACCATTCGTCTTTTCCCCAAAGCCGTTCGCTGCTGTTGCAAATCTGAGAGCATTATTATCTCGCGCCGCATCCGAAACTTCGTCCTTTCCTTCCTCCAGCCAGGGACAAACGACAATTTACGGCCGGACCCGAGATAGCCGCGGTTACCGGCGGGTTAAATCGCGTGAAATACTGCTTTCGGCACATTGGTCCGGCACAATTATTGATGGCACTTGGTGAGAGAACGCGCGCGCGGACAGAGGAACCCGGGCGACCCCACAGACTCGCCACGCGATCCGGAAGGGCGCAATCAATGTAGCGTGCGGTGCTTCGATTTAAATTCATGAATAATTCCCCTCCCGCCCTGCCTGCTTGGCCCGATGCGACGCGACGCGGCGATCCGAAGATCGACGAGTTTTTCGGCCGCCGCCGCCGTCGCCGTCGCCGTCGCCGTCGTCTCGCGCATTTTCTCTCGGTCCACTCGCGGCCATCGATCCATCGGGATTCCGCGAGGATCAGATCGTCGATAAATTTTGCCGAGCTCGGATTACGAGCCAGATTGGCGGCCGTTATCTTAGAAAGAATTGCAAACTTATTCCCATTTGAATAATTTATTTTATTGCCAACGACGATTACTCGTTATTTATGTAATAGTATCTATTTAATTATAGTTATTTATAAATAAATAATGATATACAATTACTCTTATTTATTAAGTATAATGAGCAGTTGAATAATTCAGTGTCATAATTTATTTTAATATTTTCGAGTAAAATAATTATCTATAATATTTTGTTATAGAAAAAAAAATGATTCTTTTCTTGTGGGATGTATGTGTCTGTATTTTATAGCATGGAAAATTTGACCCGCCGAAATTACATCGGCTTCAATCTGTTGCGAAAAATTCCGTTGATTGCCCGCCAACAATTTCGATCGCTTTTTCCCGCGATCGGGAGGGAAATGAAAAGCGAACCAACGATCCAACAGTGATTTATTAATCTCGCCGCTCGTCGCACGTTACCACGAATAAATTATGACGAGTGTGCGCTGATTAATTACAAGTCAATTAACGTCCATCCCCCGTCCCTGCACCGGTGAAACGAATAACACGACAACGCACTGGCGTGCCCACCGTGCGACACTAGGAACACTTTATTAAATCCGCCATTAATTAATCACACTCATACCGACGATACCTTTTCGCGACGCGCGATTGCCCGTATCGACGTCATTATTGCCGATTCATTATTCACGACTGTCGCAACGACGCCGTTTTTTTTCCGTGCCCGACGCACGTCGCTGAATTTTGCATCGCCGTCGTTCCATCGTCGCGTTAATTACCAATTCCCCTCCCCTTTTCCACATCCCGTTCTCATCGCTTTATTTATTTTTTTTTTTTTTTTCGTCTACCTAACCGCCATTAATAAATGTCAACGTTTGGATTGTCGCAGAGGGAGGCCACGCAACGAGATGTGGAACGAGAACGCCGGCAACGAATGGAGGCCGAAGCTCGGGTACGCGAAGCTACGGCTGAAGCTGAAAGAGCACGCTCGAGAGTCCATCATCTTCAGAGAGAGTTGGCCAGGTGAGAGATTTCAAAGTTTACTTTCCCCCAAAAAAAAAAAAAATGAAAAAATACGACGGAAGTGCGAATATCGTTAAAGCAAAAAATTCCGTTTCTTTAATTTTTCTCTCGTCCATCAACATCTCTAGTCCTTCAAGTTCTCTCTTTCATATATTTTATTTCTTCTTTAAATATAATTTTGAAAAATTATTATATCTGGAAAAATTTATTATCTAATCTTAGTAATCTAATAATTTTTGTATTTTTGGATTATGTTCTGGTAGCTAAATTTTCGAACGAGTGTTCGTTTTATAAAATACATACACTTTTTTCTTTCTTCAACAAAATAATATAATGCAAATTTCAAGTCTAGAAAATATAATAAATAAAATCAAATCAATATTTTAAAATATAATTTTAAAATGTTTTACATGCACAATAATAATAATCGCTCTTAAAGTCTTTACGAAAATTTTTCTAAACAAGCCTAAATCGTTTTCTGAATGTAAATAAGAGTTTTACTTGGATATTCCTATTTTTTATTCGATTAACGCCAACAGGAAGCAAAAAACCGTATTATAAATCGACGGCGAGTACCAACAATTTGAGCTCGTAGCACATGAAATCGATATTTCTTCCCATTCTTTCGCGTCTTCTTCATAATCGTAGTATCGCAAAAATCGCTTATTTCATCGGATGTCGCGCAGATATGGCATTTTATTTCCTGTGTGCAGACCGCGCGCGCGATACATAAATATAAAAGTACCGATGTAACGTATAAATAATGAGACCACGCGCGTTTTCCACGCAATAACCAGCGGATCCGATGGTAAATCTTCGATATTGGCTCTCGTCCAACAACATACTGTAACCCACCCTAAATGATAAAACCTCCCTTTGCCTTCGTCCCTCTCTTGCCCCGCTATTATATCTTTTATTATTGGGAATATCGAAACATCGTGGCGAGATATCGTGCTCGCGCTAATGAAAAATTCGATAGCATTGATTAATTAAATCTTTTTCATATTTTAAGAGGAGAAAAAATATTTTTTGATACTGCAAAGTGTGTTAATGATATGTGTTATGAAAATATATTACTACCATGTATTTCGAAAGTAATTTCAATAGAAAGAGAGAGAGAGAGAGACATTTCTGTTTGTTATTTAGTGTAATAGTAAATATCAAATAACTAAAATATTTTACAGACTTTTTAAAAATTATTTTAAATTTATATGTATATGTGTTATCCATATTTATAATATAAAAGTAATTTATATTAAAATCTCTCTAGTATCATTCTGTTCAATATTTTTCCAAATATACGCTTATTAATCCCTCTATAGAATATCTGAATCACGACTCCGCACAGTATCCTTTCGGAGAAATGTTATTAGCGAACATAAATGGATTTCTTTATCAAGATAGTATACGCGGATTATACGGCGAATTATTCGATAGATTAACGCAGTTGATCGCGAAGGAGAGAGCCCCCGTATATATATTTCTGTCAAAACCAACCATATGTCTCGCCAAGTCCATGGTCGGAGAGCTTTTCAAACGCAGTCCTTTGATTCGGCACCATCGAGTAGACAGGAAAAAAGAAAAATTTTCTGACATTTTTTTCCCAGGGATCAATAACATGCCGTAGAAATTAAACTGGCAGACCGACGACCGGACTTATCGTTCTCGACTGGCGATAGAGATCGCACACCCATGTAGGATATTCTATTCCAATGGGATATGGCAAAATAACGTGCGCAGTGGTTCGGAACTGCATACGAATGATTGAGCTAAAATATCGATAGCGCTTTCTTTCAAAACGATATTGTTCCATTTCGATAGATCTTTGTATGAAATATTTTTCGAGATTCCATTTCCTGTCCAGATATATTTTTCTCAGAATTTTAGAATCTTTTCATAGAACGTAAAAAAAAAAAAAAAAAAAAAAAAAAAGAAATAAACTTCAGGATTGAATATAGGATTAATAAATGAAGTAAATGTAAAGTTATCGGACATGGAATTTTTAGAAGTCTTCGCGTGATCTATATGGATTCTATTCGTTCTGTATACACGGTTCCCAGAAAGAATGGGCCGTCCAACCGTCATGCACCACGTAACACGCATGAGCGATGCGTGTATAGCAAATTGATATCTCTGTTTTACAGTGTGCAACGTGACATATGATGCATTACAACCAGCCGGATACGTCGGCGTGACGGTTCTTTCCGCCGCCGTGAATAAATCATTATTCACAATATGTCTCATCTCGCCCTTATCCCTATGTGTCCCTTACATCATTCCTCATACCCTCTTATGTCCGCGTTCGCGATTTTTAATTCCGGTGACAAATTAAAAATTGCAACGCTGTCGAATGTCAATTTTTCAGAGACTTGTCAAACTTGTCTCGCATTTAAACTCACGATACTAATGTGATATTTGTTGAAAAATACTTAAAATGATAAAATATATTAGCATAAAATAAATTTTAAAAAATGACAGAAAATTTTATACGTACAATTAAATTGTGAAAAAAATAATAATTCTTTTCGAAATAATTTTGTTTGTTAATGAATTAAGAAAGCTGTTACAACTTGGAAACAGAATTAATATACATTAAGTAATCTAATCAACTGATTATAATTTGATATAAATTCTGAATATATATATATATATATATATATATATATATATATATATATATATATATATATATAAATAAATGTGAGAAAGAGTGACAAAGTTATTCTCTTTAAATAAACATAACTGTTAAAACTCGAAATTTGCCTTACAACCCATTAATAATAGAGATTTTATTAAAAATAACAAATATTGAGCGTATAATACATTCTCAGAGAGCAGCAAATCTTGTGTACGCACTTTTACTGTTTTTTTCTTATCGTCGACATAAATCAGGACTCAAGTGTTCGCTCTAAAGTAGCACGTCGAAAATATTTCACCATAACAGCGCGGTTCTACAAAGGGCCGATTGGGCCTTGGACGATACTTAAAATTCCAAACTTCTTGGATCTTGGATCCCGTGTGCGAGCACCGACCGCTCAATTAAACGTGATCTTTTGTTCCCACGGCGGTTACATGGTGGAATCTAGTCGCGCGATCGCGGGGCGAATTAAAAATGCGGCTCTCGTCCAGGAGGTGGCTTTTTACGAGCGCGGAGGCCGCGTGAGGGAAAAAGCGCGGCATTATTTTTACGCGGCCAGACACGAAATTCAATTTTCCAAGCCCTTTCACCGGCGTGCCAGTGTAGAGAGTCCTATTAACCACACGTAGAAACAATGCAACCTAAATAGCTGTATGTGCATACGAGTATACCGTGGAGAAAGAAAATGTGGAAGGTAAAAGAGAACGTCGCTTCTCAGAATTCCTCTTGCATAGAGACGTTTCGAAAATACATTCACTTGTGGTCGGCATCTCTTCGATAAAACATCTCTCTCATAAATAATTCAAGTATTCGATGAAACAACTTATATCGAGTAAATGATAAATTGAGCAATAATTAATATTGATCAAATCAATATTGTATATCGGATATTCTAAAGCGAAATTTATACCAAAAATACTATAATGTATAAACAGATTTGTGTAAAAATTTGGAAAAATTTTACGTTGCACTCTATTTTTTCATTCGCAATAATAATCAAATATCGATTAAAAATCTAAAATGATCAGAATCTTCTGACAAATATACATTGAAATTTAGCAAAAAATTGAAAAAAACAATATTTTAGTCGTGTAGACTATATAAATGCAGCGAGAAAGATTATAGTCAAAATGAGCGGAGAAAAAGCCCAACTATGCGAAAACCGTTGCAGCCATTGTACTCGCGATGCGCGTTAATTATTTCGCGCGAATACGAAAGCGAACCCGTTTTCGAAACGTCCCGCCGGAAATTAATCTCGCGTAATCGGGTCGCCGAATCCATTCTACCGGCGTCGATGAGATAATTTTGGCACACTGTATCCCGTGTGCACGAATACACAGAACGCAATGGAACGAACGTTAATTCACGACCGATGAAGTTTCGACGTGTCGTGACGACGACGTATTAAACAGACGGGTCTCTCGCGTGTCGACACAGAATCGTGTGTCCCAGCAGGACGCGCGCGTATAAAGCCAGCGGGCGTAACAATTTCCATATGATAATGACGCCGACGACCGACGACGCACAAACGACCACGCATCGCGTTAACGCACCGTGCACGATTCAACGGTGCGTCAATATCTGTTTGTTCTGGCGAGTCTGATTGTGAGTTTGCTAAGCTCATGCATGTGCGTGTGCGTCGAGACGTGCGTGTCGTTATCGTTCACGCGACTATCGACATATGTAAACAATAATTACAATGAGCGCGATCGAAAACCGTCACCCTAATGTCACAGATTCATTCTCGGAAACGGAAAACATAAATTTTATATGAAATCTTTTTAAAGGAGATATTCCAAATTTGTAATAAATTTGGAATAAAATAAAATCATAATTATACTCTTAAATAAAAATCTGCGATAACGTGAAGAAAAATAGAAAGATTAACATATAAATTTCAATAAAATGTATGTATAAACCAGCACATATATAATTAAATAAATATATAACAAAATGAAAAATTAAATAGATAATAAATTGTAGCAGTATCTCCAGAAAAAATCTGTTTAAATCTCCTTGAATGATTGTATGCGAAATTAATCAGCGTCTCTTCCTATGCAATTCGATGCTGAACATAAATTTTACATGAAATCTTTTTAAAGGAGATATTCTAAATTTGTAATAAATTTGGAATAAAATAAAATCATAATCATACTCTTAAATAAAAATCTGCGATAACGTGAAAAAAAAAGTAGAAAGATACAAAATATAAATTTTAATAAAATGAAAAATTAAATAGATAATAAATTGTAGCAGTATCTTCAGAAATCAATCTGTTTAGATCTCCTTGAATGGTTGTATGCAAAATTAACCAGCGTCTTTTCGTATGCAATTCAATGCTGCACGGTACCCCGGAATCATCGTAATCGAATTTGCCGAGCAACAGTTGTAAATCATGAGGACCGGCTTGGTTGTGCCATGTGTTCCGAGCGAAAACAGAGAGAAGTAGAAAAGCGGAGAGGGAGGTCGAGGGAGCAGCGCTGCTTGGGGGGGGGGGGGAGTTACACCCTCTGCTTTAAGGGTGCAGCAATTGCGAGTGCTACTTCGACGATCGATCGCGCTCTCTCGCACGGTCTCTCGTACTTCGCCTAACTAAAAATGTAAAAACGACAAATCGGTGGTGTTTCGTATAAGTTTGCAAGCACGTGTTTTAGAAATATATTGAACGTAATTAATTTATAATAGTGGTAACGATATTATTAATTAATGAGGATGTTAAAATAAGGATGATAATCAGAAAGAAATTTTAAAGTAATGTAAGTAAAAGAATTAATAATTTTATAGTAATTTGAAAATATTTCTTACTGTAGTTTTTTTCAAAAATATTCACTTGTCAGAGCAAATAATAATAAAAATAGCATTCTTCCGAAAATAACTATGAAATAATGTTGAACGTTACATTTTTCTATTTCTTTCTAAATTCTGACGGCGATAGAAAAACACGACGATAATTTTCACTTCATAAATATTTTTGTTTGCGTGAGTACGTCAAGTTTATTTTTAATTCAGTAGAACACAGGTATCTAAGCTCTAATCAAGATAATAATCACGTTAGAAGAATATATATGGAAGATTTTAAATAAGAGAATATTATAGCAAAAAATCCTTATAAATTCTTTATATTTAGCCATCCAATTAGTGGGCGAAAGACAATTTTCCTACGCGAGTTGTGAATTTATCCTTATTAAATGTCAACGCGGAGTACAATCGAATTGAAACTCTCTCGCATAACTGGCTCGAAAGTTACTTCGCCAAGGACATAAGCAAGGATATCTGTCCTGTGGGGGTCCCCGATGGGAAGACGGAGGGTGTTGCCAGGCGCTGCGTCAACCTCTCGCTCGACCTCCCTCGAAAAGCTTAAATCGGCTTCATATCTCAGCCGCGCCCTCGCATCTCTAATCAGATCATTAACCTCGCGGTGCGTACGCGCATGAGAAGGTTTGCCACACAAAAATTTTGATCTTTCGATCTTCTTCGCGATAATGCGCCAAAAGAAGCGGGTATGATGCTAAGGAAATTATAATATTGGATAAAAGAGATACAAATTGTATATTGGAATGAAGAGTAACAAAGATTTAAGTTTTAAACTTCATATATATAATCATCAGGAATGACTGCAAAAAAAAGTCCATTTTTAAAAATTGCGAGTGACTCTTAGAAAGAGAAAAACAGAGAAAAAAATGTTTAATTCATATTTTAATATTTGATTTGTTTGAAGAGAAATTATATGTAGATTTGTAGAGTGTGATATTTATAATTATATAATTTAATTTTCATGTAAGAGCAAGATAAAAATAGATAGAGTCCAAAAGGAAAAAACAAAGGCTACTTCTTTCACACGAGTTTATTTCGCGAGAGGAAAATCCCTCTTGTCTTGAAAGAGAAGCTCTTCAGGACCAAGACGGTCGACGAGAAAGCAAATAAATTTCGCGGCAGCACAATAGAAAGCTACCGAGGAGGTTACCAGAATGGTCTCAATGGCTCATTCAATTAGGATCTTTTCAACAGGGATTAAAATCCGGGAGCTTCCTCATGTAGACGTATCTGATTTGTTGTTGCAGGATGGAGGAGTCGTCGCGGAGCCTGCTGCAACAAAAGCACCGGGCCGAACAGCTGAAGCAGGAGAAAACGGCACTCACACTTTCCTACGAGGTAAGTAAAACTGTCTGATCCTCTCTCGTGTGGAAGTTAATCTCTTCTGTTTAACTATTCTTTATTCGTAATATTTATCACATATTTTAGTATCGATTATTAAAAAAAAAAAAAAACTAAATACAAAAGTTTATTGCATAGCATTTAATTTACGAATACTAAAATGATTAAATGGATGCATCTGGATGGATGAGTCTACGAAACGTACGATTCAGACTTTTTTTAAACGTGACAGCAAATATGCTTCAACTTATCTCCAAGATCTGTCTTTGTCAAATACAATATCAAATATAGTACAGCGTGATATTACACGCGAGACGAACGAGATAATCGATGTTGATACACTTGATACTCGATCAGACGACAATCGTGCATTTAGGGAACCGTGTGTGTCGTCGTGGGAGTTCGATTCGCCGGTGGAAGCCGGGTACGTCGCGCGATGACAGTTCAGTAAAAGGTTTCCCCTTATCCAATAATACCGTTCTCCTTCACGGCAACGTACCCTTATTGTATTTCACTGCGTGAGCACTCGGTCTGGATTGTCCCGGGCATTGTTACAAACGCGAATTTAGCTCGGTTCTCATTATTAAACGTCAAGTAGCATACCTTGTCGCGCCAGCTTTTGTCTCGTTTCGCGCACATCGCTTCATATTATCAGGGTCGAGTGGTCTAATTTCTCTGTTTCATCCGCCTTTGTTGAAGATTTATGTAATTTTTTTTCTTTTGTCGAAAAAAAAAAAAAAAAACGTTTCTCTTTTCCATAAGAACAATTAAATTATAAATGAGCGACAAATCTTTTAAGAAAAATTCAAGCAAAATGAAAAATATAATTATAAAGTAAAATATTATGAATATACATATTTTTATTTTTAATATATGTATCCCTAGATTTATAAAGTGCCATATTTGTAATTAAAATTATTTTTCAAAATTCGTATAAATTCTATTTAAATTATACATATTTCTACTTATAATTATAATTATTAATATGACAATTTTATATATATAAAGAATGTACATCTACAAAAAAATAATATCTAATATAGATACTTTTAATTTTTTTCTAATATTTTTTTTATATCCTTATCAATTTTGCAAGACAATTTTTTTTCGATTGATTTAAGTTTAAAATTAATATCGTTGCACTATGTACGAATTGCGAAACGAAACTATTCTAGAATCGATATCGCCTTTCTATTCCAAAAAAAATAACATCGATAAAACGAATGCGAACTTTCCGCGCGCTCTCGCTTTTTCGCAATTCGCGAGTCTCGTAAAGCTCTCGCGGGCGATGATTTTCGGCGTAAAACGCGTATGCGAAGGCCCAAGCAATAAAGGGAGGGAACAGTAAACGCGGACGTTTATTCTGCCGATCCTTACGGCACGCGCGCTATCTCGTTCACGGGCGGTTTGCCCCTAAAAGAGTCGTACCGGGGGGTGTTCTCTCTCAACGCCTCCCTCCTCCTCTCCCGCGATAACAGCAGTAGCAGCAAGGGGAACGAGCGAGCGAGAGAGGAAAAGGGAGAGAGAGACTATATCGCCGTTCCCTACGAAATAACGTTTAATATCGATCGTCACTCGATCCCCGGGTTCAATGTCGACCTACCACCGCCTGTCAATGACAAGTCGCGCAATCCCAACGGGAAGCGATGTATAACGTTATGTCTGAATGCACCAGTGTACTTCTATCGTTGCATACGAATCGGTGACAATCTGCAAAAAATAGCCGAGTCGAATCGAATGACGGGTGACATTCAATAACGGAGACGCTGAAAATTAGTGTGAAATTAATTTTTGAATAAAGAGAGAAATTGAAAAAAAAAAAAAAAAAAACACTAATCTTTAAATTATACCATCAACCAAGAGAATGGAGAGTGTAGATAAAGTATTGTAGTAAAAAATATTGTAATAAGAATTAAGTATTATAATATAAAACAAATTTCTTTTTCTCTATATATAAATTTATAGAAATTTGTTTATGGAGAAAATTGAATAAATAATAAATTTTCGATTGATGAACTCCAAATTAGCTAACTTTTCATTGCAGGAAAATAGATTCAAAATTAATACATTTTCGGATTCTCGGTCATATTTCACGAAGTAGAAGAGAACGTATAGAGAATTTCGAGACACTCTGTTTCGAGAAGTAAATGCACGTCGAAGAGAATTCGCAGAAGGCAGACGGTCTGCATTTTTACTCCCCCTTAAGCCGAGGAACGACAGAAAATCGTTGGTTTCCTCGCTCGGTGCGACGCGGGGGTGTGTTAGCGAGGGCTGACTGTTATAAATCAGACACACGCACCCTCTATTAGCACCCCTGTCTCCGACAGAGGTCTCCGCAGCTCTAATTCAACGTTAAACGCCTTTCTGCTAATAACGGCCGGTTATTATTACTGTGCCCGAGATCGCGATTCGCGAATGATTTGTCGTCGTCGTCGTTGTCGGTAAACAATGTGCTCGATTATTCGTCAAAATTTTTCCGACTTGTTCCCGCTATTTAGAAATTCAAGTCCTGATTCGAGGCAAACAGCAATAAGAGAAGTGAACAATGACGAGCCGCGTCGAACGTAATTATCTCTGTTCGAGAAGGATGGAAGAAGACTTATCAGTGTATAAAGACAGTGATGAGTTAAAATTTTTTTAAAAGTCCCAGGTGTAAAGTAAAACTTCTTATCCCTGATGATATTAATAAAAGTTATTAAACATGAAAAACATCTTTATCTTAGAAAGAGCGTATGAGTAATAGTAGTGTTTCAAGAAAAAGATTTTAAAAAATATTCCAAAGTATCTAAACATTTTTCAAGACCAAAGTTGGGAAAAGTAGTACATATGTAGACTCGTATAATTATATTTTATATATATATTTTTTTATATCTCCTTTTACAGGAGAAACTTCTGAAATTAAGAAATATCTATGTATAAAATAATTTTTAGTTAATTTTATAATTTTTAATAATCAATTAAATTGAAGAAAAAATAAAAAGCTTCATTCATAAATGCATCTAATGCATTTGAAGTTACTCTTCACGTGTACTTTCGCGAACGGATAAATTAAGAAGCAAATGGCAATCGTCACGAATGCCACAGCATTACTCCTATTAAGAATAGAAGTAAGAAGATACACTCGCGAGTGTTCCAGGTATTTTAGGAATGGATAATTTAAGAACGGGTTCCCTATTCTGTAACGAGACCGTTTACCGAGATAATTGCGGAAACAGCCGTTTTGTTCCGAACGAAGTATTTAAATCTCCGTGATTTAACCGGTCGATTTTTCTTCCTTACAGTGACCGAGTTAAAAACACGAACATGATCTTTAACACCCAGAAGCCAAGGAACGACCACGACAAGTGAGTCACTCAGGCTTGATAGGATCGAAACAATCCATTAGCGCTTAATTTTAACGACCACCGGGAATTGAGCTCTAACGCGTGCTATAACGCGTAAGATATTTATGGAACACTTCTGGCCTTCGTCGGCTCGCAATTTTTTACTTTCACGCCGAGATTATGATCGCAAATGTGCTTTAAATAGGATTAGAAGTCTGCCGAATGTACACCTTAAAGTGTTTACTGAGTAATATTTACGTCTTAGGTTTATAGATCAGGAAATCTATATTCGTGTTTTAGAAATTAAAATGTTTAAATGAATTTAAAATTATCTTAATATTGTGTAATTTTGTTATAGTCAAGTACAATATATACACGTATAAAATATCAAATAATTATGATTTCAATTTTATAACGATAATGTTTTGGAAAATTATATTTTTATAATATATTTTATAATATATTCTTATATTTTTTTATAAGCTATTCTCTCGAAATTGTAATTTTATATTTTTTTCCTTGATAATTTTAACTGAATTTTATATTAGTAAAATATCCAGCTTTATTGTTAAAATGTTTAATATTTCCAAGTATAAAACCTTGTATATATATTTTATTTTCTAAAAGTGCCAACAAAATTAATAATTATTATAATCAATATTAATTAGTTAGAAATAATCATTATGCCATCATTATTAATGAACTAATATAATAACGATATTAAAATCGAATTATACTATTACGTATATTGCGTTAATAAAATGTTAACTGAGGAATATAATTCTCCCTTGTTATAATAAATTCCACATTATAGTATATGTTATTACGTTGCGTTAATAAAATATTCTTAGCTATAATTATCCTACGTCATTTTATGTGACATTTCATGTAATTGGAGACACCGGTCGGATACGAGTACGATAATTTTTGCGTGTCGCACGCTTGCTTTGCAGACACGCGTGCACCAGTACCAGGCACAGATATCGAAGCTGCAGCTGGAGAACGAGTCGATGCGAGGTCAGCTGCGCGGTCTCGAGGCAGCATGCGCCGGTGAAGTGCATGCCACGCTCGTGGCACGTCTCGCGACCCTAGAGACGGAGCACGCGGCTCTGGCGCGGGACGCCGACGCCCAGCGTCGGCAGTACGAGCGGTGCCTGGACGACGTCGCCAACCAGGTGGTCCGCGCTCTTCTATCCCAAAAGGTTCATTGCTATGCTCTCGTTACCACACCTCCTCTCTCTTTTTCTCTCTTTCTGTCTCTTTTCATCCTTTCCGACAGCTCGCATTCGCTATGACGAAGACGCGTGCTCTATGAACGCTATTACACGTACATAGGATGCGGAAGAATTACAATATGTATAAACTTTGAGATTATCTAGAAAAGACTTAAAAGGCAAATTTCTGTAAACATAGATCCCGAAATACTTTTTTTTAATACTAAATTGTTGAAAAAAAAAAAATTTTCTGTGAATTGTGATTTTTTTATTTTGTTCAATTTTATATTTTATTTAAACAAACTTTGACGTCCGATTAATTTTGTGTAATATTTAATGTAATATCTAATCTCTCATTTGTAGAAGAACGCGCTAATGTCGCTTGTTCGGGAATATTAATCCTTTGAAGATTTAGAGAAAAGTATCAAAAAAATATAATACTTTCGCTGATATATGCTATATTTAACGATTAAAAAAAATAATTCAGAAAAAAATTATATAATTAGTATATACAATCATTACTAGTAAACATTTGTGATACGAAAATAATTTATTAAATTAAAAAATTAATATGTTTATGATAATATTAAAATAAATATATAATCTGTCAATTTTACTTAAAAAATATCGTCTTAAAAGGATTAATCTGCTGCTAATATGCTTCTCCCTGCTAATGTGCTTCTTGAACGATATTACCGAAAAATGCATTTGATAAGCTAACGATCAGTTGATTATCTTTTCAGGGTCTCAGGGAGGAAATAGGCGCATTGCAAAGACGTATACGAGAGCTCGAGGCTCAGAATCGAGCACTGTCGGGGATCTTGGCGCAAGCTGCCAGTCCGGGAAGCCCCACCGAACTTATTCAAGGAATTCTTGAAGCCGGCCCGGCCGCCCTGGTCGCTACTTTAGGCCTGGACCCTTCTTGGGTCCCTCTTTCGAGGCCGCGTTCCCTTAACTTGCAAATACCTGTGATGGCGGCCACTAAATGCCGACGCAACAGACCTCTTGGTATTAATCTTTCATTATGATTAACACATTTTATCTCGTAAACAATTAAGTATACTTAAAATTAATATAATTAAATTTTAAATGACCATTTTGAATATTTTATGTACGTATGTAAATTATATTAAGTGCATGTCAGAATTAAATACAATTTCATATATATATGTCAAAGAAATTTAACATTTTCAAATGTAATTAAATAAAAATGCAACTGCTAATTTCACAAAAATCCTCTATCAACAACAATTTCATGTACTTTATGTTCTATAAATTGTAGATCACATTGATACATTATCACAAATGTCATATATATTCCTAATTTATACACGCATTCAATTTGTAATGTAAGGAATTGAAAAATTGAATACAACAATCTATTCACAATGGACTTTTAATTTCAACTCTCCCTAAATTTTTCAAATTTGAAATATCGATATTCTACTGCTTTAGATGATATTGAACATCAATAGAGATCATAATGAAATACAATGCAACGTGATAAGATAAAACCGCGTACACATCTATTCGAAATTTTCTAAATTTTGGGAATTACTTGACCGAAACATTCGCAGCGCAAAAACCTTCGGAGGAGGAGGGCAGCGAAAGTCCAGAGAGCGGTAATCGCGACGAGGGTTATTCGACCATGTCGAGCGACGTTCAAGGCGAGGGCACGCGTCAGGAACCGTCCGCGCGCGGCCTCGAAGACCTGAAGGAGGCCACCGACGAGACCGAGGCCGACGTATCGCCGGACGCGCGTCTCGTTGCCCTCGACGCCGGTGATCCGGACGTTCTCTTCCTACCTCTGAATCTCACGGTGGGCATTAATCCGCGCCACAGTTATCCGCCGACTAAGGATCTGCTGCCGTATCAGCACGTGATGCGCAGCTTCTCCGACAGTCACCTCTGCCTCAAGCTCACTACCACCGCGAATTTCACGCCGTATAAGCTGCCCAGTCCCATGGGCTCGTCCTCCCTCCTACTGGTAGAAGAGGAGGGCTGGGACGCCGAATACGTTCAACAATGGCTCAGGTTTGTTCGCGTATAATTGCTAGATTATGCGGACTCGATTAAAGAAACAGAGAGAGCGGAATGAATGGAGAGAATTTTTTTTTATATAAATTTTCAGTTCTTTTTAATGTTATTCAACTATAATTCCATGCAACTATATTATTATTAAATATAAATTTTATATATTATTAAAAAATTCAATTATTAATATATATTCGCGCAAAAATACTTC
Organism: Anoplolepis gracilipes; assembly: GCF_047496725.1. Taxonomy (NCBI): domain Eukaryota; kingdom Metazoa; phylum Arthropoda; class Insecta; order Hymenoptera; family Formicidae; genus Anoplolepis; species Anoplolepis gracilipes. The sequence continues at coordinate 2,348,715 of NC_132985.1, forward strand.
GAAGATGCATGCAAATTATTCTCACGTATTTATTTATATAATTTGTATTATGATACATAGCTACGTTTTGCAAAATTCAATTCAGTCGAAAGAAATTGTATTCTCTTCCCTAGAGCCGGTAGATTACAGACACTCATCGATTGAATCTAAAACTGATTAGATCTCTGCACGGATTTCAGGCTCGATGACAGTAGAAGCGCGCAACAGCATCGGGACCTACTTGAATTGGAGTACGACAGAGCGGAGTTGGAAGATTGGAGCTTTTCCCTGTCCACAGAAGACCTCGTACAAAATGAATCCGCAATGTGGAAGGAACAACCGGCTGCTACAAACACGCCCGCCCTGCCGGCAATCAAGGAGCATAATCTCTTGGAATTGGAGGAGGACGCGAATGAGTGTCTGTGGAACGGCGCGAGCTATCTCGCTGATAGAACCGGGGGAGAGCTGGTACGTTTATCGATATCTATTGCACGATATCTATCGAGAACTATGACGCTTAATTATCGAAATAATAATAGTATCACGCGAAAATTTTAATTCATCAAAGTTTGATTAATTCTAATGAATGTAAATGCGCATACTATTATTTCAAATGAAATGTTTATTATTATAATTTTTGCAATATTTAATTTTTAATTTTAATTTACTTAATATTTAATTTAAAAATTAATTATTTAATATTTAATTTTGAAGATATTTTCTTAAATTATTCTAGTTATTTGTTCATTATTTGTTCATATTTTTAAATTTTAAAGTGAGTTTTATATTTTATTAGAAAGTAACCGAAAAAATAACGAAACAATTTAATTTGAATTATATTTATAAAATTAACTTTATTTGACGTTACGTGTTTTTCTAAAATTGCACAAATTTTTAAATGATTATAATTTTTTATTTACCTCCCTAGGTCGCGCTTTTAATGGACGCGAGAGCGACCGGACCCTGGCCATACGCTTCGAGTCCTGGTGCATCTTGGAGCAGCGAAGAAGGAGTCTTGGAAAATTCGAGCAAACGTTCATCGGCGGCGCTGTCCGGTTGCAGTGACGATCCCGATACTCCGTCGATCGGCACCGATTTTACCAGAGATTTTTATCGGCTGGTAAAGTTCGAAAGCACCAAGAGCTTGGCTAGCACGTCGTCCAGGAGCGGCAGACCGCCGCCGGACAGAGAACAAGCGCTTCAAAGCGTCTTGTCCTTTATCGCCGAACAACAGATGTACCTCGCGGAATTACCGAACAATCCCGTGGAACCGCATAACGTCATGTCTCACTCGGCCGAAGGTAAACTTATCAATCGTATCTACTGTTACATTTAAAAAATCGCAGTTATCCATTTCCCATCCAAATTATTGTCGGTTATAATAAAAAAACCTAAAAACAATTAATGAAAAAATATTTTGTAACTTAGTGATAAAAGATTGAAATGTTAAATACTGAAAAGAAAAATATTTAAAAAGATTTTGAACAATAGTTATAGAAGTGGGCACTAACAAAAGTGATTCCGCGGGAGAGGCCATGGTCACGGAAGTGGAAGGATCGTGCGCTCAAGAGAGTAGCAACAATACCGGAAACATGATCGAAACGAGCAGCAACGACGAGCTACTCGATCAGATACAGGTACCACCGTTGGCACCTGAGGAAAGAATTGTAAGTGCCGTCTCGTGTAACGGCGGTATTTCGTATACAACGGTAACGCCATCGGAATTGGGAGCCGTTCCCGAGGAAGATGAAGAAGTCGCAACTTCTTCTACGCCCAGTACAGTTGTAAGTTCTTCAAATAATATACGATAATTACAAGTAAATAATTACAATAATTTACATAAATAAAAAATTTTTAAAGAGTATTTCGTACAATTATTTATATTTTTCTCTCCTCGAGAAATAATTCATTCGCTCAGATGAAAAAGGTGCTTAAATCTTTCTAATGTTTAGTTTGCTTGATTATTTTAATATTATATTTTAATATTAAGTTATCAATATAATATTTAATAATACTATGATGATATCGATTAGTATTAATTTATGTTTTTATATTTATAAATAAAATCCGTATTTTACTTTCTAGTAAAATGCCTTGCTGTAACACCTTGTGTGATGTTCGCACAGGTCAGTCCGGCGCGAGCGACTCTTTTCGTGGAAGGTAGAGATCGAACATTGAGTTTTCACGAACGCGCCACGTCCAAAGATGTTATCGACGAGCTAAATCGTATGATTCGGAAGGGCGAGGATCACAACACCGCTATTACTAATAATGAATCACAGGTAGTGTTGGAGAAACTGGATCTCGCTTGCTGCTGTCCGACAGGATGGGTTCACGTTGAACGCGATATTGACTTCACCGACCCTAAAGTAAGTTGCCCGTCGAAACACGAAATCCGCATTCTAATCGTAAATAAATTTCAAACAAGATAATTAAACAATTATTTGTTTTCTTACTTTGCCAATTTATAAATATTAAAATTTATATTATTTATATTGATCACTAGAAACTATCCATTTGATGAACAAATAATTTTTTAATTAAAATTTTAAGAAGATTTTAACAGTAATTATGTGTTTTTTTATCTTCCTATGAAAATTATAAACGATATACTTCCATTTAGGCCAGAGCCAATCTCTTAGATGTGATGTTAGCAAGCAGCGAAAGTTCTTCGGCGACATCGAGCAGCGGTTCGGCAGGCAGCGACTCGGGGGATGAACCACCTGACTATCGCCATTTACATAGATTACATCGGTATCGACGACAAAAGAAAGGTAGTTGTCCCCGAATGGTACATATTCCGTAGACACTACTGTGCCGTTTCCGCGCATCACCATTCACCATCTTTTCGTCAAATTCATAATTCTTAACTTTACGATCATCAGTCTCAATGTTTATCATTTTCTATTGATAATCATTCTCATTATGCTTTTTTCTTGCAGTTTTCACGAAATTTGCTAATCGTTAGCGTGTAGAAAATTTAAAGCTAAGATTCTTGATTAACAAAATCTAACGTATATATTGCCTATATACAGAATATCTAAGTCGTTTTATACGTAATTTAATTAGATAAAATCTACTACACTGATTTTGTTTTATACAAAAAAGCTAATATTTTTAATTCTTAATAAATCTCGTATTATTCTTATAAGATTTTCACGTTTTATATTATTTTTTATTGACAAAACTATTTTATCATTATTAAATCCCAAAGAAAAGTGAGATGATAAATTAGATATTCTGACACGTATAGTCATATATTGTTAAAGAAAATAAGCTGAACATGACTTTTTAGATAATTCTGTGGGTGGTGTGTGAACAGCGCTTGCTTTTCTAAGCTTAAGATGGCAACACGTTTACCCTGTTACACCATTTCGTCACAATTGACACACATTCGAAACTGACGTCACACATCGTCATGCACACAATTGAGCAGCTTTATTCTCGTCTACCTAATACTCGCAATCAACACGATACAATGACAGTACAATTCACGCTCGCGCCTAGTAGCCCTTTCGCTGTACATAGCCTTTTCCATATTTTCTGTTCAGATGGTAGCTCCTACGCGGTGTGCTTTGATTGTCACAAGAAAAGCTACGTAGTTCGGCTTAGTGACGATCAATTTCTATAAAAGCGACATGACCAATTGGGAGGAATACATTGCCGCGCCGGGGAGCCTATTTCGGCCTGAACTGAACCTGTGTACGCCCACAACGGACTTATACTTCTGGTTAATATTAACAGAATTATTAACCGGCAAAGAAAACGTTCCTGGCGTAGTGCCTTCACGCAATTCCATCTCTCTTCGTGTCTCGCTTACGTATATTTGCGTGACCTATTTGGCACATATATTACCGTCCGAAAGTCTTGTGGACAAAATACAAGGGTGTATTAAGTATAAAAGACTATTGACCATACATAAATATATATAGAATCAAATAGGAAGACGTAAATCAAATGAGATCAAATGAGAAAATCAATAAAGAAAGAGATTATTGTGTGTAATCAAACGTAGGACAATTATTTAAAGATCATATACATATATTATTATCTAATTTTATGGATAATCAAATATGTACATAATTACCTTTCTAGAAAAGTGCAAATAATATAATTTAAAATATCCAAAGACTTTTAGACGAGAATGCAAGTTGGTGTGCAAATGTCTTTTAATGTCTTTCCATAACAAAAAGAAATGCGTGTACGAAACAACGGCGCAATATATAAGACAAATACGGATGTTATGTATATCTTGTATTATAAAATGGAATAGTTTATCGCGCGTGGAATTGCGTCAGGGTAGATCGAGAATAATTACTTTCTCTCTCATTGTATTGCGAGCGAATCGATAATTTTCAAATCTTATTGGCATGTGCAAGACCGTTTCAGCGTCTTCATCTTCCTTTCTGACCGCTTGATTTCATTATATGCCTTGTCATTTCGCTTGCATTCCGCAGCGTGAAATTAACCAATTCGGATAAATTCCTTTTTCCCGACGTGTAACATGTTTACATAAATGTGCGATTTAGTTAATTTATTATTATTTTCGAGCGAATCATAATCATGTCATAAAGTAGATTGGAGAAATAGTGTGCGACTATTTAATAAATCATTTTGTTAAAAATTAATTAAATGCAAATTTTAAAACTTGTTAATTTTCCAAATTAACAAGTAAAAATTGGTTTTTACAGATATAAAAAATATACTTAATTATGTTATATTTGCAATTGATTCTTTAAGTAAAAAATAATTAAATCATCATTGTTTCAACTTGTATTAAAAAATTTGTAATAATTTAAAGCTTGAAATTAAAATAACAATTTTTAGGAATATTTACATAACTTTTGTCTATTATATAATCTGTTATCGTACGCAATTTGTCCGATTTACATGCATCATTCATTCGGTCGTGCACCCGCCAAATGCCTAAATTCCGAATAAAAAAAAGTCCACGAAAGAAAGAGGTGTAACCGGTGCGGTGAAGCGACGGCGAAAAGCGGAGAGGCGATAGGCGATATATACGAATGGATAGAGGAGACGTGAAAAAGAGAAAGAAGGGAAAAAAGAGAGGGTGAGAGAGAGAAAGAGAGAGAGGGAGACGTGAATACATGAAAGAGAGTGCTAAGCCGAGCTACTCTGTGTCTGCTAGAGCCGGTATAGAGAGAAGAGAGAAAGAGAAAGAGCGCAAAATCGATCGAGTGAAGTCTGAGAGCAGCATCTGTTGACCCGCTGCTGTGTGCCCTTGGTTTCTTCAGCGTCGGCGGCCCAGGCGCATCGCGTTCTCCGGTTGCCGTCTACCTGGGGTTCGTCCCGCCCGTCGATCATTGGCCGCGGTGACGACTTCTTCGTGCGCTACGGGGACAAGGAACGCGAGGCGGTGGCCTCCTTCGACTTCCTAGACGAGTTTGTTACAACGACAATGGCGGCCCCTTCCTTCTCGCTCGGTTCAGATGGTAGCCCCCTCGACCTGGATGACGACCCGACGCCGTCTGCCGATCTCAACAGCGACATCATGAAGCTTTCTCCATTTTAGGAATGAAATAACGACCCGATTTCGTAAAACGCGCAGTAATTTTCTAAATGCGTGCACGTAAGCCTTTTCCAGTTGAAAAATCAGTTCAAATGTATTAATCCTTTGGATACCGGAAAATCTGACTTTGTTTCATACCTTTTCTGCGACGAAAATATTTCTTATTTTAAAAGTGTTAAATTCTCTATATTCTTATTTTTCATATATGTATAGAAAGGAGAAAATTTTCAAAGTTTGAAAGAGTATTATTTCTGAATATTTCTTGTTGTAGAGATTGTATGTCTTAATGTACATATAAATATAATTTGTTTATTGTGTTTTGTACTTCTAAATTGACTTTAACAACGATTTTTGGTAACTGAAGGATTAAGCTTTTCTTAATTTGGCTATGTACTGACAATGAGTACATATATGACAGCATGCGACATCTTACACTTCATAAATAATTAATTTATACTGTTGGAAAATGTTGCAATAATTATATTTTCGCATCCCTTTCTTGTGCCGAGGCTATAACGTACACGTGTGACTTGACTTCCTAATAGTTGTCACGCATTTAGCATCAAGTTCTCAAGTTGCATAAGCTTCACGTTACACGCCTAACACGAGTTATGATGTGTATGTGTCCGCTCGGTAGAGACTCGCGAATCCACTAAACGTGGTATCATCGTACGTTTGCTTCCTGATCACGCCAATTATAGTAAATCAAAATGACGAACCACTATGGTGGTCTAATCCTATTTAACGCATTAAAAATTAAAGCGATAAGTAATTATTCTTCACCGATGTTATTCTTTCATCATTAACAAAAATTGATTATTTTGAAACAATATCGTTTACTACACGAACGCTATTTATTTTCGATAAATGATAAGAACAAAAACATCGTCCTACAATGTTTTCGACACCGCGTTTCGAGTCTTGAAATTTCAATGTGTAATCGTGCGGACGTTCTTTTAGCGTATGAAATAATTGAAAAACACTCAAAGCGTCGTGTGTCACAATAAATTTACAGTTTAAGACAAGGGTTTATCTTGTCTTTTTTCTCTGCGAGCTTCCTCTTACTCGAGATACAAAGAACCCACTAGAGTACAGTCGAATGTAAAACAAAAAAGTGATAGATCAATGAGAACATGTTCAGCTAGATCCAAGTTGGATTCAGATTCTTACCCAAGTTAAGGTGACTCTTTAGCTTAGGTAAGCTGACTCCTAATTAGAATCCAACTTGCGAGTTAAAAAGGATATCTTTCTATTATATAATATCTGTTTTTAACCTGAAATTCAATTACATAAATTTTACATTTGCGCTGTGCCTTGGTGCACTAAATAAAAAGAATCTACTAATGGGTATGTGCGGATAAATATTAGTCAAAGAATTAGCGATAAGGATATGTAAGTTGTAGTCGATCTGTGACATTAAAATAGCGTGTATGGCGGGCACGAATCGCGATTGGAAGGCCCTCGAAGGAATGAACGCACACTATTGTCGTAGATATAGCTGTAATCTTTTTTTACGAATATTTCGGATATTGTATATCACGGTTGTTACAAAGAGCAAAATCTTTCCGATAGTTTGAAAAAAGAAGATTAAGTGACAAGATTCTTTTATAAATATTTTTTAGACACGTTATGCATAATAGTTGAATTTCATGTCGCAATTAATTAAGATAATTAATTATTATATCGTAAGAAAACAAAAAAATTCAATGTTTGATAAATTATAAATCTAATTTTGATAATCAGAATTTTTTTAAACTGAAAATTGCAAAATTTCGACAAATTCTGTGTATTTAATATTTGTGAAAAGAACTATGGAAATTATTTGATTGGCGTTAAACTATCAAAGATCTTAAATGTGATTAAGAGAAACGTCGTTTCCATCGAGGATGGTGCATTTTAAACGACACAGGCTGTCATTGAATCATTGTGATGACTTCCGGAGAAATATATGTCGCAGCGCGGTCACCTTCCAAAGTGAGCTTAGAAAGCGTAGATTAAAAGGTAGTTGTCGATTTTCTATGAACCGC